>NW_027596352.1:0-370330 GCF_964194155.1 Cetorhinus maximus
GGGCAGTGAGTGGGAGATGGGGCAGGGAGAGTGAGAGGGGTCGCAGAGAGGGAGTGGGGGCAGAGAGACTGAGATGTGGTGGGGAGAGGGAGAGGGGCGGAGAGAGTGAGAGGGGGCGAAGAGAGGGAGATGAGGCGGGAAGAGGTAGTGGGTGCAAGGAGAGTGAGAGGGGGCGGGGAGAGTGAGAGGGGGCGGAATGAGTGAGAGAGGAGGTGGAAAGACGGGGCGGGGAGAGGGAGAGGGGACGGAGAGAGGTAGAGGGGGCGGTGAGAGGGAGATGTGGCGGGGAGAGGGAGAGGAGCGGGGAGAGTGAGATGGGGCGGGAAGAGGTTCAGGGTGCGAGCAGATTGTGAGGGGGCGGGTAGAGTGAGAGCGGGAGGAGAGGGTGAGAAGGGGTGTGGAGAGGGAGGGGGCGGGGAGAGGGGGCGGAGAGAGGGAGATGGGGCGGGGAGATGGAGAGGGTGTGGGGAGAGGGAGAGGATGTGGGGAGATTGAGAGAGGGCGGGAAGTGTGAGAGAGGAGGCTGGGAGAGGGAGAGGGGGCGGAGCGAGGGAGAGGGGTCGGGGAGAGGAGATGGGGCAGGGAGAGTGAGAGGGGTCGCAGAGAGGGAGTGGGGGCAGAGAGACTGAGATGTGGTGGGGAGAGGGAGAGGGGCGGGGAGAGTGAGAGGGGGCGAAGAGAGGGAGATGAGGCGGGAAGAGGTAGTGGGTGCGAGGAGAGTGAGAGGGGGCGGGGAGAGTGAGAGGGGGCGAAATGAGTGAGAGAGGAGGTGGAAAGACGGGGCGTGGAGAGGGAGAGGGGACGGAGAGAGTTAGAGGCGGCGGAGAGAGGTAGAGGGGGCGGGGAGATGGAGAGGGTGTGGGGAGAGGATGTGGGGAGATTGAGAGAGGGCGGGAAGTGTGAGAGACGAGGCTGGGAGAGGGAGAGGGGGCGGAGCGAGGGAGAGGGGTCAGGGAGAGGAGAGGGGGCTGGGAGAGGGAGAGTTGGTGCAGAGGGAGAGGGGCGGGAAGTTTGAGAGAGGAGGCAGGGAGAGTGGAGAGGTGGTGGGGAGAGTGAGAAGGGTCGGGGGTAGTGGGTAAGGAACGGGAGAGGGCCCATGGAGAGTGAGGGGGCGGGGAGATGGAGAGGGAGAGAGGGTGGGGAAGGGTGCGATGAGAGTGAGAGAGGGTAGTGAGAGGTGTCGGGGAGAGGCAGAAGGAGCGGGGAGAGGGAGAGGTGGTGGGCAGAGGGAGAGAGGGCGGGAAGTTTGAGAGAGGAGGTGGGGAGAGTTTAGAGGTGGTGGGGAGAGGGTGAGGGGTCGGCGAGAGGGGGCAAGGAACGGGAGAGGGCGCGTGTAGAGTGAAAGGGGCGGGGAGAGGGGGAGGGGAACGGTGCAATGAGGGTGAGAGGGGGCAGGGAGAGCTGTCGGGGAGAGGCAGAGGGAGCAGGGAGAGGTTGAGGGGAGAGGGCGTGGTGAGAGGGGTCGCGAAGGAGGGGCGGGAAAATGGATAGGGTGCGTGTAGAGGGAGTGGGGAGAAGGAGTATGGCTGGGGAGAGTGAGAGGGGGCGAGGATAGGGGGAGGGTAGAGTGAGACGGGCAGGAGGAGGGAGAGGGGGAGGGCAGAGTGAGATGGGCGGGGGGAGTGAGAGGGTGGTGGGAGGGAGTCGAGGATTGTGAGTGGGGACGTGGAGAGGGGGCAGGTAGAGGCAGTGCACGCGGGTTGAGGGGGTAGGGCGGGAAGATGTAGAGAGGGAAGTGTGAAAGTGCGCGGCGAGGGGGCGGGGATAAGAGGTGGGGAGAGGGAGTGGGAAAAAGGGGCAGGTAGATTGAGATTGGGTGGGCGGATTGAGAGGGGCGTGGAGAGGCAGTGGGCTTGGGCAGAGGAAGAGGAGTCTGGGAGAGGGAGAGTGCCCGGGGAGAGGGGGCAGGGAGAGTGAGAAAGGCTTGGGGAGGGTTAAGGGGTGGGGAGAGGGAGCGGGGGCGGGGAGAGGTGGAGCGGGCGGGGAGAGGGTTTGGGGAGGGGGAGGAAGCGGCGAGTGGGGGCGGTGAGACGGATAGCGGAGAGAGGGAGATGGGGGCGGTAGACGGAGAGTGTGCGGGGACAGTGAGAGGAGACAGGGATTGGGGACTGGGAGAGGGGACAGGGAGTGGGGACAGGGAGTGGGGACAGGGAGTGGGGACGGCGAGAGGGTCGGGGAGAAGGGACGGGGAGAGGGGAGGGGGAGAGGGGACGGAGATAGGGGACGGGGAGAGGGGACGGGGAGTGGGGACAGGGAGAGGGGACGGGGAGAAGGGATGGGGAGAGGGGACGGGGAGAGAGGGGACGGGGAGAGAGGGAACGGGGAGAGTGGAAAGGGAGAGGGGACGGGGAGAGGGGACGGGGAGAGGGGACGGGGAGAGGGGACGGGGAGAGGGGACGGGGAGTGGGGACGGGGAGAGGGGACGGGGAGAAGGGACGGGGAGAGGGGACGGGGAGAGGGGACGGGGAGTGGGGGCAGGGAGAGGGGACGGGGAGAGAGGGGACGGGGAGAGTGGAAAGGGAGAGGGGACGGGGAGAGGGGACGGGGAGAGGGGACAGGGAGAGGGGACGGGGAGAGGGGACGGGGAGAGGGGACTGGGAGAGGGGACGGGGAGAGGGGACGGGGAGAGAGGGGACGCGGAGAGTGGAAAGGGAGAGGGGACGGGGAGAGGGGACGGGGAGAGGGGACGGAGAGAGAGGGGACGCGGAGAGTGGAAAGGGAGAGGGGACGGGGAGAGGGGACGGGGAGAGGGGACGGGGAGAGGGGACGGGGAGAGGGGCCGGGGAGAGGGGACGGGGAGAGGGGAAGGGGAGAGGGGACAGGGAGAGGGGACGGGGAGAGGGGACACGGAGAGTGGAAAGGGAGAGGGGACAGGGAGAGGGGACGGGGAGAGGGGACAGGGAGAGGGGACGGGGAGAGGGGACAATGAGTTGTTCCTGATGGAGTGTTGAGTGGGAGAATTCCCTCGAGAGGCTGGGACGCGGAGGGGTCCGGATTGAGAAGGAACGGGGAGAGGTTCACGAGGGAGAGGGTAAGCAGACAGGTCATCTAGGGTCAGGGAAAAAGGGCATGGAACGGGAAGAGATGACCGAAGGAGAGGGGCCGGTAAGAGTCTCCCCCCCACCCCCACCCCGGGTAGGAGACAAATAGAGATCCTGGATTGAGACAGGACGGCAGAAGGGGATTGTAAGAGGGGGCAGGGATAGGGCCTCGAGGGAGAAGGAATGGGAAGAGGTCCCCCCGGTGCAGAGGACGTGGACAGGTCCCCGAGCGAGAGGGGACAGAGAGGAGCCCGAAGAATCAGGGTGAGGGAGAGGTGCCCGAGGAAGTAGGACAGGGAGAGGTCCGTGAGGGAGAGGGGACAGGGAGAGGTCCGCAAGGGAGAGGGGAAAGCCAGAATTCTCCCTGGGGTAGGGGAGGGAGAGAGTTTCCCGAATGAGAACGAACTGGGAATGATCCCCGAGGGAGACGGGATTGGGAGAAGTCCCCGATGGACTGTAGACAGGGAGAGGTTCCCGAGGGAGAGGGGACGGGGATAGGTCCCCAAGGGAGAGGGACGGTGAGCAGCCCCTCCTGGATAGTGCCGGGGGCGGTCCACGAGGGAGAGGGGAAGGTGTGAGGGGACAGAGAGATGGGACAGTGAGTGGAGGGGGGACGGGGAGAGAACCCACGATGGAGTTGGGACGGGCAGAGGGCTCAAATGGAGAAGGAATGGGAAGTAGGCGGGAAGAGATCTCCGAGAGAGAGGGATAAGGGACAGGACTCAGAGGTAGGGGTGACGGCGGGTGGTCACCGAGTTGGAGGGGCCAGGGAGAGTTGAAAGGGAGAGGTCCCCGATATAGAGGGGATGGGGAGAGTTCACCGAGGGAGATTGGACGGGTTGAGATGTCAGGGAGAGATCTCCATAGGAGAATGGACAGTTAGAGATGCCCGTGGGAGAGGTGACATGGAGAAGTCCTCGGGGGAGAAAGGATGTGGAGAGGTCCCCAAAGGATAGGGGATGGAGAGAGGTCCCCGAGGAAGAGGGGACAGGGAGGGGACACCGAAGAAGAGCAGACAAGGAGATGTGAAAGTGAGAGGATCCCAAGGGGAGGGGATGCCGAGGGGTGATGGGGAGTGGACCACGAGTGGGAGTTGACAAGGAGGTATCCCCGAGGGTATTGTGATTGGGGAATGTCGCGGATGGAGAAGAGACAGTGAGATGTCCCCGAGGGAGAGGGGATGGGGAGAGCTCCCCAAAGGAGAGGAGACGGTGAGAGGTCCCCGAGGCTAAGGGAACAGGGAGTGTAGACGGTGTGAAACCCGGAGAGAGAGGGGACGGTGTGAGGACCCCTTGGGATAGGGAACAGGATGAGGCCCCCAATCGAGCAAGTCGGGGAGAGTTCACCGATGGAGAGGGGACGGGGAGAGGTGAAAGGGAAAGGCCCCCGAGGGATAGAGGACATGAGGAGGTCTCCGAAGGAGAGGGGACATGGGGAAGTCTCCAATGGACAGGGAACGTGGAGATGACGCCGAGGGAGAGGGGATGGGGAGAGACCCACGAATGAGAGGGGAGTGGGCGGGGACCGTGAGGGAGTGTGGCAGGGACAGGTCAACGAGCGGGAGTGGACGGGGAGACGTGCACGAGGTAGAGGGGAAGGCAAGACGTCCCCGAGTGAGAGAGGACGGTGAGAACCCCCCAGGGAGATGGGACGGGCTGGGAGCTCAAATGCAGAAGGGATGGGGAGTAGACGGGGAGAGACGTCCGAGGTAGAGGGATAAGTGACAGGCCCCCAAGGCAGAGGTGACGTGCAGTGCTCCCCGAGTGAGAGGGACCAGGGAGAGTTGAAAGGGAGAGGTCTCCGAGGTAGACGGGACGGGAATAGTTCGCTGAGTGGACTAGGAGAGTGGAAGAGGAGAGATGATAGGTAATCATACCTAAGGGAGAGGGGACAGGGAGACGTGACAGGCAGAGGCCTCCGAGGGAGACGGGAGAGGCAGATTTCGCCGATGGAGGAAGGAACGTGAAAGCTCCCCAAGGGAGACTGGATGGTGAGAGTTCCATGAGGCAGAACGAATGTTGCGAGGTCCTCGACAGAAAGGGGACAGGGAGTTGCGCCCGACAGAGAAGGGGTGGGAAGATGACTCCCAAGGAGAGGGTATGGGGAGAGGTCCCCAATGGAGAGGGGACGGGGTTAGGTACCTAAGGATAGCGGACTGGGAGAGGTCCTCGAGGGAGAGAGGATGGGGTGAGGACACCGAGGGAGAGGGATCGGCGAGAGGTCCCCGAGGGAGAGGGGACGGGGAGAGGTCCGCGAGGGAGTGTAGACGGGGAGAGTTCCTCGAGGGAGAGGGGACGTGGAGAGGACCCCTTGGGAGAGGAGACAGGGCAATGTCCCCGAGGGAGAGGGGAGAGGCAGAAGGGGCGAGGAGAGGGAGAGGGGGCGGAGAATTGGAGGGACGGGATGGGGCGCTTAACGTGGGAGAAGGCGAAGGGGCAGCCAGAGTGAGAGGGGTTGGGGAGAGGGAGAGGGAGAGGGGCGGGGAGAGTTGGAGGGGATGGGGCGCAGAGGCGTGGAGAAGGAGAGGTGGCGGCGGGAGTGAGAGGGGGTGGGGAGAGGGAGAGGGGGCGGTGAGAGGGACAGGGGACAGGGAGTGAGATAGGGGGCTGGGAGAGGGAGACGGGCTGTAGAGATGGAGATGGGCGGGAAGAAGGAGAGGAGGTGGGGAAAGAGAGAGGGGTCGGGGAGAGGAAGAGGGGGTGGGGAGAGGAAGAGGGGGTGGGGAGAGGAAGATGGGGCCGGAAGAGGGAGAGTGGAGAGGGGGCAGTGAGAGGGGGCGCAGAGAGCGGGCAGGGAGAGGCAGAGGGAGCGGGTACAGGGAGAGGGGATGGTGAGAGGGAGAGGGTGTCGGGAGAGAGACAGGTGTCGAGGAGAAGGTGAGGGAGAGGGGGCTGGCAGAGGGGGCGGGGGGAGGCCGAGGGAGTGGGGAGAGGGATAGGGGATGGCGAGAGTGAGAGGGTGTGGGGAGAGGGGGCGGGGAGAGTGAAAGGGCTCAGGGAGAGTGGGCGGGGAGAGTGAGGGGCCGGGGAGAGTGGCCGGAGAGAGTGAGATGGGCGGGAGGAGGCATAGGAGGAGGGGAGAGTGAGACGGGCGGGAGGAGGGAGAGGAGACGGGGAGATTTTCCCAAGGGAGAGGGGACTGGGAAAGTCCAAGAGGTAGAGGGGACAGGAAGAGATTCACAAGGGTGATGGGGCGGGGAGAGGTCCACGAGGGTGAGGGGAGAGGGAGAGGTCTCTGCCGAAAAGGGGACCGGAACAGGCCCTCACGGGAGCGGGGACGGGGAGAGGACCCTGTGGGGCAGGGGATGTGGAAATTACCGTGATGGGGAGGGAAAAGGGAGAGGGGACAGGGAGAGTTTCCAGCGGAAGAGGGGACAGGGAAATCTCCCCGATGGAGAGGGGTCAGGGGGAGGTCCCTGATGTAATGGGGCCAGGGAGAGTCTCCCGAGGGAGAGGGGAAAGGGAGATGTCCCCGAAGGAGAGGGGAAAGGGAGAGGTCCCTGAGGTCGTGGGGCCGGGTAGAGGCCCGCGAGGGAGAGGGGACAGGGTGAGGTCCCCTAGGGAGAGGTGAGAGGGAGAATTCCCCGAGGGAGAGGTGCGAGGGTGAGGTCCACGGGGGAGAGGTGAGAGGGAGAGGTCCCCGAGGGAGATGGGCCAGGTAGTAGTCTCTGTGCAAGAGGGATCGGGGAGAGATTCCCTGGGAGAGGAGATGGGGAGAGGTCCCCTAGTGAGAGGGGATGGGGAGAGCTCCACCCGCGGCAGGAGACAGGGAGAGGGGACGGGGAGAGGGGACGGTGCGAGGGGACGTGGACAGCGTACTGGGAGAGGGTACTGGGAGAGGGGACAGGGAGTGGGGACTGTGAGAGGGGACAGGGAGAGTGGACTGGGTGAGGGGACAGGGAGTGGGGACAGGGAGTGATTCCAGATGGAGAGGGGACAGGGAGAGGTGACTGGGAGAGGGGACAGGGCGAAGTGACTGGGAGAGGGGACAGGGAGAGGGGACAGGGAGAGGGGACAGTGAGTGGGGACAGTGAGAGTGGACTGGGTGAGGGGACAGGGAGTGGGGACAGGGAGTGATTCCAGATGGAGAGGGGACAGGGAGAAGTGACTGGGAGAGGGGACAGGGAGTGATTCCAGATGGAGAGGGGACAGGGAGAGGTGACTGGGAGAGCGGACAGGGAGTGATTCCAGATGGAGAGGGGACAGGGAGAGGTGACTGGGAGAGGGGACAGGGCGAGGTGACTGGGAGAGGGGACAGGCAGAGGAGACGGGAATGGTTCCCGATGGAGAGGGGACAGAGAGGGTTCCCCTGAGGGGCTGGGACGTGGCTGGGTCCCGATTGAGAAGGAACGGGGTGTGGTTCCCGAGGGAGAGTGGAAGCGGAAAGGTCATCTAGGGAAAAAGGACATGGAACGGGAAGAGGTCTCCGAAGGAGAGGGGAAGGTGAGATTTAACCTGGGGGAGGAGACAAATAGAGGTCCTGGAAAGAGAGGAACAGTGGAAGGGGACGGTAAGAGGGGACAGGGATAGGGCCTCGAGGGAGAAGGAACGGGAAGAGGTCACCCAAGTGCAGAGAACGTGGACAGGTCCCCGAGCGAGAGGGGACAGAGAGGTCCCCGAGGAAGCAGGTTGAGGGAGAGGTGACCGAGGGAGTAGGGAAACGGAGAAGTCCGCGAGGGAGAGGGGACAGCAGGAGGTCAGCGAGGGATAGGGGAAACCCAAAGGTCCCCCTAGGGTTAGGGAGGGAGAGAGGTTCCCGAATGAGAACGAACGGTTTGTGTTCCCCGAGGGAGAGGGGATTGAGAGATGTCCCCGAGGGAGAGGGGACAGTGACAGGAAAATGAGAAAGGGGATAGGGAGAGGATCCCGATGGGAGAGGCGACTGGGACAGTTCACCCCACAGTTCGGGCCACGGAGAGTTCCCCGATGGAGAGACCCAAAAGGATAGGGAGAGGCCCCGAATGAGAAGGAATGGGTTGCGATCCCCGAGGGAGAAGGGACTGGGAGAGCTACCCGAGGTAGAGAGGACCTGGAGAGGTCCCCACGTGTGAGGGGACAGGGAGATGTCCTTGAGGGACAGTAAAAAGTGACAGGGGATGGGCAGAAGTCCCCAAAGGAGAGAGGATCGGAGAGGTCCCCGAGGGAGATGGGAGAATGGAGGTCGCCTAGGGAGAGGGGACAGATAGAGATCCCCTAGGGAGAGCGGGCGGGGAGAGGCTCCCGACGGTCTGGGGATGGGGAGAGTTCCTGGAAAGATTGTGGACGAGGAGAGGTACATGATGGAGAGGGGACGAGGTGATGTACACAAGGCAGAGGGGACTGGGAAATGTCCCCGAGGTAGAGGGGAGAGGGTGACGTCCCCACGGGAAAGGGGACGGGAACAGGGCCTCGAGGGAGAGGGGACAGGGAGAGGTCCCCGAGGAAGTGGGGACAGGGAGGAGTCCCTTTGCAAGAGGGAACGGAGAGAGATTCCCTGGGGGAGGGGATGGGGAGAGGCCCCCGAGGGAGAAGGGACAGGGAGAGGCCCCCGAGAGAGAAGGAATTGGGAGATGTCCCTGAGTCAGAGGGGGTGGGGGCGAGGTCCTCGAGGGACAGGGTCAGGTTCACGAAGGTGAGGCTAAGTGGAGAGGCCCACGGTGCAGAGTGGATGCGGAGGTCCCTGATGAGGAGAAGTGGGGAGAGGTCCTCTAGGGTGAAGGGATGGGGCGAGAACACCCCGCGGCAGGGGACGGGGAGAGGGGACGGGGAGAGGGGACAGGGAGTGGTTCCCGGTGGAGAGGGGACTGGGAGAGTTCCCAGAAGGGGCTGGGACTTGGAGGGGTCCCAATTGAGAAGAAACGGGGTTAGGTCCCCGAGGGAGAGTGGAAGTGGAAAGGTCATCGAGGGTCAGCGAAAAAGGACATGGAATGCGAAGAGGGTCGTTGAGATTTACCCTGCATGAGGGGATAAATAGAGGTCCCGGAGTGAGAGGGGGTGGCGGAAGGGGACGGTAAGAGGGGACAGGAATAGGGCCTCGAGGGAGAAGGAACAGGAACAGGTCCCCCCCGGTGCAGAGGACGTGGACAGGTCCCCGAGCGAGAGGGTGCGGAATGTTCCCCGAGGAAGCAGGGACAGGGAGAGGCTCCCGAATGAGAACGAACGGGAATGTTCCCCAAGGTAGAGGGGACTGGGAGATGTCCCCGAGGGAGAGGGGACTGGGAGAGGACACCGAGGGAGACGGGACTGGGAGAGGACACCGAGAGAGATGGGACTGGGAGAGGACACCGAGGGAGTGGGGACTGGGAGAGGACACCGAGGGAGAGGGGACTGGGAGAGGACACCGAGGGAGACGGGACTGGGAGAGGACACCGAGGGAGAGGGGACTGGGAGAGGACACCGAGGGAGATGGGACTGGGAGAGGACACCGAGGGAGATGGGACTGGGAGAGGACACCGAGGGAGAGGGGACTGGGAGAGGACACCGAGGGAGATGGGACTGGGAGAGGACACCGAGGGAGAGGGGACTGGGAGAGGACACCGAGGGAGAGGGGACTGGGAGAGGTACCTAGATCATCACAAAATACAGATTCACGTTGTACTTGTTTTTATACCAATGACTTTTAATCAGTGTCTCCTTTTTTCCAGTGTAAACAATTTCTCATTTTCTGCTCTATTCAAACCCTTCATACATTTGAACGCCTCTGCTAAACCTCTCCGCTCCCATTCTCTGCCCGAGGAAGAACAATCCATGTTTCTCACCATGTAGTTCAAGCCCCCCCAACACCGCCCACACCCGCCCTCCGCACCCACCCAGCGCCATTCCAAAGTCTGGAGACATTCTGGTGAATCCCCTCTCTTCCCTGTTCAAAGCCTTGACACCGTTATTAGAGTGTGGTGTCGGGAATCGTTACATGAATTGAGATGAGACCTCGTCCCAAGTTGCTAAAAATGATATCCGAGTTGTGGGAATCATTGGCTGGCCCAGATTATATTGCCCACCCCTAGTTATATTGAGAAGGTGATGGTGAGCCGCCTTCTCGAACAGCTGCAGTCCATGTGGAGTAGTTACACCAAATGCGCTATTAGGGTGGGAGCTCCAGGATTTTGACCCAGCGACAGTGAAGGAACAGCGTTACAATTCCAAGTCAGATTAGTGAGTGACCTGGAGTGAAACGTCCAGGTGGTGGAGTTCCAATCTGTCTGCTGCCCTTGTCCTCCTCGGTGTTAGAGGCTTTGCATTTGGAATGTGCTGCCTAAGGAGGGATGGTGAGTTTCCACATTGCATCTTGTAGATGGTATACACTGCTGCTACTATGGATCGGTGGTGAAAGGAGTGAATGTTTAAAGTGTTGGATGAGGTGTCAATCATGCGGGGCTGCTTTGTCCCGGATGGTCTTGAGTTTATTGAGTTGTTGGAGCTGCACTATTCCAGGTAAGTGGAGATTATTCGATCACACTCCTGACTTGTGCTTTGTGGATATGGACAGATGCCTTGTGGACAGGCTTTGCGGAGTTAGGTGGGGAGTTATTCCCTTAGTTTATAGTGGAGGATTGAACGATGGTAATGCCTCTGGGTGTCACGGAAAGAAGGTTAGATTCTCTCTCGTTTCTGATGGGCATTGCCTGGCGATTGTCTGGTGCGAATGTTACTGTCCACTTATGGGAAGGCTGTGGCTTAGTGCTAATGTCAGTAAACGAGTGACCCAGTGAGTCAGGCACATGTCCTGGGGACACAGGCTCAAGTCCAAACACTGCAGCTGTTAAATTAAATGCACTGAGTAAATCTGGAAGATAAAGCTAGTCTCAGTAACAGGGCCACAGTGAACCCATCGAGCATTGTCGGAACAACTGATGTGGTTATCTTTTGGGAAGGAAATCTGCTGTCCTTCCCTGGACTGCCCTACATGTGACTCCAGACCCACAGCAATATACTCGAGTCTGAAATGTCAGAACAATCCGCTCAATTCTATCAAACCGATATCTAAAAAAGGAAAATTAATTTGATTTTGTTCTCTCTGCCCCATTGATCTCACTGATGATCTCTGTCTCTCTCCACTTGCTGTGTCTACACACACACATTTCCTCTCTTTGTCTACTTTAATCAGGAAGTTTCCCTGAACATTACCTTTTAAATCGGTACCATCCTTCTGAAGATTGTCATCACACTCCCACTGGCTGGAACATCACACTCCCACTGGCTGGAACACTCAGTCCGTTTACAATCGATGCTTCTCCAGGCCTGGTCCAGGACGGTGTGATTTACACACGGGTCAGTGAGTCCCGAGTCTGCGACTGAGAGACAAGGGATGTTTCACGTTAATATAAAATAGAGCTGAAGTTACACAGCGAATTCACTGTAACCCCCAAAGCCGCAGGAACCTCACTTTCTCTGCCTTCCACCCCCACCCTACCACCGCCCCACCCCCCCCATGCCCACCCCCCCCCCCCCCCCTCCTCCTCCTCCCCCCCCCCCCCCCCCCCCCCCCCCCCCCCCCCCCCCCCCCCAACCCCACTCACACCTCTTGAAAATGTCGCAAATTAAATCTGCAATCTTTCCTCCTTCTCTGAACCAGGTTCCCATCTGTCTCCCAGCTCAACCTCCCCCTCTCACTCAATGCTCACAGAGTGTGTTCCCTATCCTGGATTTAACATTCACGCACAAGCAACAGAAAACAACAACATCAACATCACCTCAAACTATCAGGAAAGCTGGAGTTAGAGAGCGGGGCCGGGGGGAGAGAGAGCGGGGCCGGGGGGTTAGAGAGCGGGGCCGGGGGGAGAGAGAGCGGGGCCGGGGGATAGAGAGCGGGGCCGGATGGATAGAGAGCGGGGCCGGGGGGATAGAGAGCGGGGCCGGGGGGAGAGAGAGCGGGGCCGGGGGGTTAGAGAGCGGGGCCGGGGGGAGAGAGAGCGGGGCCGGGGGGATAGAGAGCGGGGCCGGGGGATAGAGAGCGGGGCCGGGGGGGCGTGGGGTGGGGGGGGGGGGGGTTAAAGAGCGGGGCCGGGGGGATAGAGAGCGGGGCCGGAGGGATAGAGAGTGGGGTATTTATGAACATGACCAATTGAATATGAGAGACTGGGCGTCTGAGTGACTGAGTGAGAGAGATGGAGAGAATGTTATTGTGAAAGGAAGGAGCATGTGAATGTGAGATAGATGGCTGATCTGAATGCCTGAGAGAGAGAGGGAAACAGAGTGAGTGAGAGAGAGAGAGGCTGTGTACTTGAGGGACAGAGAGGGAGACTGAGTGAGACAGACATTGAATATCAGTTAGAGAGAGAGAGGCGGAGTGTGAATGTAAGAGAGAGAGAGGGAATCTATGAAAGGAAGAGAGACAGTGAATAAGTGTCTAAATGTGTGTGAGTGAGAGGGAGACTCTGAATGAGAGAGAAAGTGAGATGGAGGCTGAGTAAGTGTGAGAGAATTAATGAGAAAGGGAGAGGGTGAATGTGGGAGAGAGGAAGTCCGTGAGATGGAGAGAGAGAGCTAAAATCTGAATGCCAGTGTGATGGAAAGTGAATGTCAGAGAGAGAGGGAGACTGGATTTGAGGTAGAGAGGGAGAACGCGAATGTGAGAAAGAGAGACTGTGAGCGAATGAAAGTGTGAGAATATGTGAGAGAGGATACCGTGAGTCCGTAGGAGAGAGATGGATAATGAAACGGCGAGAGAGAGAGGGTGAATATGAATGTGAGAGAGAGGGAGTCGGTGAATGTGAGAGACAGTTGGGGATGGAAAGTGAGGGAGAATGTGACTGAGAGGGATTGAGACAGAGGGTGAGGAAGAGAGTGAGTCAGAGAGAGAGAAAGTGAATGTGAGGGAAGGAAAGAGGCTGTGAATGGGAGAGGGAAAGGGAGAATGAGTGTGAGAGAGAGCAGGAGACTGTGAGTACAATCGGAATAATTTGAATGTGAGAGAGAAGGAGGCTGTGAAATCGATAGCGAGATGACGGCTGTGAATGTGAAAGAGAGGGAGTCCGTGAATGTGAGTGACAAAAAGGGAGTCTGTGAAAGTAATGGAGAAAGAGAGGGAGGCTGAGTTTGCGAGAGATGGAAACTCAATGTGAGGGAGGAGGAGAGTGTGCGAGAGAAAGAGGGAGACTGTGTGTGAGGGAGAGAGAGGGAGACTTTGAATGTGAGTGAGAGAGAGGGAAATTGTGAATGTGTGAGCGAGAGAAGGAGACTGAGTGAGCGATAGATGGAAACTCAATGTGAGGGAGAGGGAAACTGAGCGAGTTGGAGAGGGAGACTGTGAGTCAGAGAGAGAGAGAGATTGAGTGATACAGAGAGTGGGCCTGTGAGTGAGTGAGAGATGGAGAACGTTAATGTGAGAGGAGAAAGCATGTGAATGTGAGATAGTTAGCGGCTGTGAATGTGAGAGAGAGAAAGAAGAAAACTGAGTGAGAGAGAGAGAGAGAGAATTAGGGAAAGAGAGGGAGACTGCGTGAGGGAGAAAGAGAATGTGAATGAGAGAGACAGAGGGAGACTCTGAATGTGAGAGGATGAGAGAGGAAGATTCTGAATGTGAGGGAGATGGAGAGGGCGATTGAGTGAGAGAAGGAGAATGAGTGAAAGTGGGAGACAGAATGTGAGGGAGAGTGAGACTGTGAGTGAGAGAGAGAGGGAGACTGCGAATGTGGGAGAGAGGATGAGCCTGTGAATGTGTGAGAGAGAGAGGGAGCTACAATTTATGTGTGTGAGGGAAAGGGAGACTGCGAATGAGAGCGATAGAGGTAAACTGAGCGAGGGAGAGGCAGCATGTGAATATGAGAGAGGGAACTGAGTGAGGGGGAGAGGGAGATGGAGTGAGTGAGAGGGAGAGAGATTGCGAATGTGAGGTGAATAGAGGGAGATTGTGAATGTGTGAGGAAGAGGGAATCTGTGAATGTGTGAGAGCGAGAAGGAGACTGGGAGGAAGAATGATGGAGATGTGTGGAAGAGAGAAGGAGGCTGAGGGAGAGAGTGGGAGCCTGAGAATTTGAGAGAGGGAGAATGTGAATGTGGGTGAGAGAGGGAGGCTGTGAATAAGACAGTAAGCGGGAGTCTGTTGATGTGAGACAGAGCGGGAGGCTCTGAATGCGAGAAAAAAAGCAAACTGAATATGAGAGAGAGAAGGAGACTGTGATAGAGAGAGGGAGCATTTGAATGTGTGAGAGAGAGAAAAGCTGTGAATGTGAGAGAGAGACGGAGACTGTGGGTGAGTGAGAGAGAGGGAGATTGTGATCGTGAGAAAGATTTAGGTAGACTGTGAATGTAAGAGAGAATGAGACTGAGTGAAAGAGAGGGAGAATGTGAATGTGAGAGAGGGAGGGCAACTATCAATGCGACAGATAGTGGGAGGCTGTGAATGTGTGAGAGGCAGTGGGAGACTGTGGGTGAGGGAGAGAGAGAGCCTGAGAATGTGAGAGTTAAATTCAGTGAATGTGAGAGTGAGAGGGAGACTGGATGCGAGAGAGAAGGAGAGACTGAGTGTGAGTGAGCAGGACGGAGATTGAGAGTGAGAGTGACGGAGCATGTGAATGTGAGAGAGGGAGACTGTGAGTGAGAGAGAGGCTGAGTGAGAGAGATAGGGAGAATGAGTGAGTGAGAGAGCTAGAGAATATTAACGTGAGAGAGAGAGGAAGCATGTGAATGTGACAGAGATGGAGACCGTTTGAGTGAGAAAGGGAGATTATTAATGTGAGAGAGAGAGAGGGGGGCAGTCTGAATGTGGGGGAAAGAGGGTGACTCTGAATGTGAGAGAGAGAGGGAGACTCTGAATGTGACAGACAGAGAGACTCTCAATGTCAGAGAGAGGTAGAGGATGACTGCGTGGGATTGAGAGAATGGGTAAGAGAGGGAGACGTAGTATGTGAGAGGGAGGGAGGCTGTGAGTGTGTGTGAGAGAGAGCTAGATTGTGAATGTGAGGGAGATAGATGGAGAATGTCAGAAAGAGAGGGAGACTTTGAATATGAGCGAGAGAGACTGTGAGTGCATGACAGAGGGAGACTTTGAGAGAGAAGAGACTGGCACGGTGCAAGAGAGAGGGATAATGTGAATGTGAGAGAGAGGGAGAACGTGAGAGCGAGAGAGAGAGGGGGAGTCTGAATGTGAGAGAGAGGGAGAACGTGAGAGCGAGAGAGAGAGGGGGAGTCTGAATGTGAGAGAGAGGGAGAGTATGACTCAGTGGCAGTGAGAGAATGAGTGAGAGAGGGAGAAGTTGTATGTGAGAGGGAGGGAGGCTGTGAGTGAGTGAGATAGAGAGGGAGCTAGACTGTGAATGTGAGTGAGACAGATGGAGAATTTCAGAGAGAGAGGGAGACTGTGAATGTGAGGGAGAGAGGGAGATATTGATTGAGAGAGAGATGGGGAGACTGTGATTCTGAGCTAGAGAGACTGTGAGTGCATGAGAGAGGGAGACTGTGAGAGAGACGAGACTGAATCAGTGGGAGAGAGAGGGATAATGTGAATGTGAAAGAGAGGGATATTGTGAGTACCAGAGAGAGAGTGAGACTCTTCTTGTGAGAGAGCGATTGGGACTGGAATTGAGAGCGGTAGACTGAGAGTTTTATAGAGAGGGAGATTGAGTGTGAGAGAGAGAGGAAGATAGTGAGTGAGTGAGAGAGATAGAAAATGTGAATCAGAGGGAGGGAGAGAGGCTGACTGAGATAGAGAGAGGGCGGCACTGAATATGAGAAAGACAGAGGTAGACACGGAAGGTGAGAGAGAGGGAAAGGGAGACGGAGTGAGAGTGAGAGAATGAGAGAGAGAGGGAGGGAGCTAGACTGTGAATATGAGTGAGATAGATGGAGAATATCAGAGAGAGGGGGGGCTATGAATGTGTGGGAGAGAGGGAGAATGTGAATGTGAGGGAGAGGGAGACGGTGATTGTGTGAGAGAGTTGGTGACTGAAAGTGTGAGAGAGGGAGATTGTGAGTGTGAGAGAGAGAAAGTGACACTGACTGAGAGAGAGAGGGAAACAGTGAGTGAGAAAATGAAGGTAAATGTGATGGAGGGAGGGAGGTTTTGAATGTCAGAGAGAGATGGAGCCTGATAATCTGAGAGTGAGGGAGACTTAAAGTGAGGAGAGAGAGAGAGGGAGACAGTGAGTGAGTGAGAGAGACAATGTGAATGTTACGGAGAGAGGGAGACTATGAATGTGTGAGCGAGAGGGAGCCAGTTTATACGAGAAAGAGGTAGACTAAGCGAGTATGGGAGGGAGATTGTGAATGTGAGATAGATAGAGGGAGACTGTTAATATGAGAGAGAGATAGGGAGACTGAGTGAGAGGGAGAGAGAGGCTTTGAAGGTGAGGGAGAGATGGAGACTCTGAATGGGAGAGAGAGAGAGTGAGGATGTGAATGTGAGAGCGAGAGGGAAACTTTGAATGTGAGAGAGAGAGTTAAGTGTAAGTGAGGCAGAGGGAACTTTGGAGTTAGAGAGGAAGAGGGGGATGTGAGAGAGAGACTGAGGGAGGCTGAGTGAGATAAAGAGAGGAAGGCTAAGTGTGAGAGAGAGAGGGAGACTCTGTATGTGAGAGAGAGGGCGACTCTAAACGTGAGAGAGAGGCAGTGCAAATGTGAAATTCAGAGAGCGAGGGAGACGGTGAATGTCAGAGGAAGGGAGGCAGTGAGTGAAAGAGAGAGAGGTAGAATGTGAATGACAGTGAGATAGATAATATTAGAGAGAGAGGGGTACTGAATGTGAGGGATAGAGGGTGAATGTGAATGTGACAGGGAGACACTGTGAGCGAATCAAAGAGGGAGTCTGTGAGAGTGAAGCTACTGTGAGTCAGTGGGAGAGAAAGGGAGAATGTGAAGGAGAGAGAACAGGGAAATTGTGAGTGTGAGAGAGAGAGGGAGACGGTGAATGTGAGAGAGATGGGGACCGTGAATGTCAGACAGTGGGAGACTGTGAGTCAGAGACATTGGCAGACTTTGTGTGAGTAACAGAGAGAGAGATAGAGATAATGTGAATGTGAGAGAGAGACGGGGCCTGTGAATGTGAGAGAGAGGCGGGGCCTGTGAATGTGAGAGAGAGGCATACTGCGAGTGAGGAGAGAGAGATGGACGCAGTGAGTGAGTTAGAGAGAGAGGGAGACAGTGAGTGAGTGAAAGAGAGAGAGAGGATGTGAATGTGAGAATGAGGGTGAGCCTGTGAATTTGTCAGAGGGAGCGATACTGTGAGTGAGAGAGATACTGAATGTGAGAGATAGATAGAGAATGTAAATGTGTGAGAGAGAGGGAGGAAGCGTGAGAGAGGAAGACTGTGTGCGAGAGTGAGAGAGAAAGAGAGAGAGACTACGAGTGAGAGAGAGGGAGAATGTGAGTGAGTGAGAGGGGGAGAACGTGAATGTGAGAGTGACAGGGAAACTGTGAATGTCAGATAATAGGGAGACTGTGAATGTAAGAGAGGAAGACAGATGGAGACTTTGAATGAGAGAGAGGGAGCATGCGAATGTGAGAGAGAGAGGAAAACTGTTGACGTGAGTGAGAAAGAAGGAGAATGTGAATGAGAAGGAGAGGGAGACATTGAATGTGAGAGAGAGACTGCTAATAAGAGAGAACGATGGTGACTGTGAATGTGTGTGAGAGAGAGAGAGATTGAGTGAGAGAGAGATGGAGACAGTGAGAGAGGGAATGACTGTGTGAGAGAAAGATGGAGACAGTGAATGTGAGACAGAGAGAGCGGGAGATTGGACGTGCTTAAGAGTGATTTAGGGAGACTGTGGATGTGAGAGAGAGTGGAGAATTAGAGAATGGAAATTTTAAATCGGATAGAGAGAGCCGGAGACTGATTGCGAGAGAGGGAGCATGTGAATGTGAGAGAGAGGGAGAGATTGTGAATGTAAGATAGAGGGAGAGGGAGAAAGAGAGAGTGTTAGAAAACGAGTGAGAGAGGGAGACGGTGAATGTGAGGGAAGGAGAATGTTAGTGAAAGAGAGATGGAGACAGTGTGAGGGTTAGATTGTACGAGAGAGAAAGAGATGGGGACAGTTAGAGATAGGAAGGCTGTGAATGTGAGTGAGAAGGAGAGAGAATGTGAATGTGAGAGAGAGAAAGAGACTGAATGTCAGAGAGAGAGAGAGTGGGAAACTGCGAATGTGAGAGGGAGATAAAGACTTAGTGAGATAGAGAGGGAGATGGAGACTTTGAGTCCGAGAGACAGAGAGGGAGACTGAATGAGAGAGAAGCCAGTGACGGAGATAAAGTGGGAGATTGAGTGAATGAAGGATACTGAATGCCAGAGATAGAGACTGTATGTATGAGAGAGGGGGTGACTGTGAGTGAGTGACAGCGCAAAATAGATGGTGAGTGAGAGAGAGGGAGAGACTATGAAAGTTTTGGAGAGAGAGGGAGAAACTTAATGTCAGAGAGAGGGAATCTGTGAATGTGTGAGAAAGAGAGGGATATAAATGTGACAGAGAGAGATGGAGACTGAATGTGAGAGAGGGTGACTTTGAATAAGAAAGAGGGAAATTGTGAATGGGACAGAGAGGTAGACTGAAAGTGCGAGAGAGATGGAGACGGAATTCGAGGGGGTGGGGGATGTGAGTGAAAGAGAGAGAGAGTCCGAGTGAGAGCGTGAGAAAGAGACTGGGTGTGAGTGAGAGGGAAACTGTGAGTGAACTAGAGAGGGGGAGGGTGTGATTAAGAGGGAGAGAGTGAAATTGTGAATGAGAGAGAGGGCGACTGTGGATTTGAGTGAAATTGGTGAAAGTGTGAAGGAGAAAGAGGGGAGAGTTTGATTGCGATAGAGAGGGGTGAGGGTGTGTGCAGGAGAGAGAGGAAAGAGTTTCAGCGTGACAGGGAGGAGGGTTTGTGAGCGTGGTAGAGACAGTAGAGTGTGAGGGTGTGTGTGAGAGTCAGAGAGACAGAGAGAAAGAGAGAGAGGGAAAAAGAGAGAGAGAAAGAAAGCGGGGAAGAGCCTGAATTTCAGGGGAGAGAGGGGAGGCTGTGAATTTGAGGGGCGAGGGGGGGGGGGGGGGGTGTGCAGATTTTGAGTCAAAAATGGAGAGAGAGTGTGCTTAGTTGTGAGAGAGGAATGCGAGTGAATGTGTCAGTGTCAGAGAAAGCAGTAGAGTCTGTGAGGGTGCGGTCAGAGTTTGAGTGTGAGAAAGATGTGTGATTGTAAGTGGCGGCGGTTAGTGTGAGTATTTGAGAAAAATGTGGGGAGAGTGAGTGTGGGTGTCCGAGAGGTGAGAGAGAGAGGGAGTGTGCATGTGTGAGAAAGTGGTAGAGCGAATGAGGTGGAAGTCTGTGAATGTGAGTGAGGTGCAGAGTGTGAGTGAGAGAGACGGGACAGTGTGTTTGTGAGAGAGAGAGAGAAAGAGAGAGCGAGGGAGCGAGAGTTTTAGTAAAAGAGCGAGGGGATAGGGTGAAAGTGAGAGAGCGAGAGGAGAGTGTGAGTGTGAAACAGAGGGGAATGAGAATGAGTGAGCAAGGGGAGGGAGGGGGAGAATGTGCACATGAAAGGAAGAAGAGAGTGTGAGTGAAGGAGAGAGAAGTGGGAGAGTCAGAGTGTGTGTGGCAGAGAGAGGGGGAGAGTGTGAGAGGGAGGGCGATACTGTGAGAGAGGGGGAGACGTCAATATGTGTGACAGCGAGAGAGGGGAGAGTCTGAGTATATGCCATAGAGAAGGGGGCAGTGTCTCTGTGTGAGAGTGAGTGAGGGAGAGAGTGTGGGTATGTGAGAGAGAGGGGGGATAGTGTGAATATGTGTGAGAGAGGGGGAGAGTGTGAATATGTGTCGTAGAGACTGTGACTGTGCGAAAGGGAGGGGGGGAGAGTGTGAGCATGTGACATAGAGAGGGAGCAAGTGTGACGGTGTGAGAGTGAGTGAGAGAATGTATGTGTGAGAGAGAGAGGAGGTGAGTGTGACTGTGTGTGAGGGAGAGAGGGGGAGAGTGTGGTAATGTGAGAGGTGGAGAGTTTAAGTGTGTGAGAGAGGGGGAGAGTGTGACTGTGTGTGAGAGAGGGGGAGAGTTTGAGTGAGGGAGAAGGGGAGAGATTGTCATCGGGTGTGACAGCGAGAGAGGGGGAGAGTGTGACTGTCTGTGGGAGAGAGATGGGGAGAGTCTGGGTTTGTGACATAGAGAGGGGGAGAGAGTGAGTATGTGTGAGAGAGCTAGAGGGGTAGGGCGTGACTGTGTGATTGAGAGAGAGGGGGAGAGTGTGAGTGTGTGAGAGAGAAGGGGAGATGACGAGTATGTGAGAGAGAGGGGGAGAGTGTGAATATTTGAGAGAGAGAGAGGGAGAGTGTGAAAATGCGGAATAGAGAGTGTGACTGTCCGAGAGGGAGATAGGGGGCGGGGAGTGTGAGCATGTGACATAGAGAGGGGGATAGTGTGACTGTGTGAGAGAAAGAGAGCGGGAGAGAGTGTATGTGAGAGAGAGAGAGGGCGTGAGTGTGACTGTATGAGAGAGAGAGGGGGAGAGTGTGAGTATGTGAGAGGGGGAGAGTGTGACTGTCTGAGAGAGAGGGGGAGGGTGTGAGTGGGAGAGGGTGACCGAGTGAGAGAGAGAGGGGTAGAGGGTGACCGTGTCTGTGAAAGGGAGAGGGGGAGAGTCTGATTTTGTGACATAGAGAGGCGGAGAGTGTGAGTTTGTGAGAGAGAGAGAGGGAGGGTGTGACTGTGTGAGTGAGAGAGAGGGGGAGATGATGAGCATGTGACAGAGGGGAAGAGTGTGAATATGTGAGAGAGAGAGGGGAAGAGTGTGAATATGTGATATAGAGAGTGTGACTGTGTGAAAGGGAGGGGGTTGGGAGAGTATGAGCATGTGACATAGAGAGGGGGAGAGTGTGACGGTGTGTGGGAGAGAGAGAGGGAGAGAATGTGACTGTCTGAGACAGAGGGGGATGGTGTGACTGCCTGAGAGAGAGAGGGGAGAGTGTGACTGTGTGTGTGAGAGAGGGAGAGAGTGTGAGTGAGGGGGAGAGGGGGAGATTGTCATCAGGTGTGACAGCAAGAGAGGGGGAGAGTGTGACTGTGTCTGTTAGAGAGAAAGGGGGGAGAGTCTGAGTTTGTGACATAGAGAGGGGGACAGTGTGAGTTTGTGAGAGAGAAAGGGGGAGAGTGTGAGTATGTGAGAGAGAGAGGGGGAGATGATGAGTATGTGAGAGAGAGGGGGAGTGTGTGACTGTGTGAGGGAGAGAGGGGGAGAGTGTGGGTATGTGAGAGGGGGAGATTAATACTGTGTGAGAGAGGGAGAGGGAGAGTGTGAGCATTGGAGAGGGAGACGGGGACATGATGAGTATGTGAGAGAGGCGGGGAGAGTGTGACTGTGTGCGAGAGAGGGGGTGAGTGTCACTGTGTGAGAGAGATGGACAGGGGGAGAGTGACAATGTGTGAGAGAGAGGGGGAGAGTGTGTGTATGTGAGGGGGGAGAGTGTGACTGTGTGAGAGAGAGGGGGGACAGTGTGACTGTGACAGAGAGAGGGGGGAGAGTGTGATTATGTGTGAGATAGAGGGGGAGAGTGTGACTGTGTGTGACAGAGAGAGAGGGAGAGAGTGTGGGTATGTGAGAAAGAGAGGAGAGAATGTGAATGTGACGGATGTTAAACATTTGAGAGATCGTGGAAAAAATATACCAATTCCAGATTTCGAAGTTAAACATCCGCTGTATTTTACAGAAGAAAATGTCAAACTTCTACTAACTTCATTTGTAAAAGTGTTTGCTAATTTGACTAAAGTAACTCTGACTCTAATCTTTAGATTACGCCCCCTCATTCTCCACATTCAAACTCTCCGAACTAGATTTTGTCCACCTGATGCTTCCCGCAGGATAGCTTGAAAAATTTGTTCAAGTCAGCTCACACCGCCCCCACCCCCCTCTTAAAAAAAAGGGACAACAATCTTAGGTTGCCTAAAATCTCCTTTTATTTTAATCCTTGGAATCTTGGGTTCGTCCTCGTAAATCTACACGACACTCCCTCCGAAGTCAATCAATCCTTCCTCTGGTGTGGTGCAAATAACTGCTCACATACACTGTGTGTGTGTCCTGACCAGGGCTTTATGAATCTCACACATGATGTCTACAAACTTGTCGTCCGTTACGACAGATATACAGGTCAGCATTCAATTAGGCTTTTGGATTATTTTGTGAACCTGTTGAAGACATGCCATAATCTGTAGAATGGATCCTCAAGTCTCTTTGGACATCTACCCATTGTGAATTGTCACCGATTAGAAAGATCACTGTTTTATCCTATTTAATTGCAGACTGTGTGTTCTCATATGAGGCAACATTCAAGGCTATTTTGACACACTGTTTTGCATTCTGTGAACAATCAGTCATTTTTAATTTTATATTCCATGTACACTGCTTACAATGGCATCAGTTCTTGTGTCCCAGGCACAGCAATGAAACCACCCTCAACAACATTACAAATGAGGATTCTCTCCATAATTGTTTTAAATGAATATGGTGGCGTTTGATTACATTGTAATTAACTTACTCAGGCAACCGAGAATCAGCAGCAGAATCGCCATCTCGCCGGGGGATAGTCTGGGAAGGAAAACACAGAATTAGCATTGTGGAGAGTTAATAGAAAAGGGAAAGGGAGGGAATTGTAATTAGAGAGTTGGACAGTGGAATAGTGAGAATATCGAGTTATAATGGGTGAACTGTACACTCACTGCGACCCAAACACACAGAGTGAGCTGAATCTGCCTCCTTCACTGTGACCCCCACCGACAGAGGTGAATTCCACTTCCTTAAATTTTCCTAACAAACCCCCATAGCTTTAGTTCAATCCTTCCCTCTTTCCTTGTTCAACTCCTCAAAAATATAAACTCGATGTATTCCTGACATTTCTGCTCTATTCTCTGGTTCCTCCT
This sequence comes from Cetorhinus maximus, assembly GCF_964194155.1. Taxonomy (NCBI): domain Eukaryota; kingdom Metazoa; phylum Chordata; class Chondrichthyes; order Lamniformes; family Cetorhinidae; genus Cetorhinus; species Cetorhinus maximus. Next base: position 22,833 of record NW_027596352.1, read on the forward strand.
CCAGCCCCGTTGTGTAGGCACCGTGCTAATATTCGAACACCGTTCCATTACTGAGCCGGGTAGGCGGACAGGACAAGCAGCAGACGCCCCACCGAAACATTTCCTAGAAAATGACAAATTCCTGACCTTATTATACTGGCCACATCATAGCCGAATGCTTACCAGAGTCTCCAGATAAGGTGTCACAGTGCGCGATGCAGTTGGGGTCCCGTTGATTTGCTGCCTCTTCACTCTCTGGTCCAATCTGCTGTGAGTGGCATCAGTCTCCGTGACAATATATCCAACGCCGCCCATCACATGGGTTTCACATCTGACCATTGGCAGTGCTGGTTGGCTGAAACATTATCATTTGTCAATGAGTTACATTGTGGTAACATTTGTGCAAATTAAAGATTATTAATGAAATAAGCTGCGATAACAAAACAAGGAAACATCTCACCTGATATTTGGAACAGTTTTTTTTCCCTTACATCATAACCTGCCTCCAGTTGCCCATCAGGAAGAGTGTAGGGGGATTGAAATTGGCACCAGGCCTCAAGCATTTAATGGTCAACATGTCCAATGGTCAGGGTAAATATTTTCATTCCTTTTTGGGCTGTGGGCATTACTGGCCAGGACAGCATTTATTGCCCATCCCTAATTGCCCATTGAGAAGGTGGTGGTGAGGTGCCTTCTTGAATCACTGCTGTGCTTGTGGTGTAGGTACACCCACAGTGGTGTTAGGGAGGGAGTTCCACTATTTTGACCCAGCGACAGTGAAGGAACGGCCGATATATTTCCAATTCAGGACGTTGTGTGGCTTGGAGGTGTCCTTCCAGGCTGTGGCGCTCCCATCTATCTGCTGCCTTTGTTCTAGATGGTAGAGGTTGTGGACATGGAAGGTGCTGTCTAAGAGCATTGGCGAGTTGCGGGTTGGAATTTTAATAGTAACAGTTTTAGAGAGACAACATTCACTGCATAAATCCCTTCAACATTCACAAAGTGTCAGCGGCTTTTACTGATCCAGGCTGTTTGTATACAGACTTAATTTAAACTCAAAGTCTCAAACCCCAGTGTTGAAATTTGAAGTCACACTCTCTGGATTAGTAAACCTGTGACGTACGGATTTTCCATCACACTCCCAAACTCTCCCATTGGCCATCACCTGTTCCCCAATAATCTTATCAATACCTATTCTCACCAAGTTTACAATAAACATCAATGTCTGAATGAGGGGACGGAGTGTCCTGTTTCTAAGATTGGTCACACCAAGATGGAGAGTAAATTATCCTCATCTTCGCCTGTCCCTCGATTTGAGAATGATGACTCGAGGATGATGGCCAGTTCCAGACGTGGGTCTTCATGTGTATGAACAGGCCAAATCTCCATCGGAGACATTGGGCAGGAAGTCCCACCAGATAGTGGGATCCGGAGAGCAGGATTTCCTTCCCTTGCTTCCCTTCTCTGCGGCCGACCTGCCACATCATTAAGACATGGAGACTCAAAGCATGTTGCTGAATGATGGATACGATGTCGCCATTTTGACCATTTGGCAGCGAGCTCCTCCCACTCATTAACGTCGATGCTGCCACACGTCAGGGAGAGTTTCACAGTGTCCCCTGGACTGTTGGCCATTGGAGAGTTGAGAAACCAGGACCTGGCGGTGAGATGCACGTTTCCGCCATCCGGACACTGTGTCCAGTCCATTGAAGTCGCCTATGCGAGAGTTTTGTCTGAGTTCACGTGCAGCCAGCTTCAAGAAGTAGAGCAACCTTTGTTCGATAGTCCACCCAGTGAACCCGGCGGTGTCACTGCTGGTGGAAATATCTCTACCCAGCTTATCGGCATCAGAGGAAAGCTGTGAGGAAGACACAAAGAGCTGGAAAGAGATATCGTCCGTTTGAGTCAGCAGGCAATATGGTGGCATGGCCGAGTATAAGGTGGAGGAACGTGAGATTATCCACTTTGGCAGGAAGAATAGAAGAGCACTAACTCCCTCGCTCTCGCACTCACTCTCTCTCACACTTACAGGCCGGGCCCTGCATTACTCTTCCACTGAAACCAGTCTCCTCACGGGCCCCACTCTCCCACATTCAACACCGCTCTCGCCCCGGCCCTGTGCACTCCCAGCTCGCAATCTCTCCTCCTATCCCCGCTCTCCCCGCAACCCTACTTTGGCATACCTCCCCTGAGCCGCACCCTCACCCCCTCTTCCACTTGGCAGCTCCGCTCCCCACTCTCACATCACAGAAACGAATATATGTGAATTCCAGGTTGATGAATTAAATGGAAATTCCATGATGTGAATTGAACCCCTGTCCCAAGAACATTCTCCTAAGACTCGGGATCGCTCGACCAATGACAGCGCCGCTCTGTCACCATCTCTCTTATCTGACAGCAGAGTAGGTTCACGGGGAAGGGAGTTTAGTTGAATTTTAGTGGGATTTATTGGGCTTGCTACACTCGGACATGTTGTTACTAACATGAGAAGAGAGAAGCCATGCTAAGTAGCAAACCTTTCTCAACAAGCTCACTCCATGCTAACTCCTCACTGACGAGCAAAACTATTAGAAGATAGTACCTGAATTACCCTGGACCTGAGGGATAAGTCATCACACATCAAATAGCCGATAAAAGTCAGAATCCTGTATTTTACCATTAATGTTCCTCTGCTAGGATTACATACGAACTTGCGAATTTGGAGCAGGAGTGGGCAACTCGCCCCCTCCAGCCTGATCCCCCGTTCAATAAGATCACGCTTCATCTCATTGTGACTCAACACTACATTCCCGCCCCCAACACCACACCCACCCCCCCCCGCAAACACTCACCGGCCGATATCCTCTTACCCCCTTGTTCACAGAGAATCTCTCTCGCTAGTTTATCAAAATATTCAAAAACTCTTCTTCCACCGCCTTTTGAGGAAGAATGTTCCAAACACTCACGGCCACCTGAGAAAGAAACATATCTCCTCATCTCTGTCTGAAATGGGCGACACCTCATTTTTACACCGTGACCCCCCATCGTTAGAGATTCTCCCACAAAGGGGTACATCCCCCCACACACCCTCCCTGTCAAGGCCCGCTCAGAATCTTAAAGTTCTCAGAATCTCAAGTCCCATCAAGTCGCCTCTTACTCTTCTAAACTCCATCGGATACAAGCCTCGCCAGTCCGACCCTTCACCATAAGACAACCCGCCCATTCCTGGTTTTAGGTTAGTGAACATTCTCTGAACAGCCTCCGACGCATCTAGCTTCACCCTATGGAAGACGAGAGTCTGGAACATTAAAGAAACTGTGGCCACAGAATATGTGAGAAAGAAACCTACACTCCCGGAAAACACTGCCCTGGGCTTATATTTCTGGGCCAAACGAATGGGATAGTCGTAAGGTAAGAAAAATAGGAAATGAATCTTGAAGCAAGCTATTGCCTTGGGTTGAAGGCAAAATTTGCAATAAGCTGGAACCAATAATGATGAGCCCTGGCAACATGAGTGTCCACTGAGCCATTTGGAACGATATGGCCGAAGGTGGTGTTACAACCCTCTGGGGTGTGAAACACAGAAACTCCTCCATGTGGTCACGAAACAAAGGGTAACCGCTTCAGACCCTCGGGGTCAGAAAGGAGCAATTCTGTCAGGGTGGAGATGGTGGGTGTGGTGCTTAGCCGAAGGTCAGACAGAGGATAATTCCCACCAGCGTGGACCCCAGGGTGGAGATGACATCATCGCCAGAGTTCCTCATGTTAGTGTCCTCGGCCCAACCACCTTCAGTTGCTCCCTCAATGATCTACCTTCCATCATAATGTCAGAAGCGCGGATGTTTGCTGATGCTTGCACAATTTTCAGCACCATTCGTGAATACTCAGTCACTGAAGCAGCTCATGTTGTAATGCAACGAGGCCTAGACAATATCCCGGCTTGGGCTGAAAAGTGGCAAGTTACATTCACGCCACACAAGTGTTCAATGGCATTACCATCAATGAATCCCCCACTATCTATAATCTGTGGTTTCCCATGGACAAGAAACTGAACTGGACCAGCCAGATAAATACTTTGGCGACAGGGCAGTTCAGGGGTTTGGAATCCTGCTGCGAGTAACACTCCACCTGACTCCGCAAAACCTGCCCAGGAAGTTTAAGTCACAGAGAAAGAGTGCGGTGGGAAGAGACTCACTTGGCTGGATGCATTTCAGCTCCCAAAACACTTAGGAAGCTCGATTCCGTCCAGGAGAAAACAACCCCACTTGATCGGCACCCCATCCAAAAATATTCACTCCCTGCAACACCGAAGCAGTATTTACCATCTAAAATATGCACTGCAGAAAATCACAAAAGCTCATTTGACAGCACCTTCCAAACCCATGGCCTCCACGATTTAGAAGGACAAGGGCAGGAGACACATTGGGAATAACACCAACTGGAATTTCCCTTCCAAGCCACTCATCATCCTGACATTGAAATTTCTCGTCTACTCCTTCAATGTTGCTTCGTCAAAATCCTAGAACTTTATCTCTAACAGCACTGTGGCTGCACCTACACCACCTGGACAACAGCGGTTAAAGAAGGACGCTCACCACCATCTTCTCATGGGACAAATAGGCATGGGCAATAAATACTGTTCCAACCAGCGAATCCTACATCCCCTGAATGAATGCAAATAAAAGATGGTGAGTGTGGCACTAGGCCCAGGGGGCAGACAGAGAGGATTTCTGTCAGTGCGGACACTGGGAAGGTTCTGAGTCCTTTGCTGAACAGCTGTCAGAGTGGGGGGAGTGGCGGTGTGGGGTTGGATGGGATGGTGTTGTGGTGGTTGAGTTTGCCATCCTCTTCTTAAAGATTGGGAGTCAATTTGAAAGTGCGAGTCCTGTAGGGTTTTGTTGACACGTATATTTTCCACTTTGTCTCCCCTAATTTTCGATTGGAGAAGTCTCATTTCACTGAACAAATTGCTTGTTGAGTCTTTGGCTGTACGATAAGTGCTTGCTTTTGCTTCTGTTCAATAAACGTCAGTATTATTCGCTAATTCAGTGTCTGAGACTCTGCCTGATTGTTCTGTGTCTGTCGAACTAAGTCAGTTTGAAGGGTTAATTGAGGATCTGTTGATTACCCAGTTCACTGCTGAATTAATTCAAGCCTAAGGTTATAAAAACAACCAGGACATTTTAAATGTACAGGGTGACTTTAAAGTCCTTTTGCTCCTATTTCTAAAGTTCTTCAATGGCCGGTTCAATGAGCTAACTCCAGGGTGCAGGGTAGATTTTCAGCTCCTGCCACCCACACTATGGGTCTTTGTCAATGCTGAGGTTGTGTGATGGAGACTGGCTCTGTGCTGAGCAGATTTGAATGCTGCACACCGTGTATCAGGTACAAGACAAGGTCATCCTATAAATATTTGTGAGTTTACTGTGTTTGACAGCGACCGTTTACAACAGAGGTGGAGATAAGATCGCTCAGAAACCACAAATTGAGGGACACGTACTAACAGGAGCAAAAGGAACAGAGAGCTGATTTAAATATGAGAACAGGTTAAGGTAATACACTCCCTTAGCCTTGTTCCAGTGTTCATGGGGTCTATAGCACATCTGTATTATTACAGCAGTGACCCAGCTTGCACACAGAAACTTAAATACCCTCACGTAAATAAGGCACATCAATGAATTTATTGAGATTCCCAATTGACACACCAAATGGCTTTCTACTGGCATCTGTGTGATTGTGTGCTTCCTGACATTACTCCTTATTGGCCCAAACCCAATTTTCAGACTATGTCACTCGGAAGCAGAGCACACAGTCATATCAATACATGGGGAACAGATCATTCCTCAATATTGCAATCGTTGCCTCAGTACTGACCTTCTGACATTGCATCACTCTCTAAGAACTGACCCTCCGATAATGTTCGTTGGTCCCTTCTTACCGACCCTCCGACAATTTGGTGCAACCGCAGAACTCATGCTCCAACAAAGCGTCCCTCCGTCAGAACTGACCCTCCGAAAATGCGCTGCTCCCTCAGAATGGAGCCTCCGGCAGTGTGGCACTCCTTCCGTCCTGAACTTCCAACAGTGCGGCATTCCCTCATTAATGAACCTCCGACAGTGCGGCAAACCAAAAGTACTGACCCTCAAATAGCTCGGCACTCCCTCAATAATGACCCGCCAAAAGTACGGCACTCCTTCAGTAATGACCCTCCAACAGTGAGGCTCAACCTTAATACTGAACGTCTAAGTGCGGCACTCCCTCATTAGTGACCCTCCAGCAGTGCGGCACTCTCTCAGTACTCACCCTCCAACTGTGCAGCGTTACCTCCATACTGACACTCCGACAGTGCGGCGTTCCCTCATCAGTGACCCCCGACAGAGCGAAACTCCCTCAGTACTCATCCTCCGACAGTACGGCACACCCTCATTAATGACACTCCATCTGTGCGGCATTCCCTCAGTACTGACCGTCCAACAGTATGGCACTCCCTCAGTATTGAACCTCCAACATTGCGGAACACCCTCAGTTCTGACAACCCAACAGTGCGGCACAACTCCAGTACTGACCCTCCAACAGTGCAGCTCTCCCTCAGTAATGACCATCCAACATTTCGGCACTCCATCAGTAATGACCATCCGACAGTGTGGTACACCCCCAGTACTGATTCTCCAAGAGTATGACGCTCCCTCAGTAACGACCCTCCAAACGTGCGTTGTTCCATCAGTAATGACCCTCCAACAGTGCGGTACTCCCTCAGTAATGACCATCCGACAGTATGGCACAGCCCCAGTACTGACTCTCCAAGAGTACGGCGCTCCCTCAGGAATGACCCTCCAAAAGTGCGGCGTTCCCTCAGTAATGACACTCCAACAGTGCGGCACTCCCTCAGTAATTATAATCCGACATTGTGGCACAGCCCCCAGTACTGACTGTCCAGCAGTACGTCGCTCCCTCAGTAATGATCCTCCAACAGTGCAGCACTTCCTCATTAATTACCCTCCAACATTGCGACACTCCCTCTGTAATGACCTTCCAACAGTGCGGCATTCCCTTAGTAATGACCCTCCGACAGTGTGGCACACCCCCAGTACTGACACTCAGACAGTGCGGTGCTCCCTTAGTAAAGACCCTCCAACATCCAACAGTGCGGAACTCCCTCAGTACTGACCCTCCAACAATGCAGCACACCCCCAGTACCTACCCTCCGACAGTGCGACGCTCCATCCGTATGGAGCCTCCGGCAATGCGGTGCTGATATTAAGTCAATCTTACATATACTAGAGATTGAAGAAGATTAATTAATTATTGGATTTTAATGCATAATCTATTGTTGCAATTGATTTTTAATTCGACCAATAATTTATAAAATATTTTTAGAAATTAATTGATAATTAAATGTTTAATTTATTATTAATATTTAGACTTTTCAATTCATAATTGAAAGTAATAATTAGGCCGACAATTCATAATATTCTGTTGATATTAATTAGAAATTAACTGTACTGTTTCACACTACATGTAGCAATTCATTAATACTTGGACCAATCATACATAATATGCAGATGAATTTCGTTAATAATAAGATGTATTAACGCACAATATATTGTAATCAATTAATAATTTAAGGTAATTATTGAGAACATATTGTTGAAATTGATTAATAGCTATACATATGAACTTACCCTTCGGATCAGGAGTAGGCCACTCGGCCCCTCGATCCTCCTCCACCATTTAATAAGATGATGGCTGATCTGATTGTAACCTCAACCCCACATTCCCGCCTCCCCCCGATAACGTTCAATCCCCTTTTTAATCGAGACACCATCTCACTTGGCCATAAAAATAATCAAAGATTCTGCTTCCACCACCTCTTGAGGAAGAGAGGCCCAAAGACCGACGACGCTCTGAGAGAAAATGCTATCCCTCATCTTTGTATGAATTCTGAATTTTGAGTTGTTTAAACTGCTTATTCTGTTCACATATTAAACACAACCTAATCCGCCGCTACGAAATTTTGCTGCTGGCATGAATGGGCTCTCACAGATTAGTGACTGCATAGATATTGACCACAAAATTATAACCCTCCAATTATCAGAGGGAGTGTCGCATCCGCAGAAGGTCAGTACTGAGGGACTGCAGCAATCTAGCATGCTCAGTACTGAGGGAGAACCGAATTGTTGGAGGGTCAGTACAGAGGAAGCACTGCACTGTCTGAGGGTCACCACTGATGGAGCACCGCTCTGTCAGAGGGTCAGCATTGCTGGTGTACAGCACTGTTGGAGGGACAGTAAAACGGGAGAGCCACATGGTCAGCGGGTCAGTGCTGAGGGAGCGCCGAGCTGTCTGAGGGTCAGTACTGAGGATTGGTCTCAGAAAGGCATTACTTATGGATTGCAGCACTGTTGAAGCGTCAGTAGTGAAGGCGTACAGCAGTGTTGAAGGTTCAGTGCTGATGGTGAACTGCACTGTTGGAAGGTCAGTACTGAGGTAATGCCGCAATTTTGGAGTGTCAGTCCTGAGGGTGTACCTTCATCTTTTGGAAGACCAGAGTCTGGAACATTAAATAGAATTTTGTCACAGAAGATGTGAGAAAGGACCCTACACTCCCGGAAAACACTGCCCTGGAGTTAAATTTCTGGGCCTAACGAACGGGATAGTCGTATGGTAAGAATAATAGGGAATGAATCTTGAAGCAATCCATTGCCTTGGGTTGAAGGCAACGTGAGAAATAAGCTGGAACCAGTGACGATAGCCCTGGCAGCATGAATGACCAGTGAGCCATTTGGAAAGACATGGGCGAAGGTGGTGTTACAACCCTCTGGTATATGAAACACAGAAACGTCTCGATGTGGACATCAAGCAAAGGGAAAACGCTTCAGAACCTCGGGGTCAGAGGGTGGTTCCTGTCAGAGTGGAGTTGGTGGGTTTGACGCTGAGCCGAATGTCAGACAGAGGAGATTTCCCGTCAGTGTGGACCCCAGGGTTGAGATGACATTACCGCTGGAGTTCCTCACGGTAGTGTTCCCGGCTCAAACATTTCAGCTGCTGCATCAATGACCTCCCTTCCATCAGAAGGTCAGAAGTGGTGATGTTCGCTGATGGCGCACAATGTTCAGCAACATTCGTGACTCCTCAGATACTGAAGCAGCTCATGTCGTAATGCAGCGAGATCTGGACAATATCCAGGCTTGGGCTGAAAAGTGGCAAGTTACATTCATGCCACATAAGTGGTCAATGGCATTACCATCAATGAATCCCCCACTCTCTACATCCCCTGAATGAATACAAATAAAAGCTGGTGAGTGTGGCACTAGGCCCAGGGGGCAGACAGAGGAGAATTTCTGTCAGTGGGGACCCCAGAAAGGTTCTGAGTCCTTCCGTGAACAGCTGTCAGTGCGGGAGGAGTGGGGAGTTGGGGAGGTGGGTGGGTGGTATGGTGTTGAGCTGGTTGGGTTTGTCATCCTCTTAAAGTTGGGGAGTCAATTTGAAAATGTGACTCCTGTGGGCTTTTGTTGACACATCTATTTTCCAGTTTGTCTCCCCTAATTTTCTATTGGAGAAGTTTTATTTCATTGAACAAGTTGCTTGATGAGTCTTTGGCTGAATGATAGGTGCTTGATTTTGCTTCTATTCAATGAATGTCAGTATTATTCGCTAATTCAGTGTCTGAGACTCTGCCTGATGCTTCTGTCTCTGTGGAACTGAAAGGTTAATTGAGGATCTATTCATTACCCCGTCCACTGCTGAATTAATTCAAGCCGAAGCTTATCAAAAGAAACAACACTTTTTAAATGTACAGGGTGAGATTAAAGTCCTTTTGCTCCTTTTTCTAATATTATTCAATGGCCGGTTCAGTGAGTTAACTCCAGGGTGCAGGGTAGATTTTCAGCTCCTCCCACCCACACTATGGGTCCTTTTTTTATTTGCCGATGTTGTGTGATGGAGACAGGCTCTGTGCTGAGCAGATGTGAATGCTGCACACCGTGTATCAGGAGCAACGAAAGGTCAGGCTGTTAATAATTATGAGTTTACTGTGTTTGACAGCGACTGCTCACAACAGAGGTGGAGATAAGATCTCTCAGAAACCACAAATTGAGGAACATGTACAAACAGGAGCAAGGGAACGTAGAACTGATTTAAATATGAGAACAGGTGAAGGTCATAGACTTCCTTAGCCTTGTTCTAGTATTCAGGGGGTCTATAACACATCTGTGTTATTACAACAGTGACCGAGCTTGCACCCAGAACCTTAAATATCCTCACGTAAATAAGGCACATCAATATATGTCTTGACATTCCCAATTGACACCACAAATAGTTTTCCACTGTCCTGTGTGTGATTGTGTCATTCCTGAAATTATTCCTTAATGGCCCACATCTAATTTTAAGACTATATCACTTGGAAGCAGACCACACAGTAATCTCAGTACATGGGAAACAGATCATTCCTCTATATTGCAATCGCTGCCTCAGTACTGACCCACTGACAGTGCGTCACTCCCTCAGAACTGACCCTCCGACAATACGGCACTCCGTCAGTAGTGACCCTCCGAGAGTGCAGCACTCCCTCCATACTGACCCTCCGACAATTCGGTGCTCCATCAGCACTCACCTTACAAAAGAGCGTCCTTCCCTCAGAACTGACCCTCTGTCAATGCGCTGCTCCCTCAGAACTGAGCCTCCAGCAGTGTGGCACTCCTTCCATCCTGACCTTCCGACAGTGCGGCACTCCCTTATTAATGAACCTCCGACAGTGCTGCACACCACAAGTACTGACCCTCCTGCAGCGCGTCGCTCACTCAGTAATGACCCGCCAACAGTACGGCACGCCCTCTATAATGACCCTCCAACAATGCGGCACAGCCTCAATACTGACCCTCTAAGTGCGGCACTCCCTAACTAATGACCGTCCAGCAGTGCGGCACTCCCTCAGTGCACACCCTCCAACAGTGCGGCGTTCACTCAAAATGGACCACCGACATTGCGACAGTCCCTCGGTACTGACCGTCCGACAGTATTGCACTCCCTCATTAAAGACCCTATATCAGTGTGGTATTCCCTCAGTAACGACCATCCAACAGTGCGGCACTCCCTCAGTAATGAACCTCCAACCGTGCAGCCTCTCTGAGTAATGAACGTCCAACTGTGCGGCTCTGCCTCAGTACTGAGGCTCTGACAGCGCGGCGCTCCCTCAGTACTGAACCCCCGAAAAAGCAGCACACCCTCAGTACTGACCATCCAACAGTGCGGCACCACCCCAGTACTGAACATCCAACAGTGCGGCGCTCCCTCAGTAATGAGTCTCCAGCAGTGCGGCACTCCCTCAGTAATGTCCATCCGACAATGCGGCTATCCTTTAGTAATGAACCTCTGACAGTGCGGCACACCCCATGTAGTGACCCTCAAGCAGTGTGGCGTTCCTTTAATAATGACCCTCCGACAGTGCGGCGCTCTCTCAGTAATGATCCTTCAACAGTGAGGTACACCCCCAGTTCTTACCCTCGACAGTGCGACCCTTCCTCCGTATGGGTCCTCCGGCAATGCAACACTGATATTAAGTCAATATTAGATTTACTAGAGATGGAAGAAGGTTAAGTAAGAATTGGATTTTAATGCAAAATCTGTTTATTGCAATTGATTAATTATTCGACCAAAAATTTATAATATATTTTTAGAAATTAATTGATAATTAGATGTTTAATTTATTATTAATATTTAGACTTTTCCATTCATTATTGAAAGTAATATTTAGGCCGACAATTCATAGTAATCTGTTGAAATTAATTAATAATCAAGTGTACTGTTTCACAGTACATTTTGCAATTAATTAATATTTAGACCAATCATATGTAATATGCTGTTGAATTTTGTTAATAATTAGACGTATTAATTCATAATATATTGAATTAATTAATAATTTAAAGTAATTATTGAGAATATATTGTTGAAATTGATTAACAGCTATACCTATGAATTTACCAATTCGGATCAGGATTAGGCCACTCGGCCCATCGATCCGCCTCCGCCATTCAATAAGATCATGGGTGATCTGATTGTAACATCAACCCCACATTCCCGCCTCCCGCCGATAACCTTTCACCCCCTTGTTAATCCAGACTCTATCTCGCTTGGCCTTAAAAATATTCAAGGACTTTTCTTTCACCACCTTTTGATGACAAGAGGTCCAATGACCCACGAAGCTCTGAGAGAAAATGCTTCTCCTCATCTTTGAATGAATTGCCAATGCCGAGTTGTTTAAACTGCTTATTCTGATGACATATTAAACACAACCATATCCGCAGATACGAAATTTTGCTGCCGGTGTGAATGGACTCTCACAAAATAGTGACTCCGTAGATATTGACCACAAAATTATAATCCTCCAATTATCAGAGGGAGTGCCGTATTCTCAGAGGGTCAGTACTGGGGGACTGCAGCACTGTCGGAAGGTCAATACTGAGGTAAAATCGAACTGTTGTAGGGTGAGTACAGAGGAAGCACTGTACTGCCTGAGGGTCAGCACTGAAGGAGTGCCACACTGTCAGAGTGTCAGCATTGCTGGAGTACAGCACTGTTGGAGGGACTTGAATAAGCGGAGGCCGCACTGTCAGAGGATAAGTGCTGAGGGAGCACCGAGCTGTCTGACGGTCAGTACTGAGGATTTGCCGCACTTTCAGAAAAGCATTACTTATGGAGTGCAGCACTGTTGAAGGGTCAGTAGTGAAGGCGTACAGCACTGTTGGAGGGTCAGTACTGCACTGTGAGAGGGCCAGGAATGAGGTAATTCTATACAATTGGAAGATAAGTACTGAGGGAGAGCCACACTGTCAAAGAGTCAGAAATGACTCCGCCGGAATCACTGGGAGGACTGTCGAACAAACACTCGTGTCCTTCTTGAAACTGGCAGAATGAGCATTCAGAATAAAAACTCTAGCAATGTCCACGTTAATGGACTGGACACTGTCCAGATTGTGGAAACGTGTCTCTCGCTGCCTGGTCCTGTTTTCTCAAGTCTCCAATGGGCAATGGTCCACGGAGAAACTTTGAAGCTCTCAGCGAAATGTGGCAGCATCGACGTTAATGGCTGAGAGGAGGTCGCTGCCCATTGGCAAAATTGGCGATAATATGTCCATCATTCTGCATCTCGCTTTGAGACTCAATGTCTTAATGATGAGGCAGAGCGGCCAAAGGGAAGGGAAGAAAAGGAAGCAAATCCTGCTCTCCGGATCCTACTACATGGTGGGACGTCCTGCCCCATGTGTCCGAAGCTCTGCGGCTCGAGAATCGGCCGGTTCATCCACATGAAGACCCACGGCAGGAAGTAGCGACCCTGAGGCATCATCCTCAAATAGACGGACAGCCGAAGGAGAGGACATTTTACTCTCAGGTTCAGTGTTGTGAAGAAGCTAGGACATGGAACATCATTAAGACATTGACATAGGTGGTAACTTTGGTGTGAATGTGGTTGATGAAGATTACTGGGACCAGGCAATTGGACAATGGGCTGATTTGAGAGTGTGATGTCGCACTGTTGAAGGGTCAGTACTGAAGGAGCTCCAAGCTGTCAGAGAGTCAGTACTGAGGATATGCCACAACAATGCCAGGTCTGTAGTGAGGATTTGCTGCAGTGTGGGAGGGTCATTACTGAGGGATTGCAGCACTTTCGGAGCTTCAGTACTGATGTCGTAGTGAACTGTTGGATGCTCAGTAAAGATCTGGTGCCTTATTGTTAGAGGGTCAGTAATCAGGAAGTGCTGCACTGTCGGAGGGTCAGTGCTGAGTGGGTACCGCAATTTGAGAGTGTCAGCCCTGAGATAGTCGTGGACTGTGCGAGGGTCAGTATTGAGTGAATCCTGTACTGTCAGAGGGACAGTGCTCAGGTAATATCACACCGTCAGAGTTTGAGTCCAGAGGGATTAATGCACTGTCCAGGGGTCTGCACTGAGGGAATGCCGCACTGTTGGAGTGTCAATTCTGATGGAATTTTGCGCTGTCGGAGTGTCAGCTCTGAGCGAGTACCGCACTGTCCAAGGGTAAGTAGCGAGGGAATGTCGCACTATCGGAGGTTCAGCTGTGAAGGGGAGTCGCAGAGTCGGAAGGTCAGTTCTGAGGCTGTGCTGCACTATCGGTTCGTTTAGGACTGAGGGAGTGCTGCACTATCGGAGGGTTAGTCCCGTGGGAGTGTCGATCTGCTGCAGGGTCAGTGCTGAGGGAGTGAAACACTGTCAGTGGATGAATACAGAGGTAATGTTGTACTGTTGGAGGGTCAATACTGAGGTACAGCTGAATGTAGGAGGCTCCTTACTGAAGGAGTGCAGCACTGTTAGAGGGTCAGAACTGCTGATGCACTGCGCTGTCGGAGGTTCAGTCCTGAGGGAATGCCGATCTGTCGGTTTGTCAGCAGTGAGGGAGCGCCAAACTGTTTGAGGGTCACTACTGAGGATGCGCCCCACTGTTGCATGATCTGTAGTGAGGGTGTGCTGCAGTATCGGAGGCCAATAGTGAGGGAGAGAGGCACGGTTGGAAGGTCAGTACTGACGGCGTACTGCACTGTCGGAGGGTCAGTAGGGAGGGAGTGCTGCAGTTTCAGAGTGTCAATATTGAACGAGTTCCGCATTGTCGGAGGGTCAGTACAGAGGGAGTGTCCCCCTGTGAGATATTCAGTGCTGAGAGACTTCTGCACTGTCAGAGGTCCAGTATTGTGGAACGAATGTACTGCCAGAGGGTCAGTACTGAGAGAATGCCCCACTATCAGAGGGTCAGCTCTGAGAGAGCACAGCACTGTCAGAGGGTCAGGACTGAGAGAAAGCCCCACTCTCAGAGGGTCAGCACTGAGAGAGCACAGCACTGTTAGAGGGTCGTTACTGAGGGAATGCCCCACTATCAGAGGGTCAGCACTGAGGGAGCACAGCACTGTCAGAGGGTCACTACTGAGGGAATGCCACACTGTCAGAGGGTCAGTACTGAGGGAATGCCACACTGTCTGAGGGTCAGTATAGAGGAAATGCCGCTCTTGCAGAGGGTCAGCTCTGAGAGAGCACTGCACTGTCAGAGGGTAAGCACTGAGTTGGAAGCCGCACTGTCTGCGGGTGAGTTCTGATGGAAAGTCACATTGTCGGATGGTAAGTCATGAAGGTGTGTTGCACTCTCGGAGGTTCAATACTGAAGGAGTGCATAACTGTCAGAGTATAAGCACTGAGGATGTCCGCACTGTTGCAGTTATAGTTGTGAGGGACGGTCGCACTGTCAGAGGTTCAGGTTTGAGGGAGTGCCGCACTGTTGGAGGGCCATTACTGAGTACGTACCGCCCTGTAGGAGGGTGAGTACTGAGGGAGTGCCACTCTGTTCGAGGGACAGCACTGTTAGATTTCCGCACTGTCAGTCGATCAGTACTGAGCGAATGCCACACTGTCGGAGGGTCAGCAATGACGGCGGACTGCGCTGCCGTACTATGAGTACTGAGTGAGTGCAGCACTTTCGGAGAGGCAGTGCAGTGGGAGTGCCACATTATCAGAGGGTCAGTAGTTAGGGACTGCCGCTTTGTAGGCGTGTCAATACTGGGGGAGCGCTGCACTGTCGGCGGGCCAGCACTGAGGGGGTGCTGCACTAGCAGCAATTCTAAGATGCAATAATAATATTTTGCCAATGTTATTAGATCACTGAGTGATCTGCTCCTGAGGAACATAATCTTAATATTAGATTTGGGCCATTCAAGAGTTAATATCAGGAATCACACAATCACACACTAGCCAGTTGTAAGTTGTTGGGTGTGTCAATTGGGAATGTCAAGGCATATGTTGATGGGTATGTGTTACGTAAGGTTATTAAAGTTTCTGTGTACCAGCTGGTCGCTCTCGTAGCAATACAGAGCTGCGTTAGACCCCATGCATCCTTGAACATGGCTTAGGGGTTTTATTAACTTCTCCTGTTCTCATATTTAAAACAGTTTTAGACCCCTTTCTCCTGTTGTACATGTTCCTCAATTTGTGTTTTTTGAGATATCTTATCTTCACCGCTTTTATGAATAGTTGCTGTCAAACAGAGCAAGCTCACAAATACTTATCGGCTGACCTTTCCTTGTACCTGATACATGGTGTACAGCATTCAAATCTGCTCAGCACAGAACCTGTCACCATCACACAACCTCAGTATTGACAATGGCCCCATGGTCTGGGTGGGGGGAATGAAAATCTACCCTGCACCCTCGAGTTAGCTCACTGAACCGGCCATTGAAGAACATTAGAAATAGGAGCAGGAGGAGATTAATCTCACCCTGTACATATAAAAAGGGCTGTTTGTTCATTTAAAAATAGACGTGAGTAAATTTAGCAGTGAACAGGTTAATTACTGCAACCTGATTTAACCCTTCAAACTGACTTAGTTCCACAGAGACAGAAATATCAGGCAGAGTCTCACACACTGAATTAGCGAATAATACTGACGTTTATTGAACAGAATAAAAATTAAACAACAATGCACTTTCCAAACAATCAAAAACTTATCAATCAACTTGTTCAATGAACTCAAACTTCTCCAATAGTTAATAAGGGGAGACACAGTGGAAAGTATGTGTCTCAACAAAACCCTACTTTCAAATGCATGCCCAATATGTAAGAAGCAGCTGACAATCTTAACCGCGCCCCCACCCCCAGCTGTTCACCGAAAGATACAGAACCTTCCTGAGATCCAGACTGACAGGAATTCTCAACTGTCTGCACCCTGGGCCCAGTGCAACACTCCAACTGTTTTTATATTCATTCAGGGGATGTGGGCCTCGCAGGCTGGGAAAGCACTTATTGCCCATACCCGCCCTTGAGAAGGTGGTGCTGAGCTGAGCTGGCTAGTGTCCATGTTGTTTAGGTACACCCACAGTGCTGTTATGGAGGGAGTTCAAG
Organism: Cetorhinus maximus; assembly: GCF_964194155.1. Classification (NCBI taxonomy): domain Eukaryota; kingdom Metazoa; phylum Chordata; class Chondrichthyes; order Lamniformes; family Cetorhinidae; genus Cetorhinus; species Cetorhinus maximus. Next base: position 39,686 of record NW_027596352.1, read on the forward strand.
GATATTGATCCAGCGACAGTGAAGGAATGGCCGATATATATCCAAGTCAGGATGGTGAGTGGCTTGGAGGTGAACACCCAGGTGCTGCTGTTCCCATGTGTCTGCTGCCCTTGTCCTTCCAGGTGGCAGGGGTAATGTGTTTGGAAGTTGCTGTCGAAGCAGCGTTGGTGATTTGCTAAGTTTACCTTGTAGATGGTACACGCTCCTGATGCTGTGTGTCATTGGTGGAGGGATTGAAATTTTTTTGATGTGGTGCCAATCAAGCGAGGCTGCTTTGTCCTTGATGTTGTCGAGTGTCTTGAGTGTTGTGGGAGATGCACTGATACACGCAAGTGGAGAGCAATCCATCACACCCTGACTTGTACTTTGTAGATGGTGGGCAGACACTGGCGCGGTCAGGGGGTGAGTTACTTGCAGCAGGATTTCCTGATTCGGATCAGCTCTTGTCGGCACTGTATTTATTTGGCTAGTCCAGTTCAGTTTCTGATATTCAAGCCCTTGAATGTCAAGGGGCGATGGTTAGCGTTTCGTGATGGAGAATGTAAATGCCTGGCACTTGTATGGCGCGAATATGACTTGCCACTTGTCCGCCAAAGGCTGCGTATTGTCCAGGCCTCGCTTCGACTGGACATGGGCTGCTTCAGTGTCTGAGGAGTCCCGAACGATGCTGGACATTGTGCAATCTTCACCGACATCCCCGCTTCTGATCTGATGATTGAAGGAAGGTTATTGATGCAGCCTCTGAAGATGGTTGGCCCAAGGACTCTAGCCAGAGGTATTCCGGCGGCGATATCATCTCCACCTGGGAGCCACACTGACAGGAATTCTCCACTGACTGACCACCCGGCCCCAGTGCCACACTCTCCATTTCCACCCTGAGAGGAATCTCCCCACTGTCCCCGAGGGACAGAAGTGATTTTCCTTCGCTTGGTGTCCACATCGAGGCGTTTCTGTATTTCACACCCTAGAGATTTGTCACACCATCTTCGGCCATGTCGTTCCAAATGGCTGATTGGTCACTCATGCAACCAGGGCTAACGTCATTGGTTCCAGCTCATTGCTCACGTTGACTTCAAATGCATAGAAATTCTTCCTAAAGTCTGTTTTTCATAGTTGATGCATTGTTCCTAAGTGGCCAGATCGAAAAATAATAGTATGGACCCGTGCTCTTATTTCCCATTTTATAATGGTGTTCCATTTTAAGCATACCAGACCGGTTCAGATCAGTTTTCTTATTTATCAGTTTTTACTGTTTTTATTTTCAGTGCATGTGCCCACATCCCCCCACAACCTCATCCAGTTCTGGAGTCTCCATCCAGGATGTAATCTCTCTGCATCTACTAACGGATCTACATCAGAAACTGAGAAGCTTCAATGGAATTTGTCTTTTTGTTTGAAAATCAGAGCCCCAATTTGCTCCGGATCTCTGATGAATGTACAAAACTCTCATCCTGGGTACCGATCGAGTGAACATTTGCCACGCCTTATCTAAGTCAAACATATCCTACCCCAGGTCAGAGGAATTAAACCGTTTTCCTTCAGCTGAGATCACCAAAAAAATAGGAGCGCGAGTCGTCCATTCGGGCCCAAGATCCTTCACCACCGTTCGATACAATGGTGCCTATTAACACTGTGTCTGGACCTCCACTTTCACTGACTTAAATCTTGTAAAATTGCAGTAAGACTTCCACCTCTTGTGAAGTACAAACACATCATTTATCTTCCCACTCTACCCGTGAGCTAACCTGTACTGTGTCCTGTACACGGATTCCAAATTCCCTCCGAGCATCAACCTTAAAAATGGCCTCAAAATTTATTACCTATTCTGTTCTTCTATTCTTCCTGTGAAAGAGGATAACCTCACATTTCTACCTGCCACCATATTACCCGATCACTCAACCTACCGCTATATCTTTCCAGATATTTGTGTGCTCCACACAGTTTTACCGTCATGCAAGTAAGCAGGGTAGAGATATTTCCACCAACAGTGACTCCGCCGGATTCATTGGGTAGACTGTCCTTCTAGAAGCTGGTTGCACGAGCATTCAGGCAAAATTTTCACAAAATAGACGTCAATCGACAGGGTGTTGTTTCCGGATGGTGGACACGTGTCTCTTGCCGCTAGTTCCTGCTTTCTCAACTCCCCAGTGGCCAACATTCCAAGGGAACACTCTGAAACTCTCCCTCAAGTGAGGCAACATGGACGTTCAGGACTGGGAGGAGCTCGCTGTCATTCGGACAGAATGGCGACAAGGTGTCCATCATTCGGCATCACGCTTTGAGTCTCCATATCTTCATGTTGAGGCGGAGCGGCTGCAGGGAAGGGAAGGAAATGAAGAAAAAACTGCTCTCCGGATCCCACTACCTGGTGGGATGAAATATGCCATGTACCCGAAGGTCTGCGGTTGGAGACTCGGCCTGCTCATCCACATGAAGACCCACGGAAGGCATTGGCCACCCCGAGGAGACATCAGCATAGAATCGAGGGACAGCCGAATCTGATGACAATTTACTATCCAGCTTATAAAGAATAACAGATGCCCGAGAGTGATTTATAGACTGGAATCTAATCAAAGGGATTGTGGTGGTTTATATATAGGATAACAGATATACCAGAACTGAGTTACAGGCTGGAATCTAATGGAGGAGTTCAGGGTGGTTTATATATAGGATAACAGATGCCAGGGAGTGAGTTACAGGCTGCAATCTAATCGAGTGGCTCAGGGGGCTTATATATATAGAATGACAGATTTCCGGGAGTCAGGCAGAGAATGGAATCTAATCGAGGGGTTATTGGTTCTTTATACATAGAATAATTGATAACTGAGAGTGAGTTACAGACTGGAATCTAATTAAAGGGTTTGTGGTGTTTTATATATAGGATAACAGATAAACCGGAAGTGAATTATAGGCTGGAATCTAATAGAGGAGTTCAGGGTGGTTTATATATAGGATAACAGATATCAGGGAGTGAGTTACAGGCTGGAATACAGGGTGGAATTGAGGGGTTCGGGGCGGTTTATATGAAGAATAACAGATACCTAGATGTGAGTTACAGACTGGATACTATTCGAGGGGTTCGGGGGTTTATATATAGATTAAAAGATAGCCAGAAGTGAGTTACAGACTGAAATCTAATCGAGGGATTCGGGGGTTTATATATAGAATCGCAGATACCCGGCAATGAGTTACAGGCTGAAGTCTAATCGAGGGGTTTGGGGGTTTATATACAGGATCATAGATACCCGAGATTGAGCTGAAGACTAGAATCTAATCGAGGGGTTCGGAGTGGTTTATATATAAATCATATGTATATAATATATATATAATAATAACAGATGCCTAGGTGAAAGTTACAGACTGGAATCTAATTGAGGATTTTGGTGTGTTTTATATATGCAATAACAGTTACCTCTGAGTGAGTTATAGACTGAAATCTAATGGAGGGTTTCCGAGTTGTTTATATACAGATAAACAAATACTCTAGAGTCAGTTACAGGCTGGAATTTAATTGAGGTATTCGGTGTGGTTTATATATAAATCATATGTATAAAAAATATATAGAATAACAAAAGCCCGGGAGTGAGTTACAGACTGGAATCTAATCGAGGGGTTCGGGGTGGTTTATATATAAAATAACAGATACCCGGGAGTGAGTTACAGGCTGGAATCTAATCGGGGGGTTCGGGGTGGATTATATATAGAATAACAGATACCCGGGAGTGAGTTACAGGCTGGAATCTAATCGAGGGGTTCGGGGTGGTTTATATATGAAGCATATGTATATAGTATATATAGAATAACAGATTCCTAGGTGAAAGTTACAGACTGGAAACTAATTGATGAGTACAGTGTGTTTCATATGTGCAATAACAGTTACTTGGGACTGAGTTATGGACTGGAATCTAATCGAGGGTTTCGGGGTGGTTTATAAATAGAATAACATATACCCGGGAGTAAGTTACAGACTGGAATCTAATCGAGCTGTTCTGGAACGTTTACATACTGAATAACAGATACTGGGTGCGAGTTACAGTTTTCTTTTCCCTTCTGAATCTTTTCCCCTCTGTCTCTTTCCCCACTCTGTCTCTTTGCCCATCTCTCATTTCCCCCTCTCCCTTTCTCCCTCTCTCATTTCCCCCACCTCTCTTTTCCCCCCTCTCTGCTTTAACCGCTCTGTCTGTCCCTCCTCTCACTTCCCCCCTCTCGTTGTCCACCCTGTCTTTTTCCCCTCTGCCCCTTTCCCCATCTGTCTCTTCCCGCGCCCCTCTCGTACACCCACTGACTCTTTCCCCGCTGTCTCTTTACCTCCTGTCCCATAGCCCTGTCTCTTTCCCCCCAGTCTCTTTCCCCCCAGTCTCTTTACCCCCTCTGTCTCTCTCCCCCCTTCATCTTTCGCACCCTGTCTCACCCGGTCCCGGAATTTACTTCCCCCCTCAAGTTTCTTCCCCCGCAAGGTTCTTCTCCCGCAAATTATTCCCTCCCACAGATTATTCCCCCCGCAATTTATTCCCCGGGTAGATTTCCCCCTGCAAAGTTTTCCGCCTGCAAAGTTCCCACCCCTCCAAATTATTGCCCCCACAAATTTCCCCCCTGCAAATTATTCCCCCCAAAATTTCACACACCCCCTCGCTAATTATTCCCGCCTCAAATTTTCCACCCCCTTGAAACTTTTCCCCACGCACATCTTCCCCTCAGAAATTTTACCTCGGCAAATTTCCCCTCCCCCCGCCAAAAAATGTTCCTCCCCGCAATTTATTCAGCCCTGCAAATTAGTCACCTCCAAAATCACACCCCAGGAAAAAAAATTTCAGCGCCAAATTTTCCCGCCTCAAGAAATTTGCCCTCCCGAAAATTCCGTCTGCAATCCCCCCTGCAAATTGCTTCCCACATTTATGCACCTGAAAATTTTGCCCCCCGGAAAATTTGCCCCACCCCCAAATTTTCTTCCTCGCCTATCTCCCTTCCACCTCTCGTTCCTTGACCCTGCCTCCCCTGTCTGACTAACTCCCCTCTTCTCTCACTGTAGATCTCTTCCCCCCGCGAGTCCATCTCCCCTCTGTATTTTCCCTCTCCTCTCAGTCTATTTGCCCCCGCTCTCTGTCTGAATTCCATCCCCATTTCTCTAAACCCCTCACTAACATTCTACCTCTATTTCCCCCTCTGTCAAATTTTCCCCTCCCTCTCCTTACTTTCCTTCTCTCTCAATCCAATGTCCCTGTAATTACCCTCTCTGTCTAATTCTCCCACTCTACGTTGTCTGATTTCTCCCTGTCTAATTTCCCCCTTTCTGTCTAATTACTCCCTCAAATAACCCCCCTCTATCTTTCTACCTCCCCCTCTATCCCTCTAATTCCCCCTCTATCTCTCTAATGCCCCCTTTGTCTCCAATTATCCCGTATCTCCAATTACACCCTCTCTGTCTAATTGTGTTTTTCTCTAATTTCCCCCCTCTGTCTAATCCTCTCTCAATAATCCCCCCTTTCACTTATGCTCACTTTCCCTGTAATTATCCCATCTCTAATGCCCCACTCACTCTAATCGCCCCATCTGGCTCTAAACCTCTTTCAAATTTCGCCCACCGTTCTAATTAACCCTCTGCTCTAATTCCCCTTGTCTAATTTCCCCCGGCTCTCTCCAACTCCCCTACCTCTCTGTATTTATATTTACTCTCTAATTGCTGCTCTCTCTCTCTAATTACCCCCTCTCTGTAATTACCTCCCTGTCTTTTTCCCCCTGTCTAATTCTCCAACTCTCTTTCTCTATTTTCAGCTTTTTCTTATTTCCCCCTCTCTAATTCTCCCCATATCTAATTGCCCCTCTTTCTCTAATTACCCCCATGTCTAATTCGCCCGCACTCTTTATCTAATTTCCCCTTTTCCCAATTTCCCCACTCTCTCCCTATTTCTCCCTCACAGTCTAATTCACCCTCCCTAATTCCCCCTCTGTCTAACTACCTCCCAATCTCTCGAATAACCCCCATATACCTAATTCCCCCACTCTGTCTAATTTCCTTCCACTTTCGCCAATTCCGTCCCATGTATCTAATTCCTCATCTCTGTCTAATTTCCTCCCACTCTCTCCAATAATCCCCCCATGTGTCTAATTTCCCCTCAGTCTAATTGTCCTTCCCCTGAGCAGCACCCTGTATTTTAATGGCATATCTATCCCGAACCCCAGAAATTACCCCCGTGCAAATTTTCACACCCCCGCAAATATTCTTCCCCATGCAAATTGCACCGCCTGCAAAATACCAGTCCAAACATTTTACCCTCCCACATATTTCCCGCACCCCGCAAATTTCCCCCCAATTGCAACATTCCACCCCCCGCAATTCCCCCCCCACCCCCCCCCGCAAATATCCACCACTATAAATTCCCCCGTGTAACTTTAGCTCACCTCGCAAATTTTCTCCCCCACAAACACCCCCCGCAAATTTTGCACCCCGCAACTGTTCCCTCCCTGGAAATAAATTCCCTCCCGCAAATCACCCACCTGCAAATATTCCCCTCCCGTAAACCTCCCCCACCCGCAAATTCCACCCTCGCAAATTTCCCCCAACCCAAAATCCCCCTACGAAAAATTTCCACACCCGCAAATTTCACCCCGCAAATTCGCTCGCAAAATTTCCCCCAAAGCAATTTCTGCCCCCGAAATTTTTCCAACCCCGCAAATTTTCCACCCTGAAATTTATCCCCCCTCGCAATTACTCCCCTCATATTTTCCCCCTCAAAATTTCCTCCCGCAAATCTCCACCCGCCAAGATTTCCCCCCCTCAAATTCACAACCCCAAGAAATTTCCCCCTGCAAATTTTTTGCCGTGCAAATTCACACCCCCGAAGAATTTCACCTTCTACAAATTATCGCTCACGAGCTTTACCCCCACATATTAACCCCCCAAAGTTTCCTCTGCAATCCCAAACCGAAAATTGTCCCCCAAAATGACCCACCTGCAAATTTTGCATTCAGCATAATTCCCCCCTCCACAAATTTTCCTCTCTCTCTGTCTATCTCCCTCCCACCTCTCGGTGCGTGACCCTGCCTCCCGTCTATGACTAACACGCCACCTCTCTCCCTAAGTACCCCAATTCATTCCTTGTCTAATTGCCCCCTCTCTCTCCTGACCTTCCCTCTCTGTTCATCTCTCTCCTCAGTCTACCTCTGCTCTGCCTGCCCCATCCGCCTCCTCTCCCTGTCTATTTGCTCCCCTCTCTGTCTGACTCCCACGCCCTCTCTTTAACCCCCTCTAACTCACCCTTTCTAATTAACTCATCTCTGCCTAACTCTCTCCTCTCTGTCTAATCCTCCCTCCCGCTCCTCTAATTCCACCTCTCCATCTAATTACTCCCCTCTCTATGCCTAACTCACCTCTCTGTCCAATTCCCCCTTTCATTACAACTCTCCCCTTTCTCTCTCTTGCTGTCTATGTCTTTGTCCACACCAGTCCATCTCCCCTTTCTCTTCCCCCTCCTCTCTTTCTGATTACCATCTCTCTATCTGACTCCCACCCCCATCTGTCTGAACCCTTTCCTACCTTTCCACCTCTAATTCTCCCTTTCTGTCTAATTTCACCTGTCTAATTACTCCCTAAAATTTCCCCCCTCTCTCTAACTCCACCCCCCCCCCCTAACTCTCTCTCTCTCTAATTACCCCTCCCTCTCTCTCTCCAATTCAGACAGAGAGAGAGAAAATTATGGGCAGAGATAGAGTGAGAGATGGGCAGAAAGAGAGAGCGAGAGATTTTGAGTGAGAGAGAGCGAGAGATGTATAGAGAGAGAGGGAGAGAGATGTAGAGACAGAGCGCGAGAGATGCAGAGAGAGAGAATGCAGCTGTGACGTAGAACAAAAGAATGATCCACATAGAGAGAGAGATGTGTAGAGAGAGAAAGATGCAGAGAGGCTGAGAGACAACGTCAGATACAGAGAAAAGTAGAGGACAAGGAGGGGGGAGATTGGAAAGAACAGATTGACAAAGTTTCAGAGAGTGATGCAGAGAGAGTTGTAGGAAGAGATGAAAAGGGAAACTTTTCACAATTCTGAGAGGCCGACATACAAAGGACGTGGAGAAACGGGGATTGAAAGAAAGATCTGCGGAAGCAATTAGGAACATGGAGGGAGGAGCAGAGATACAGCGAAAGGAAGAGGTGGAAGGATTGAACTCGATGGGATTAGATTGGGCTCCCTGCAGCACCGTGTCTCAACCTGGATCCCCCTGAGTAAAACCCCCATTCCCCAACACCCCCTCCCCCCACCCGCCCCGCCCCACGCCGACACTGAACCCAATCGTCGGTGTGAAAATTCCACACGTCCTTTCTCCGGGTGTAAGAATGAGTGACAAAGACACGGATACATTTTTATTATTGTTATTCTCTCCGGTTACTGCTCTTGTCCGAGGATTCCTCGTGGCTAATCGATTCTCTCTCTGCATCGTCTGAGCTGCAGTTTGCAAATCCATTCTCCTTGGGGGAGAGGGAGAGAGAGAAAAATGGAAATTGATTAAAATAAAGCAAAGATTATTGAAACATATAAAACACAGCAAGATCCCAGGGCTCTTCTCACTCACTTACATCCACATTCTCGGAGGGGCAGTGGAGTGGGGTTAGAGGCATCATTTAAAAAAAAAAACATCCCCTGTTATTCAACAGAGAAATGGGAACAGATTTGAAATGAGATGAAGGTGTAAATGTTTCGTGATCACCCCTCTCCCTCTGTGTTTAACCTGCCAGATCCAGCTGCTTTACTGCCTGATTGTACACAACACACAAACATTGATCATTCCCCTCTCAACGTCCCTCTCCCATTCACTGTCCCCACCCCCTCTACCTGCTCACTCCAAGCCTGTTGCTGTTTGCACACTAAATATTCACATTGCATTTTCCACTTCTAACACTATCACCTCTCCCTCTCCCTTTCTCGTTCTGTTTCTCTCCCCCTCCCTCTGTACCTATCTGACCAACCCCATCCCTGCTCATCTTTCCCTCTCTCTCTCTCTCCAGTTTGATAACCTGTCGCTATCGCTGTTCTTTTTACCTTCCTCAGGATCGAACTAGATTGAAAGTCACTCTGAAAAGCTTCTGTCTGACCATTTTAAATAACGATGCACTGTGTTTTTTTTTATATTTATCGATGATTTACTGAGAGAAATGGCGGGGGGTTGTATATGTGAACAATCCTCAATCACCTCATCAGTAAACTGAACTCGGGGAGGGTAACCAGGGTTGCAGTGCAGGACAGGCTGCAGGCCAGGCAAGCACTGCAAGTTCCCACAAGCAAGGTGATGTTAGCCAGGTATCCTTCCCCCCTCCTCAACCCCAGAAAAGGCTAATCTACCTCCTTTAAAGTGGGGTCGAGTGGGATGGGGGTGGGTTGGAACTGATTGTTTTGCCAAACCATCTGCAGAAGCCTTACGATGATCAGAGTTTCTGTGCGTGTATATTTTTTCTGTGCATACATACGCTGCTCATGGAGCATCTGCACACAGTATTTCACAGTTCATGATGAATTAATGTGATGATATGAGGACACTCAATAGTTGTGGGTTTGTGTATTGTCCCCACAGGAAGGCACTGAGTTGCTGGGTCATATCCAGGGACAGCTCATTCCGAACCGGAGTCAGACAGGATGGCAGCTGGGGAAAGGGCAGTTCCGCTTCAGCGGCAAATATTTAACAAACCGAAAGCATCCTAAAATTAGAAATATTTAACCACCGGTGTATCTCATCTCCTGATTCATCAAAGCAAAAATATTTTTGCCACACAAATGACAGGCAATGCCCTGGTGATCAGAGCTGGTTGGATTAATCTAGCTGCGACCAAAGGAGGGATTGATTAATAATTCTTCAGAGTAACTTCACCGGATTTTGGACACGACACTGTTATTTAAGAATGTCAGGTAATGACCATCTCCAACAAGAGAGAATCCAACCATCGCCCTCTTGACGTTCAATGGCATTACCATCACTGAATACCACACTATCAGCATCCTGTGGGTTACCATTGAGCAGAAACTGGACTGGAATAGCCATATAAATACTGTGACTACAAGAGCCGGTCAGAGGCTGGGAATCCTGCGCTGAGTAACTCAGCTCCTGACTTCCCAAAGCCTGTCCACCATCTTCCAGGCAGGATCCTGATGGAATAATCCCCATTTCCATGGATAACTGCAGCTCCAATAACACTCAAGAAGCTTGAAACCAACCAGGACAAAGCACCAAAATTGTTCGGCACCCCACTCACAAATATTCACTCCCTCCACCACCGATGCACAGTGGCAGCAGTGCGTACCATCTACAAGATGCACTGCAGCTACTCAGCAAGGCTCCTTCTTCAGCACCCCTCAAACCCGCGACTACTACCATCGAGAAGGGGAAGGGCAGCAGGAACATGGTAACCTGGAGGTTCCCCTCCAAGCCACTCACCGTCCTGACTTGGAAGTATGTCGGCCGTTCCTTCACTGTCGCAGGGTCAAAATCCTGGAACTCCCTCCCTAACAGGACGGTGGGTGTACCTACACCACAGGGACTGCAGTGGTTCAAGAAAGCGCCTCACCACCGCCTTCTCAAGGGCAACCAGTGAATGGCAAATAACGCTGCCCTAGCCAGTGAGCCCATCGCACACAATTCAACAAAAGACATCGATAATCCAGGGTGGGAGGGATTAAGAAAGATAGCATGGGAGGAAAATGTAGAAAGAGAGCGAAGAAATAGGAAACGCACGTAATGAAACAGAGTAAGTGAACGTGACCGAACAAGACAAATTAATGGAGAAGCACATAGGGAAAGAGGGAGAAATCAAGGGTGGAGAACGGCAGAGGGAGAGACAGAAAGAGAGAGTGAGAAAGAGAGAGGGAATAAGAAGGAAGGAGGAAGCAATAGAGGTTGAAAGCGGGGGTGAGACAGAGTCAGATGGAGAGAAAGAGAGAGAGGGCAGAGGGACATGACAGGAAATGCAAAGAAAATGTAAGGGAGACTGTTCAATCACACCTTTCAGAGCCGCAGGATATCCCAGAGTTTCCTCAGAGAGTGAAATAACGTTAACATTTCCCACTGTTGTGAAGAGGAGAGCATGAAAGTCAATTTGTGTACAGCAAGATCCCACAAACATCAGTGGCATAATGGCTGGAAAACCTGGTTTGTTGATAGTGGGTCGATGGATAAACATTGGGACATTCAGACTTTAATTTCTGTATATCCGGCTCTGGTACATTCTGTGGATCCATTGCTTTCTGACTCATGTGAATGAAACTGGCTGCGTCGATGACCGCCTCTTGTCCGTGTCTCATTTCTCACTCGGATCGCTTTGTCATAATATTGACAGGGAGGCGAGGTCAAAACATGGCAGGGTCACATTGACATCTTACAACTCCAATGTTGCCATGCGTGTAGAATATGGCAGGGTCTCATTGGCATCTTGTAGCTCCTGAATTGTTGTGCTATCAGAATCAGAACTTCAGAGCCAATGCCAAAGGTTCGCCACCCATATTCCTGGGTTTGTCAAACCCCACTTACAGGAGGGTGGTACCAGGCTTGAGAGCATAGAGGCATACAATAGGCATGGGCTTGCACTGGGAGTGCTCATTATTGACTCCATGCTCTATGGTGTCAGAAGGCATGAGGGCAAACAGGGGAATGAGAAACTCCTGCTGATTTCCACCTACCACTCTCCGAATCTGATCAATTCTAAACAGCACATGGAAGAAGCACTGAGCATATCAAGGACACAGAATGTTCTCTGCTTTGCGAACTGCATGTCCATCACCAAGAGTGGCTCAGGGTGACCGTTATAGACCCAGGTTGCCGAGCCCTGAAAGGCAGAATAGGCCTGAGGCAGGTGAACCAACAAGAGGGGAAATTCTATTTGGCCTCATGATCACCAATCTACCTGCTGCAGATGCATCTGTCTCTGACGGTGATGCTAGGAATGACCACCGCACAGTCCTTCTGACAACCGACCTCTGTCTTCACACTGAGGACACAGTCCATTGTGTTGTGTGACACGCATTGCTTTCAATAGGATAGATTCACAACAGGTCACACGGCTCAAATCTCAACATCCATGAGGGGCCGTGGGCCATCAGCAGCAGCAGAATTTAATTCAGAAATAATCTGCAGACCATGGCCCGGCATACTCTTCATCCTACCATGACCATTACCTTTCAAACAAGGGAACAGTAATGGTTCTCGGCCAATGGAATGAGAACTTCTGATTTTTCTACAACAATCTAGCCTTAAATTGAGCCCGTTCCTTACAACTATCGACCTCATTCTACCCTTCTAGCCAATTGGCATTCAGTTTTGCCATCTGTTGAATGATAATGCTGGACTCTCCAGTGCCCCGAAGAAAAATGTTTCCAAATTACAAACTCAGCTTCAGAGGGCAGGAGACAATGTAAAGACCAGCAGCCGGCCCAGCTGAGGATCCAACCCTGTGGGCCGTCACCCCATTCAGGCATTGCTCTATTTTCTCAGGCTTAAGTTACCAATGGTTCTTCATAACAACTGAGAAATTTAAGATCTTAATTCCTACGCACTTTCAGAATGTGGTTAAGTTGACCTATAGTTGGTAACTCTTTCAATGACAATGTGCTGTAACGTAACTTTAAGGAGAAAAGGCAGCACAGATGGAACGGAGGTTATAATTGGTAATACAATTATGTCCTTGGGCTGCGGAGAGTCTAGCGTTATCATTCACCAGAAGCCAAAACTGAATGCTGATTGGCTAGAATGGTGGACTGAGGGCAACAATTGTAAGGAACGTGCACATGTTAAGGCTAAATTGCTGTAGGAAAGACAGATGCTCTCGCCCCATTGGTCGAGAATGGTCAAATTGGAGTACCAGCTAAGGTTGGTATGTTGTAGCGAAGCACTCTTACCATTGGTTGAGAATCGCAAAGATTTGCAAAGGGCAGGTAAAAGATTCTGCCTTTCCATTGAAGATAACATATAGCCTAAAGAATTTTATAAATAATACGCATAAAAGACGTAGAATTAGAAACAAAATGGAATTGGAGTAAATAATGGGACTTTAGCTTGGCAAATCCCCAGGGTCATTTCGTTTCAATCCCAGCAATTGAAGGAAACTGCTGAGATATTGCGCATGTCTGGTCTGTAATATCCTGCAGTTCCGTTCATCTGAGAATTATTCCTTGAGGCTGGGTAATTCTAAAAACCACTTTGTTGTTTAAGAATGGGATGAGAGAGAGAGATAGAGATAGAGAGAGAGAGAGAGAGAGAGAGATGGAGACGAAGCAATTGCCGACAAGTTACCCTAAGGTGAGTTGTCAGGCGTGGAAGGAATGCAGGATATGTTTATCAGAAATGATAGCTGGGCTACAAAGGAAAATAGACTGGAGAGATTACACAAATAATGCTGGTACTCGCTGGAATTTGGAACATTCCAGAGTGGTTGGGTTGAAGGATTCAAGTTGTTAAGGGGAACAGATAAGATTATACAGAGAAACTATGTTCACTGATGGAGGAGACACAGGCTTTGGACAGGGTCTAAAAGGTCTTGTCAGACTGTTCAGTACAACATTTAGAGAACACCGCAATACACAAGGAGCGATACACATCGGTAACTCCCTCAGCAACAGATACGAGATCAAGTCTTAATATTTATCTGTAAAATTGATAAGTTCCTGTGGCCCAAGGGTATTAAGCTCCCCGGGCAATGATGCCTACAGGGATTCAGATCACACATTTCCCATAACCTTGTGGAATGCCAGCATGTGCATTTTGCACACAGGCGGCCGGGAGGCAGATGAGACTCTGTGCTGGGGCGAATCGTTCCTGCCAGATCCTGGCGCCCATGTTCAAGGCTGTCAGATGGCACGGCTACTGGTATCCGGTCAGTTCCGTGATTGAGGCAAATGTTTAACAGGCTTATAAGTAGCCCGAGACCAGCACTACGTGTTGCAAGGATGGCCAGAATGGTGTCCGAAATTGGTGAAGGGTGAACTCCCAACAAGTATTCCGCCCCCTTCCATATCCTTCGCCTATCCGTTCTTTGAATGTGTGCCGCAATTGCGAGGCCAACATGTATTGGCCATCCCTAACTGCCCATGAGAAATTGCTGGCGATCTGTTTCCCTTTACTGCTGCAGCCTATGTGTTGCCTGAACACCCACAGTGCAGGCGGAGAGTGAGATTTGCTGCGGGACATGAGGTTACAGGTTGCCTTTGAGCGCAGTCCTGCCTCTGCGGCAGGTGGCCCACAGTGCCTCACAGATGTCCGCTTTTGCGATGCCGGACACAGTTGGGACTGGCACACAAAACGATGGAAGGTGCCCTCAGAGTGAAGACTGTACTTTGCCGCTACAAAGACTTTGTGCCGGTCCCTCCTGCCGATACCCATCATGGACAAATTCATCTGCTCAAGGGTAGATTAGTGAGGACAGGGGCCAAGCAAGTTTTCCCCCTCTTGTTGCTTCTCTCACCGCCTGGTACTGCAAGAAGGAAGTGAAACAAAATGGAAGGTTTTGATCGGTGCAGGCTTGGAGGGCCGAAGGACCTATTCCTGTGCTGTACTTTTCTTTGTTCTTCTTCTTTGGTTTCGCTGCTGCCTGGTTACGGGGGCTTAGAAAGGCAGGTCCTCTCTCAGAAACTCACGCAAAAGCTAGAAACAGCAGGTTTGATTTGGATGCTGTTGGAGTTCAGCACGTTTTGACGATAATTGCCAGGCAGGAACAGTCTAGAGGGGGGCAGATTGCCAGGCCCAAGCTAAAGAAGGCCCCATGTAATCCAAGGGAGTGGTACAGTTGCAAGTCCCAAGCAGGCTTTCGAGCTAACGGACGGACAGGGACCTTCCTTTCCTTCCAGACTGTCTGAAATATCCTTCAACACTCAGCCAAGTCAGCTAGCAGTGTTTCTGCAGAGTCACTGTTACTTCTAGTTATTGAAGACCCCTCACACCCAGAGCACAGCCGGTGCCATCTTTGCAATCCCAGCTGAGGTTACACTTGGACAAACGTGACCCCAATTGAAACCCAACTTGATAGAAACTAACGTTTGTTTCTTTGTTTAGATACGTGGAGGAGGCTACCGAAGATTCACTGAAGTCAACTGAGGAACTTTTGACTAGAGAACAAAACATTTATTAAAGAAGAAAAGTTGAATCATGTTACAATATTTCTTCATCCACAACTATACCTTCACAGAAATACACAGGTTTGTAAGGATATCAGAAGTTACAAAAGCTATCTTACACTCCAATGCTCACAGTAAGTACAAAGTCCAATAGGCACCGTGCAATCAGATACACAACACTCTGAAATAGCGTGACAGCTGCCACCTCAACCAGGTGCAATGGATAGTTCCTCAACTCCGCCCAGTCCCTTGTCACAGCGTGAGCCAACTAGTCTCACTGAACCCCATCTTTCACGCGATGGCTCGCAATCTCCATTCCACACCTTGGAATCCTCTCCTAAAACAATACTTTCACCCAGACGCTTTAAAACGTCAGAATGTCCCAATATTCCGTCAATATTCAAGTGACTTCATTGATTTAACTTCGGGGAGAAATTTAGCCCTTGTCAAGCTACCCTTGAGGAATACTAATTGGATAACCTGTTTGTGATTTTAGTGGAGGGAAACATTTTTCCCAGGGCCAATCTTCATCCAGTTCTGGGCGCAGACAATTTTCAGGCTGGGACATCTGGTGGTCAGTAGCAAGAGTGGAAATTGCAGTCGCACAATCCAAAACTTTTACCTCCTACTTAGACACAAGGGTGGTGCTGGAGGACTGAAGCATTACACATGTAACACGCGTGTTCAAAGCAGAGTACGGACATGATGCTAGCAACTACTGGTCAGTAAGATTTACTTCTAAAGTGGTGAATCTTCTAGAAAACGTAGCGTTCACGTGAATAATTGTGAGGTTATTGAGGGAAGCCAGAATTCATATATTAAAGGAAAATCGTGTTTAACTAACTTGCAGGAGTTTTTTTCTTTTAGGAAGATGTAACAAGAAGGTTGATCAGGGCAATAAGGTAAAAGCAAAACTCTGGAGATGCTGGGAACCCGAACCAAAAACAGAAAAAGCTGGAAAATACTCGGCAGACCTGACAACATCTGTGGAGAGAGAAACAGAGTTGACGTTCCGATCCTTGTGGCTCTGAAGCTGTTAAGAAGATTCATACGGACTCGAAATGTTAACTTTGTTTCTCTCTTCACAGATGTTCACAGATCTGCTGAGTTATTTCCATCATATGCTGTTGTTGTGTTGGTGAGGGAAACGCTGTTCGTGTGTTGTACATTGATTACAAAAAGACACTTGATACAATGCTGAACAACAGCACTGTGAGAAAAGGTATTGTTCATGGACTATGAGGGCAACTGTGAACAAGGATACAACATAGGCTGATTTGGGGGAAACAATAATTTTTCCCTTCATCAGGCAGGGAGAATGTTTGATTCAGTGCAAAATTGCAAGACCTACTGGTTGCAGCCTTTTTCTAATAAACAGATTAATGACATGCATCTCGGTGCACAGGATACAATTTTGTAATTGCACAGGTCACGAAATTTGGAAGCATTTTGAACTGTGAGAATGATTATGCAGAACCTCAAAACAACATAGTTAATTCCGTGGAATGGGCAGAGAGGTGGCAGTAATTTTCAATGCGCAGAAATGTGAAGCGACTCATTTTGTAGGAAGAACATGCAGAGCCGATATAAATAATAAAGGTAGAACTCTCAAGAGGATGCAGGAGCAGAGGGACCCGGACGTGTACGTGATTGAGTAATTGAAGAGGACAGAACAGGTTGAGAGATGGTTAATGCAACCTGTTGTGTCCAGGGCTTCATTAATATGGGCAAATAGTACAAGAGAAAAGAGCTTAGTTTGAGCTTATACAAGAAATTAGTTCGGCCTTAGCTGCAGCATTGGGTCCAGTTCTTTGTCACTGGTATCATAGTTAGGGTTCGAGTCCCAGCACGGCAGAGATGGTTGCATTTGTAGCCAATAAAATGTGGGATAAAAATTGGTCTAATGAGGGCCATGAAAATATTGTCAGTTGTTACATTTAAAAAAAAAAACTTGTTAAACTAATTTCCTTGAGAGAAGGAAAATTGCTGGTGTAAAATGCATGTGACTCCAGACCCACAGTAACCTGGCTGCCTTTACAAGGCCCATCTGGAATCACCTTCTCAATGGCAACTACCGTGGGTAATAATTGATTTAACAAAAAATATACAGGCCTAAAGTTCTCCTGAATGCTCCTTAAGAATTCTATTCCTTCCCTTCTTTTCACACTAAAACTCCTCCCGTTAAGATTGGGGTAGTTAAAATCCCCTGCTATTATATCTGCATTCCCTGGCGTTTGTCAGAGATTTTCCTATACATTGGCCATTCTATCTCCCCCTGGCTATATTCGGGTAGATGTTACACTCCCAGTAGTGCGGCTGTTATAGATATATAGTTCTATTTCTGAACTCAATCGATGTGGCGTTAGATGTTAATCTTTCTATCCCTCCTCACAGCTGCAATTGCTTCTAGAACCAAAATTACAACGCCGTTCCTTTTTTTCCCCTCTCCATTAAATCTGAAGCCCCATTTGCGAGGATTGTTGAGCTCCCACCAGTCCTGTCCCTCTTTAAGCTATATTTCTGTAATAACTATGATACAATACTGCCACGTTTGTATCCGTGAACTCAGTTCGTCCTCTTCATTTGCTCTACTCCTTATATGAAATTTTATGTCCCTGGAGACTGACAAAATCGCGTTGATGTTTTGAATATTTGGTTTTCCCTGCCATCCATCCTCACTCACTGATTTTCTGCCTTCCATTACCATTTCTGGCTTTCCCCCCATCTGAATCTACCCTCAGGCTCTCAAGCTGCCGCAAAACTAGTTTAAACTCTTCCCAGCAGCACTAGTAATCATCCTGAATGTACCCCATTGTCCCTCTACATCAGTTAAATCATTCCTACCAGTGGCGCAGGACATTACCAGGGATGTTAATGGAGGAGTCCGGGAAATTGGATGTAAGGTGTGATTATGTGAGTATGAGTATTTTGGAACTACAATGTGTCAATGTGGCTCTGCCATTTTCTGACCTGCCCTCCCAGTCAATATGGTGACACACCAACCGAATGAGAAATGAGACACTGACAAGAGACAGTTATGAATGCAGCAAGGTTTATTCAAAAAAACTCAGAAAGCAGTGGGGCAGGGGCCAGAATCCGTGCGGTCTCCACAATCAAACGAAGCCTCAATTAAAGTTAGATTCGACGACATTGGGGATAAGGTTACATATATCCACCATGTTTTAGATCATTTAACGATGCAGCAGTAATGGTTGGGTCCACACAATATAAGTTTCGACTGAGTCTGGCCTGGCAGGCAAGGGGCGTTTCGACATCTTCCACAAAAGCGCTTGCATCCCATGATGAAGGATGAAAGGTTCATAAGGATATTGCATTAACCTATTGTTCTGGGTGGGGCATAGAATATCTGCATATTAACAAGCCGCGTATGTCAGCATTTCACTCACGCAATGGTGATCAGGAGCATATATTGCATAGAAGTACTTTTCTCACTACGGTAAAACCAGCTTCACCTTAAATAAATCAACGGTTCTTATCCCAACCCCCACTCTATGTGATCCCACGCTCCACATTCTCATCACTCTCTGGGTAAAGATTCTTTTTCTGAACACTCTATTGGATTTATCAGTGACAAACTTATACTGATGAACCCTCGATTTGGGCAGCCAATAACAATTGGAAACATCTTGCGACACCCACACAATCAAAACCTTCTATGGAATGTACAACAACAGCAACTTATATTTAAATAGCGCCATTATCATACTTAAAGCTTCCCCAAGTGCCTCACAGCAGTCTGCTCAATGCATTGTCGCCATCGGCCGACAGGGGGAGACACTGGGACGGATGACAAGGTATTCCCACGAAGTCATGGAGCGAAGTCCGGAGGTAAGGAATGTCTGGTAGAGGATTTCAGTAACAGATGAACTGAGGCCGGTAGGCACGCGGTTTGTTACGAAGGTTGAATAGTTTGGTCATATGGGTGACATAGATTATGTGGCATGAATCACATCTTGCAATCAAATATGGCACGAAGTTAGTGAAAGGGTTCACTTTGGATATTCGCCGAGGGCGATTTTGGTGTGGGGGCTGAAACCATCCCGATATTTAATTGGAGCAAATATTTCCACATCCGGTATTGGATGGTCTATAAGCAATCTGGTTATTGAGAGGCAGTGGAGGAGTTGACAGGTGTTAGTGGTGAGATAGGGCATTGCGCTGTACTTGTGAATAATAATAACACTGAGTTTTCGCCTAATGGCTCCGAGGGGCTCCACTCATTGAGGTGGGGGAAGTAACGAAATTGAAGGACAGGGAAAAGCGGGAGATATGGGATAATTCAAAATAATGCAGTTAAATATTTTTTTGCAATTATACAGCAGAGAGTTTGTTGGGTCTTTTTCTTGAAAAGATGTTCAGTGTACAGAAACAAAGTGGGTAGAGGGAGGTATGGTGAAGATCAACAAAGATCCAACTCTATGTTGGAGGAGCCCCGAGGTGCAGAATATCTCCGCCTGTTCCTATCAATAGTACATGGGTTGTATCCTGAGAGACATACTAACCTGTCAATTACGGAGGGTCATATAAGTAACCAAAAGTAAACGGTTGTATCAGCACCAAGACACCAAATGCCAAGAGCAGACTTTTCAGCATTTTCTGCCGTGTTCCTCCGAGTCACAATGAGATGATTGGAAGATGGAAGCTCTTTATATGGGCTCAGAAAGCTTCGTGTCGTTAATTATAACACAAACACACAAACTGGGGATTGGCTACCTATTGGATATATTACCAGGGCCCGGGAACGGCGACAAAGAGTGACTGTAATCAACGATTTAACCAGTTGTCAAAGCTGGTTTTTGATTGATATCCATGAATAAGGCCGAATAATGATTAACCTTGGGACGTATTAGATAAACTAAAAATGTGTAAAATGATATACTTGTCATCTTCCAAATTAGTTCATTTTCCAATTATCTTTATTGTGTATTTACTGGTTCCCTAACCTCCCACTCTCTGAGACAGCCCACAGCGTCTGTGGGCAGAATACTTGTCTGGGACATTTATTTCTCCGTCTGACATAACTGAAGAAGACGGCCTGGTCATTACCTCCTCAGTGGGAGCTTTCTGTACACCGATTGGCTATCACAATTTCTACATTAAATCATTGATGACACTTTAACATTTGCTGGGGAAATCTTTGGGAATTTCTGACGCTCCGATTGATGGTATAGAAATGCAATAATTTTCCTACTTCTCTTGGCACCTCTCCATCTACCTGCGTCCTAATACTCTGCTCCCTGCCTCTCTAAGATTATGTTAAGTGTATCTTTCTTTATCTCGCTCTGCTCCTCTAACTCATCATTTGCTTCTCCTTCATCCATCCCCTAGGCCATCTTCCTCTCATGCTGTCTCTCCATTAAATATTTCTAAATCTAAGCCGTTGGTGAATGGTTAAATATTTCCCTCTGATACGGAACTGTCCCTGTCACCAGTCGCCATCCTGTCTGACACTCGTTAGCTAATAGAAAGGAATGAGCTGTATCTTAATATGAAGCAGCAGCTCACTGTCTGCCTGTGGAGACAGCACACAGTCTCTTGGCTAGTGAGAGTTCAAATCCCATGACCATAATTTATTATAAAACTTTGCATTATTGTGGGTTTGATGTTGCCTGGGACGATGTATTCAGATGCAGCTTTTAATATTGTTTCAGAAGCTATATGTCTTCCCTTATCCAGAGCCAGATGCCTCGATTTCGTAAGGTGCATACTCGTTTTCCAATCCCTCCTCAGCCGGGCCCCTCTTTGTCTCCCATTTCCTCCACACCACAATTATACGAAATCTCTGTGCCAATCCAGGCCTAGCCCTGTGATCATCTCCCGATGTCAATCGCTCAGCCATTGGTTGCTGTGCCTTCAGCTGCCTGCGGAACCCTAAAACCTCGAATTCCCTCTCCACCTCTCCTCGCCTCCAAAACTACGCTCCTTAAACACCCGAAAGCATTGGGCAAATGTTTTCATCAACTGCCATTCTGACTTTTCACAGTGTTCCTGTGAAGCACTTTTGGACTCTACACTAGGCTATCAACGTCATATAAATATACGTTTTTGTTGTTAAGTCTAAGGAAGGTTCTGATATGATCCATCTTGGAAATGTGTTTCTGTTGTTTGTCTAGGCGGCCAAACCTAATGGCCATCAATGCAACAGATTCACTGATGAATCCAGAAAGCAACTTAGTCAAGAGGAACGATGTCTTACGGCAGCTGTACATGGGACTCTCTGAGAACACACCTGGAATATTGTTGCGCAGTTTATTCCCCCGCAGCTAAGAAAGGATATATATTGTCACAGAGGGAATTGCAGCGAAGGTTCACCGGAATGATGACTGGGGTGGCAGGATTGTCGTTTGAGCTAAGAATGGGTGGACTCGGCCTGTATTCAGTGGAGATTAGAAGAATGAGGTGTGATCTGGTTGAAGGGTATACAATTCTGAGAGATTTGGGCGGATTGGTGCGGGGGTGTGAGGGGGCACGGGGTGGATTTCCCCCTCCCCCTGGAATGGGGCGTCTGGAACCTCCGGCCCCAATCTGAGGATACGGGGTCGGGAAATTCAGGAATGAGATGATGGGGAAATTCTTTCACTCAGATGGTTCTGAACCTGTGATAATCTCGACAACAGGATGCTGTGGGGGGCATGCCACTGAATATAGGTAAGTAGGAAATAGATAGATTTATACACACTAATGGCGTCCATGGGGATGGGGAGAGATAGAGGTAGTAAGACGTTGCAATATAGGATCTGCCATGATCATTTTGAATGGAGAAGCAGAGGCTGAAAGGGCCGAATGGTCCACTCCTGCTGCTGTTATTTTCAAGTTTTTACATTTAGTGCGAAAATTAATTGAAAATTTGAAACTCGTCACCACAGGAAACAGATGCTTTGAAGAGTGTAGATTTATTCAAGGGGAAGCCAGATAAACACCTGATGGAGGAAAATAACAACAGCACCGTTCGAATCTCCCTCGGGTGAGAGTAACATTGACAGACTCGGCCTGTTTAGTCCCTGCTCTTCTCCCTACATTCCAGCACGCAGAATTATAGACTAATGAAATATTTCTTGCTGGGTTTCAGATAACACGATCCGATGTAGCAGCTATGGTAAGTCCTGACAAACCGATTCCGCAGACTTGACGAGGCCCAGATCCGTCTCTGTGCTTTGTGGGCTAATAGTGTTACAAAGATAAATGACCTACAATAGGAGTGAAACATGAGACATCGCCTGAGGCTCCAACCGAGTCTCAACTTAATCGGGGATGTGTAGGAAGATGTAGAAGATGTAGAAGAATCCGATGGCCTCGAAACGTTGACCATGTCTTTCTCCCCACAGAGGCTGTCAGGCCCGCTGAGGTTTTCCAGCAGTTTTTGTTTTTGTGAAAAATGTCCCGATTGTCTCAGCCAGCGGACATCTTTGACATTTGGGCTTCACACTTGGGAGAGAGCCTCTTAGTTGTGTGGAACAAGCCATGCAAGATTCGGGCTACATATAAAGCTGAAATCGAATAGTTTATCTTACCTTTAAGCCCAGTGTATTCTAAAGAGGTTATGGAGCGGCGTGCAAAATCCAGGCCCAAATTTGCAGTCAGGACTTTATTTGCAGAACGATGCGTCTTCAGGCGGCAATGATTTGAGGCGTTGCTGAGAGAAATTGGGGTTTCTTGGCGAAACTTGGCTTTTAATTGGCCGAGCGAAGAGACTGAATGCGAGTTTGCTTTTTATTCGATTTGATTTGTTTTGACCTCAATGAAGTGTTCACATACCATATGGAATGTACACATTCAGGAATGGCGCGAAAGAAGGGGAAGTGCGATTGAATGAGTAGCTCTTGATATAAGTTTTTATTTTTGCTCCCTATTGCACTTAATGGAAATTTACCTTCAAATGTTCTTTCTTTTCTGAGTCTGCCAGTTTGAAGATCAATGAAACTTATTGCATTCATTTCAGTTGTCGCTCTCGCCATCACATACTTGATGCTTCAACAGCATCGGGTACAGGTGGCCTTTAGCTGTGATGCTCCTTGGAACTTGTTGCCGTCAGCTCGCCCATGATCCACAATTGTGGGCGGGCTGTGAAGTATGTCGTCCTGATCGGTTATCACAATATCTGGTATGACTTGTGCCGATGTCGTTTCTGAGGCACGTGGTTTTATTAAAGTGCCCTGGATACAGATGGTGATGCAAGGAACAAAGGACAAAGAACAAAGAACAAGGAAAAGTACAGGACAGGAACAGGCCTTTCGGCCCTCCAAGCCTGCGCCGCTCATGTTGCCCGTCAACTAAAACATTTTGCCCTTCCGGGGTCCCTATCGCTCTATCCCATCCTATTCATGTATTTGTCAAGCTGCCTCTTAAACACCACTATCGTACCAGCTTCCACCACCTCCTCTGGCAGCGAATTCCAGACACTCAGACCGGGAGACAGCATAGAGAGGCATGGGGGCCCGGATCTAACTGGGAGACAGGATAGAGAGGCATGGGGGCCCTATCTGACCGGGAGACAGGGCAGTGAGGCATGGGGGCCCTATCTGACGGGGATACAGGGCAGTGAGGCATGGGCCCTATCTGATGGGGAGAAAGGGCAGTGAGGCATAGGGGCCCGGATCTGACCGCGAGACAGGGCAGTGAGGCATGGGGGCCATGAACTGACCGGGAGATAGGATAGTGAGGCATGGGGGCCCGGACGTGACCGGGAGAGAGGATAGTGAGGCATGGGGGCCCGGATGTGACCGAGAGACAGGATAGAGAGGCATGCAGGCCCGGATCTGTCCGGGAGACAGGATAGTGAGACATGAGGGCCCGGATCTGTCCGGGAAACAGGATAGTGAGGCATGGGAGCCCGGATGTGACCGGGAGACAGGATAGTGAGGCATGCGGGCCCGGAACTGACCCGGAGACAGTATAGTGAGTCATGGGTCCCGGATCTAACTAGGAGAAAGGATAGTGAGGCATGGGGGCCCGGATCTAACTGGGAGACAGGATAGTGAGGCATGGGGACCCGGATCTAACTGGGAGACAGGATAGTGAGGCATGGGTCCCGGATCTAACTGGGATACAGGATATTGAGGTATGGGTCCCGGATCTAACAGGGAGACAGGATAGTGAGGCACGGGTCCAGGATCTAGCTGGGAGACAGGATAGAGAGGCATGGGGGCCCGGATCTAACCAGGAGACAGACTAGGGAGGCAGGGGGCCCCTGATCTGTCCGGGAGACCGGATAGTGAGGCATGGGGGGCCGGATCTGTCCGGGAGACAGGATAGAGAGGCATGGGGGCCCGGATCTGTCCGGGAAACAGGATAGGGAGGCATGGGGGCCCGGGTGTGACCGGGACACAGGATAGTGAGGCATGGGGGGCCCGGATCTGATCGGGAGACAGGATAGAGAGGCATGGGCGCCCGGATCTGTCCGGGAGAGAGGATAGTGAGGCATGGGGGGCCGGATGTGACCGGGAGACAGGATAGAGAGGCATGGGGGCCCGGATCTGATCGGGAGACAGGATAGAGAGGCATGGGAGACCGGATCTGACCGGGAGACAGGCTAGAGAGGCATGGGGGCCCGGATCTGATCGGGAGACAGGATAGAGAGGCATGGGGGGCCGTATCTGACCGGGAGACAGGAGAGAGAGGCATGGGGGGCCGGATGTGACCGGGAGACAGCATAGAGAGGCATGGGGGCCCGGATTTGTCCGGGAGACAGGATAGTGAGGCATGGGGGGCCGGATGTGACCGGGAGACAGCATAGAGAGGCATGGGGGCCCGGATCTGATCGGGTGACAGGATAGAGAGGCATGGGGGCCCGGATGTGACCGGGAGACAGGATAGAGAGCCATGGGGGGCCCGGATCTGATCGGGAGACAGGATAGAGAGGCATGGGGGGCCGGAGCTGACCGGGAGAGAGGAGAGAGAGGCATGGGGGCCCAGATGTGATCGGGAGACAGGATAGAGAGGCATGAGGGCCCAAATCTGAACCAGGCTCCAGGATGGAGAGGCATTAATGATCGGATATGACCCGGGTCCAGGATAGCGACGCATTGGTGCGGTATCTGACACTGGGACAAGCATAGAGAGGCATGTGGGGGCCGCATCTGACACCGGGACATGGATACAGAAAAATTGGTGCCGGATCTCACCCTCGGGCAAGGATAAAGAGGCATGTGGGGCCGTATCTACCGCCGGGACAAGGATAAAGGTGCACGTGGGGCCGGATCTGAACCTCAGTCGAGGACAGAGGGGCATTGATGATCGTTTCTGATCCGAGTCAAGAATAGAGAGGCATGGAAATCCGGGTATTACCCTCTTTATAGACCATGGAGGGTGGACAGGGCTGGTCCTGACCACGGGAAACAGGACAGAGGGAGTGGTGTTGGAAGTTGGGAAATGGGCTGTGGGGTTGGCGGACGTCGTGGGGTTGGGTGTGGGGGATGCGGGTCTGCAAAGCCCTGCAGGGCTTGAACAGCAACCTAAGGGGTCCACTGGATAATAAAATCGAAACGCAGCCCAATCTTCCATTGGTGACGGGATTAACAAAATGCCTGTTTCAAAACTGCAGCTTCTCTGCTGGGACAAAGTGAATCTGAGATCAGTGCTGCTTTCTGTTAACTGGGGGCTGGGGGTGAATCTCGAATGGGGACGGCCTGTGAGCCGTGAGTTAGAGGGGGAGGCCGAACTCGGAGACAGAGGGAAAACTGCTTTGGAGAAGGAAGAAAGATTCCAGTGTTAAGTGGGTGGCATTCCTACATGTTGGAGCTTGTGAGAAAACGGTTACCGTCTCTTCAGAGGATACCAATCTCTGTGTAATAATCACTATACTTTTTAATAACATTAAACACCTGTCTGTCACTCAGTCACAGACTCTGCAGTGACTGACCCGTGTGTAAATCACACAGTCCTGGACCAGCCCTGGTGGAGCACGGATTGTACTGACACCGGTGCACGTGTCCAAAATGTGATGACAAACTGAACCACGGATGGTACAGATTCAAAAGGTAACAAAAGGAGCCAATTTAAGGTGAACTAGGGGCTTTGGGTTGGGAACCACCTGTATAAATGATAAAAACATCAGAGGAGGAACATAAAGTGAGAGTGGCCTGGTCCATCAGGCAGAACAATGATAGAAGGAAAGGATACAGGGAATGGGGAAGAGCCAGAGAGAGAGTTACAGGGAAAATACAGTCAGATCCTAATGGAGTGGAATATAGAACGGGAAAAAATGGAGACAACATTGGATAGAGCGGGATATATATACAGGAAAGAGAGTAAAGGGGGATAAAGCTAGATGTAGGGCGATTCAGAAAATAGACAGTGTGTAAAGGGAGATAAACCTGGACAGAGGGGGTTATAAGACAGGAACAGAGTCTGAAAGGGGATATCACTGGATAGAGAGGATGTGTAAGTGTGCTGTGGATGTAAAGGGAAGTTAGGGGTGACGAAGAACTGGGCCAGGGTTACGCGAAGTGATTGTTCACTTCCGATTTCTGAACCTGGAGATGAAGTTGCGTTTGGCGGTGACATCAGACTGGAGGTTGTGTAAATGGCGGCGGATGATCCGTTGAAGGTGGACAATGCTGGGATGGAAGGAGGACGGAAAAGGGTGCGCTGAGGTTGAATGTGGGATGGAGGGGGAGATGTGAGGGCTGTAGTGGGGGCAATAGGATGGACGTGATCAATGTCCCTGTCTAAGCAGTGAGAGGGTGGGGAGTCAGGGTGCTGGGAGTCAGCTGAGGGAGCAGGAAGTTATGTCATAAATAATGCCGTGGGCGGTTGCAGTCCAGGAGCTGACACACATAATCATAGTGGAAAGATGCCCTTCAGCATATCAAGTCTGCACTGACATATGAGGAAAATCTGACCTACATACCTAATCCCATTTACCAGCACTTGGCCCACAACCTTGAATGTTATGATTTGCCAAGTGCTCATCCAGGCATTTTTTCAAATAGGAGAGGCAGCCCAGCTCCACCACCCTCCCAGACATTGCAGTCCAGATCGTCACAATCCTTTGTGTAAAAATGTTTTCCTCACATTTCCCCTAAACCTCCGGCCTCTCACCTTGTCCTTGTGTCCCCTCGTGACTGACCCTTCAACTAAGGGCAACAGCTGCTCCCTATCTACTGTTTCCATGCCCCTCATAATCTTGTACACATCGATCAGGTCGCCCCGCTGTCTTCTCTGCTCCATTGAAAACAAACCAAGTCTATCCAACCCATCTTCATAACTTAAATTTTTCATCGCAGGAAACATCTTGGTGAATTCCCTCTGCTCCCCAACAATTTTAATCAAATCCTTCCTATAATCTGGCGTCCAGAACTGCACACACTACTCCAGCTGTGGCCTCACCATGACACCTCCAACATGATCTCCCTACTTTTGCAATCTATGCCTCGATTACTAAAGGGATGTGTCCCATGTGCCTTTTTCACCACCTCACTAACATGCCTCTCCTACTTCAGAGATCTATGGACACACACGGCAAGGTCCCATTTTACGTTAGAACTTCTTAGTGTCATGTCAAGTTACTTCTTAAAGTGTATTACCTCTCACTTATGACGCTTAAATTTTATCTGCCATATATCTGCCCACTTGACCATCCCGTCTATATCTTCCTGTAGCCCAAGACACTCATCCTCACTGTTAATCACCCGGCAAATCTTTGTGTTATCCGCAAACTTAATATTCCCAATACCACCACACCACCCCGCCCAACCCACACACATCCCCCACCCCACATAGTCATCTATGTATTTTATATAAATAACGAATAATAGTGAATCCAGCACAGATTCCTTTGGGACGCCACCGGAAATTGGCTTCCAGTAACTAAATCATCCTTCTTTCATCACGTTGTTTTTCCTCCAACTAAGCCAAATTTGAATCCACCTTATCATATAACCATGCATATCATGTGCATTTGCCTTCATTATAAATTTCCCATGTGGGACCTTGTCAAAGACTTTGCTGTAATGCATATAAGATATATCAACAGCACTATCGTCATCTAACCACCTGTTCACCTTCTCAAAAAATTCAATCAAATTCGTCAGTCATTACCATCCTCTGACAAAGCCATGCTGACTATCCCTTGTCAAACCTTGCCTCTCCAATTGAAGATAGATTGTCTCCTTCAGAATTTTCTGCAATAATTTCAACACCACTGACGTAAGGCTCATTGACCTGTAATCCCCTGGCTTATCTCTACAACGATTCTTACATACCGGAAACCCACTGGGTGTTCTCCAGTATACTAGCACCTCTTCCATATCCAGAGCGGAATAAAAAAAATTGGTTCAGAGCCCATGTGATCTCCTCCCTTGCCTCCCTCAGCAGTCTGCGACACAGATCATCTGGACCTGGAGATTTATCCAATTCCAAGCCTGCCAAAACCTCCAATAACTTGTCACTCCCTCTCTGAATTTGCTCAAGAACCTCGCAGTCTCTCTCTCCGAGTTCCATACCTTCCTCTTCATTCTCTGTGAGTGTCGTTTCACTTCTGGTGGATGGAAGATTCCGGAGACTGTTGTCAAAGTGAGACACTGCTCCACACATGGCACCGGCTGGTTAAGTGGTAATTTCAGAATTTCTAATATTAGATTTACATTCACTGTCCAGCATTGTTCACATCTGCTAGGTTCTTAAATATTGATATACCTCATTTCAGGTCCACATCCCACCGTGGGACAGAAGCAAGTAACCAGGACAGTTTGTGTGAACTAGGGTAGAAATCACTGCAACTGGGTCCACGAGATCAAAGTTAGAAACTGCAGCAGCTACTTCGTTTATGAGTTGGGTTCGTTATTCGGTTGCTCTGCTTATTGTACAGGTAAAATGTCATTTCTAAATGATTCAGAAGTTTTGTTCAGGAAGCCCCATGTCACCAATACAACTAAGAAATTGACAAAGCCTCTATCCTTTGCGTAAGGTACACGAGGAATAATAGATCTGACACACAATGAACGTTCCACCAGAACTATGGTGATTTGCACCAGTCACTGTTGTCTGTGTCTACCAGACACTCCACTCCAATTAGGACCATGCGGTAGAGGAAGGCTCTGAATGTGGAGCTGGGCAACAGCCGCTCCCTCAGTGGGACAGACTGCTAATGAAGAGTAGTGTTGGTGGTCTAGGATCTGATGAAGTTGTCTCTGTCATTCACCACCACGAAAAAGGCGGCACGTTTCGGCACAATCCATACGTTACTCTTTCTTCATTGCAGATCCAAATACAGCCCAAACTCAGGAAAAGCCGGAACAGTCGAGTGCAAAGCCGGCTGACCGTTCATCATCGGCTCCAGCAGCTTATATAACCTCAGGTATCCATCAGTGGGCAACGATTCAAAACAAGCTCTTCACCTATTGAGAGCTCAGTCCAGCAGAAGCATCCACTTCCCACTGAGGGACAGCGGCTGAGAAACTGAGGGTGTAGGGTGGAGTGACTGAGGGGACAGGGTTGCAGTTAGTGAGGGCAGTGGGATGTAGTGACTGAGGTGAGTGGGATGCATTGACTGAGGGGAGTGGGATGTAGCGAATGACGTGTGTGGGATGTAGTAACCGAGGGGAGTGGGATGTAGTGACCGAGGGGAGTGGGATGTAGTGACGGAGCACAGTGAGATGTAGTGGCCGAGGGGAGTGGGATGCAGTGACTTAGGGGAGGTGGCTGCAGTGACTGAGGTGAGTAGGATGCGGTAACTGAAGTCTGTGTGATTTCGTGAGTGAGGAGATTGGAATTCAGTAGCCAACCAGTGTGTTTATTAATGACTGGATTGATTGGCATGTCGTTTAGTGTAGTGTTCAGTGATTGGCGGCAGTTGGGTTCCTGTTTCAGATGGTGGGATGTCTTCATTTACAGCAGTCTGCAGTGATATAAATAATATGTATTGGTTAAATACAAGTTCAATACACACTGCCATGTGTAATGTTCACAGCTGATTTTACCTATATGTATATATTTTTTCAAATATAACACAAGTTCCAACGCACCTTATGTTCTGGCGTTCGCAGAATGCACACAGTCCATTTAAACCTTTGGCACACTGTGGTCAGACATCTTACATTCTAAAAGCAAGAGACATATATCAGTTCACCAGATGTTATGTGTCCCTCATCAGCTGCTCCCCGACGCTTTTCACACCGGGAGCCAAGCAGTCTCACCACACTCTGTCTTTCACACGAGGGTTACCAATCTCCACTCACCAATGCCTCGCATTGGAACCTTCTCCCAAACTGACAGTTTCTCTCAGATGCCATCTGCAAGGCGCCACCTCCAGGGTTTCCAACTCTCCAACGGATGTTCTTCTTCCCTGAAGTGCCAAGTGCATCTAAATTATCCTGCATGGACTATTCTCTCACCGACTCAGCGGACAACAATACCAATGCTTCATATGTACTAGCAAAGAGTTACCGATCGTCAACGGTGTTTTCAGACCTTCTTGCCTCTTGGAAGCCGTTCTCTCTTTAAATCTGGTTTCAACAGAGTTTCTCTCTTTAATACTGAAGCCTGGAGCCTTTACCTCTATCCCACCCCATCAACTTCATTAACAGAACCTTTTCCAGGTCCCTGCCGTTCCTTTGACTAGAAGATCTGCTGGCGAGTGTCTACTGCTCCACAACCCTGGATTGTGCGGCCGTTTCTTTAGCTTGCGGCTCGTTATCAGCCCACCTTGCTCCGGTCTCTATGGAAGGTACTTTCAACCAGTTTTACACTGGGACTAGCTATCCACCGCATTTAGGTGGTTTCTGTTTGGCAAATATCTTCCAAGCCAGCTGAACTCCAACAGTTTCCAAAAAAACGTCTGCCTTTCTTCCTCTGTGTGCGCCTATGGGAGGGACCTGCCTGTCTGCGTCCTTATTCCTAGGCAACAGCACCATTTTGTCTACACTTGTGTTTGCTCAGCTTATCAAGTCGTAAACCCTCATTAGGCATGCAAGCACCTTTTCAAAAGGGAATCTGGAACTAATTATGACCTTTCTTAACGCACGGATCAGTCAAAACAAATCAAGCTTAAATTGCGAAGCCTAAACTCATTCTTTACAATTAAAAATACCATTATAAATTACTTAAACTATCTCTATTTCCAAACATGTGAAACGTTCACTGAAGCTTCGTGACAAAAAACGGTGAAATTTCTAGATGACCCCACTCTTTGATCCCTCATATCCCTCTTCATTTACTATGGATTCAAAACCTGCCCCAACTCATGAACCCGAAGAAAGATCGACCAGTGAATCCATTGATATGTTGCCCTCTCATTCAGCGAAGTGTTCAAGCTCAGGAGTCTGCACGGTGTGGTTGATTCTAACTGATTCTTGACTTAATTTGATACAAGGAGGATTGGGCCAAAGAGGGTTATTCCACATCTAACAAAGGGGATGTGAAATAGAGCCTGAGGACAGTGCTATGCAACGTTTCATTAAACTGTAGTGTGGTGACTAAGCGGGGTTGGGTGTAGTTACTGACATGAGTGGGTTGGAGAGACTGAGTGCAGTGGGGTGTAGTCACTGAGGGGATTGGGGTGTAGCGAATGGTCTGAGTGGGATTCAGTGACTGAGGGGAGTGGGGTGTAGTGGCTGAAGGGAGTTCGTTACAGTGAGTGAGGTTTCTGGCAATCATTGAGTGAGTGGAGTGGAATGTGCTAACTGAGGGGGTGGGATGCAGTGACTGAGGGCAGTGGGAGGCAGGGAGTGAGGGGAGTAGGATGCTGTGACTGAGGGGAGTAGAATGCAGTGACTGATGGGAGTAGAATGCAGTGTCTGAGGGGAGTAGAATGCAGTGTCTGAGCGGAGTGGGATATTGTGAGTGAGGGGAGCGGGATGCATTGACTGAAGTGATTGGGATGTTAATTCTGTGATATTTCGCACTGAGCGAATTTGTGAAGTTGAATGAATTGATTGAAGCTGTAGCCTTTAGTTACTCAATTCACAGTTTACAGCGACAGATGGAAATTCATTTGATGGTTAATGTTGTTAGAAGTCGAGCAATGTCATGTTCTGCAGACACTTGTGCCTAACAAGGTTGAGCTTCTAAAGGAGATCCCCATTTTCCATCATTTCCCTCTACTTTGATTCGAGATGCTGGGGCATCGACACCTCAGCAACCAGAGGAACCATCGACAAGAGAATCCACTGAGAAACCATCTTCTATCTCTGCCGTGTCTCCATACTCAGGTATCTGCTCTGTGAGGTTTATTCTAAAATGATTCATCACGCAACGTGACTACAAAATTACACAGCCCCAGGGATTTACCCTGTACCTTCCTGGTCGTGCTGGGGGGAAATATCCTGTTCCAGTTGTAGAATGCGATGATGCCGGGAATTGGTTAACGGTGACTGAGGGAAGTGGGATGCAGTAACTGAGGTGAGTGGGATTCAGTGACTGAGGGGAGTGGGGTGTATGACTGATGGCATTGGGACGTAATGACTGAGAGGAGTGGGATGCAGTGACTGAGGGGAGTGGAATTCAGTGACTGAGGGGAGTGAGATGCAGTGATTGATGCGAGTGGGATGTCGTGACTGAGGTGAGTGGGATGTCGTGACTGAGTGGAGTGCGGTGCAGTAACTTAAGTGAGTGGAATGCAGGGACTGAGCTGAGCGGGATGTAGTGACTGATGGGAGTGCAATGCATGGACTGAGTGGATTGGGGTGCAGAGGCTGAGCAGTGTGAGATTGAAGGACTGAAGGTTGTGTGAATTAGTGAGTGAGGGGAATTTAATTCAGTAGCTAATGTTGGTGTTTATTAATGGCTAGAGAGTTTGGGGTGCCGTGTACGGGGAAGTGGGATAAAGCGATTTTCAACAGTTAGCTGTCCTGTTTGAGAGCCTGGGATTTCTTCAGTTACAGCACAGACTGCAGTGATAGAAATGAAGTGTATTTGATCAATACAAGTGAAATGCTGACTGCTGAGTGTTAGGATCCCAGCTGTGGTTACCCGTGGAAAATCATGCTGAAACCCGCCTTATAGAAGGTAACGTTCAATGTGTTTATTTTTATTAGATACGTGGTGAGTAGCTACTGAACGGAGTCGCATGACGCTGCTGCTGATGTTTTATCAAAAGTATAAAATATGTATTAAACAGGAAATTATATTACCATCCTATTTCACCCACAAGTGTAACTTTTACAGATATATTTTTAAGGATAACACAAGTAACAAAGGTGTCTCATACTTTAATGTTCACAATAAGCACATAGTACATGTAAACCTATGGCACCCTGTGGTCAGACATACCACAGCCTGAAACCAAATGAAACGTAAACATGTGCTATGGATCTCTCATCAAGTCCTCCCAGACACTTGTCACTCCAGAAGCCAACTATTCTCACTACACTCTGTATTTCACAGGAGGAATTCCAATCTCCAATGCATCACCTTGGAATCTTCTCCCAAACTGATGCTTTCTCTCAGATGTCGTCGGCAAGGCGCCACGTCCATGATTTTGAACTCTCCTTGTGATGCTCCTCTTCCTTTGGTCGCCACATGCCCCCCAGCTGCCTTCCACGCACTCTCTCTCTCTCTCTCTCGCCGATTCAGCTGACAACAATACCATTGCTTCACATGACCTGGCAAAAAGTTAATGTCTTTCAATGGTATTTGTGGCATTCTAGCTGACCTCGCTTTAACTCTGCTTTCTGCGCCGTTTGTTTCTTTAAAACTGAAGCTTTGAGGCTCTCTATGAACTTCAATAAAAGGACCTTTTCCTGGTTCCTGACTTTCCTTTGACTAACAGATCTGCTTGAGAATTTCTACTGCTCCACTCCCTTGGATTTTGCAGTGTTTCATTAGCCTGGGAATTACTTTCTTCCCCCTTTGCCACAGTCTCTGTGGCAGCTACTTTCAACTAACTCCACATTGGGGCTAGCGACCTTTGTCATTTAGGTGGATTCTGTTCGGCAAATGTGGTCCAAGCTAGATGAACTCCAACAGCTTCCAAAAAGACTGCTGTCTTTCTTCTTTATTTCTGCGCTTGTGGGAGGGACTTGTCGGTCTGTACCCCCGTTGCTCGGCAACAACAATATTTTGTTTACTCTTGTGTTTGCTAATCTTAAGTCGTAAATTCTCATTAGCAATTCAAGCACCTTTTATAAAGTGAATCTTAAAACTTATTTTGACCTTCCTTAACACACAGATACAGAAATAGGAAACAAACATAGACTTTAAGTCATGGCCAACACCGACAAATAAAAATAATTCTGAAATTTGCAGGTGCCACCAGTCTTCACTCCCTCATCTCCCTCTTACTTCATTGAAGGTTCAGAGGCTTCCCCAAATAAGGAACCCGGAGAACAATCGACAAGTGAAACAATTGATATTTCGTCCTCCAATACAGCGAAGTGTTCACGCGCAGTTATCGGCACGGTGGAGTTGATTCTAAACTGGTTCATCAATTAATTTGACTCCAGCAAGGTTCAGTCCAAGTGGTTTATTCCACTTCTCACAGAGGGGATATGAATACGTGCCTGAGGACAATGATATCTAATGTTTCATTTAACGTGTTTGTGGTGACTGAGGGGGTTAGATGTAACATGTGAGGAGAGTGGGAAGCAGTGAATGAGGGGAGTGGGATGTAGTGACTTCGGGGAGTGAGATCCAGTGATTGAGGCGAGTGGGATGCAGTGACTGAATGGAGTGGGATGCAGTGACTGAGGGGAGTGGGATGGAGTGACTGAGGGTAATGGCGAGCATAGAGTTTGTGGTGTGGGGAGTTCTGACTGAGGGGTGACAGAGCATGGTGTCATTGTTGAGTTTGAAATTGCCTAAAAGGATCTGAAATATCTGGTATTAGTTTGGAGGTGATATTATACATAAACTCTTCACACAGTATGATTACTGAAATCTGATGCTGAAGGGTGCAGGATGTACTGACAGAGGGGAGTGTGATGTAGTGAGTAGGGGGAGTGGGATGCTATGGCTGAGGGGAATGTGGTGTAGTAACTGAGGGGATTGTGTTTCAGTGAGTAAGGGGAGAGAGATGTCGTAACTGAAGGGTGAGGGATGTAACGACTGAGTGAGTGGGATGTAGCGACTAAGTGTTTGGGATGGGAAGTAGTGGCTTAGGGGAGTGGGAAGTAGTGACTGAGGGCTGGCATATTAACTTACATTTTTTCCTTTCTTTATTTTACCGTCTTGACTCTGGCTATCTGCTCTCACTTACAATTTGCTTTATGCAGCATTTGACACTTTAATTCTGAAGCATGTCGCATTGTTCTCTTCCTCTCACTCTTAACTTCATTAACAGGACCTGTTTGAGACTTTCTCCTTTCCCACTCCCCTAAATTTTGTGGTCTTATCTTCAAGTTGGGCGTGGTTATCTGCTCAATTTGCACCAGTCTCTCTGGCAGCTACCTTCAAACAGTTTTAGCTTGAGGCTTGTTACCTGCCCCTTTTTCGTTGCCTGCACTTTGGCAATGTTTTTGAAAGCTAGCTGAAGTCCAACAGCGTCCCAAATAAGCTGTTAGCTTGCTTCTTCCCTGTGTGTGTGTAGGAGATACCTGCCAGACTGGACAGCTGTTGCTAGGCAAAAGCAACATTTTTTTTACAACACTTGTGTTTT
The DNA here is from genome assembly GCF_964194155.1 of Cetorhinus maximus. Taxonomy (NCBI): domain Eukaryota; kingdom Metazoa; phylum Chordata; class Chondrichthyes; order Lamniformes; family Cetorhinidae; genus Cetorhinus; species Cetorhinus maximus. The sequence continues at coordinate 75,318 of NW_027596352.1, forward strand.
CTTTAGTTTTTATGTCGCAAACTCCCATTTGTAATGCAAGCACCTTTTTAAAGTGAAACAAAAAGTCAAATACAGATATACAGTTCAAACTAAAACTATAAAACAAACAATCCTAGCACCTACAAGAAACATTATAACATCCCTTAACAATCTCCATTCCCTAAAATGTGTGACATTCACTGAATCTTCATGTCAATCGGTGAAATTTCCAGTTATGTCCACTACTCGCTTCCTCATCTCCTTCTTCCTTTATTATAGATTCCGTGACTTCACCAACAAAGAGGCCCGAGAAAGAATCGATGAAAGAATCTGTTGGAATTTCACCCTCTATTTCTCCGAAGTCTTCAAGCTCAGGTAACTGCAAAGTGGGGTCGTTCCGAAAGGAATTCTTCACTTAATTTGACTCCAGGATTATTCACTCCAATACATTACTCAATCTATTCCAGAGCGAATGTGTAATAGTGTCAGAGGACAATGCATGTAATATTACGTTAAACAAGAAGTTGGTGACGAAGGGGAGTGGGCTGTACTGGCTGAGGGGAGTGGGATGCAGTGACAGAGGGAAATGGGATGCAGTGATTGAGTGGGTTGTTATGTGGTGATTGAGCAAAGTCTGAAACAGCGACTGAGGGGAGTGGGTTGTAGTGGCTGAGGGGAGAGGGATATAGTGACTGTGGGGAATGGGATGCAGTGATTCAGGGGATTGGTATGTCATGACTGAGCCGAGTGTGATGCAGCGACTGAGGGGACTGGTACGTAGTGGATCCGAGTGTTGGACGCACTGAGTAAGGGGAGTGGGATGGCATTACATTGGGAGATGGGATGCAGGAACTATAGGGTTGAGCTGGAGTGAGTGAGGGAGGAGGGTTGTTGTGAATGGGATGTGGGATTTAGTGGCTAAGTTGAGTGGAATAAAGTGATTGAGAGGAGTATGGTTTAATGACAGGAGGGAGTGGGATGTCGTGACTGAGGGGACTTGGAGTTAGTTACTGGGGTAAAACAAGGAAAGAAAGAGCACAGTGACCTTGGCCGGTTTCAAATTTTCCATTTGATGACGTCAATCATCCCTAAATATTACTACCAATTAAATGGTCTCCTGAGGTGATATGCGCACTTAAATCTCCCATGTCTCCTTACTTCACTGCAGGCCCAGGGACAACACCAACTCCGGAATCTGAGGAGCAGTCCACTCTAAAATCCACTCTCCACGAATCTAGTAGGCCAAAAGGATCTGATATATCAGGTATCAGTTTTGTGGAGGTTACCCGCAGAAAACCTTCAGAAAAAATGATCGCTGAAATCTGGTACAGAAGTGTGCGGGATGTACTGACTGAGGGGAGAGGGATGTAATGACTGAGGAGAGTGGGATGTTGTTACTGAGGGGATTAGGAGGTACAGAATGAGGGGAGGTGGAATTCATTTATTGAGGCGAGCGGTCAATGTGACTGACGACAGTGGGATGTAGAGACTGATGTCTGTGTGAATCAGTGACTAAGGGGAGTGGGCAGGAGTGAATTAGAGTAGTTGAATGTAGTGACTGAGAGGATCGGGAAGCAATGACTGAGGTCATATTGATGTTGTGACTGAGGGGAATTGGAGGTAACTCATGAGGGGAGGGGCATGGAGTGACTGTGAGGAGTGAGATGCAGTGACTTAGGGGAATGGGACATGGTGACTCAGGGGAGTGGGATGTAGTGACTGAGGGAAGTGGGATGCAGTGAATGAGGGGAGTGGGAAGCAGTGACTGATGAGACTTGGACTTAGTGACTGGGGTACAGCCATTAGTGACGGAGCAGAGTGATTTTGGCGAGCGTCAGGCTGTATGATAATAGGTGAATCATTATCTAAGCTGTCCTACAAATTAAATGATCTCTTGAGGTGATACACGCACATCAATCTTCCATGTTTCCTTCCTTCACTGCAGATCCAGGGACAACGCCAACTCCGGAATCTGAGGAGAACTCGACTCGAAAATCCGCTCTCCCTGAATCAACTAGTCCAAAAGAATGTGAAACATCAGGTATCTGTTTGGAGGACATATACCACAGAAAATCTTCACACAACATGACCACTGAAAACTGGAACTGAAGGGTGCAGGGTGTCCTGACTGAGGGATGCAGGATGTAGTGAGTGGAGGGAGCGGGATGTTGTGACTGAGGGGAATGAGGCCAAGTAAATGAGGGCAGTGAGATTCAGTGAGTGATGGAATGGAATGTCGTGGTTGAGGGTTCTGGGGGTAGTGAATCAAAGGAGTGGGATGTAGTGACTGGGAGGTGTGGCGGACAGTGACTGAGGTGATTGAGGTGTACTGAATGAGGCGAGTGGGAATCAGTGACTGACAGAAGTGGAATGTAGTGTTTGAGGGGTGTCGGATGCAGAACTGAGGGGAGAGGGATTTACAGACTGAGGGGAGTGAAATGCCTGACTCCTGGGAGTGGCAGCAGTGACTGAGGGAGGGCAGATGCATTGACTGAGGGGTGTGGACGGATGTGAATGAGGGGAATGGAAAGTAATGATTGAGGCGAATGGGACCCAGTGACTGAGGGGAGTGCGATGGCATGGCTGAGGGGATGGGATGTTGAATTGAGGGGATTGAGGCGCATTTACTGCGGGGAGTAGGACGAAGTGAATGAGTGGAGTGGGAAGTAGTGCCTGAGTCGAGAGGGATGCAGCAACTGAGGGGAGTCAGACGCCGTGGCTGAGCCGAGTGGGATGTATGATTGAGGGGAATGGGACACCTTGAGGATGTAGTGACTGAGGGGTGTGACATTTTATACTGAGGGCATGGGGTGTAGTTACTGAGAGGGTGTGAGACACAGTAACAGACGACCATGGGATGCACTGAATGAAGGGAGGGGTTTGTGGTGAATGAGGAGGGTGGGAGGTAGCGAATCAGGGGAGGGGATGTAGAGATTGAGGCGAGTAGCACGCATTCACTGAGGGCAGTGGGGGCACGTGGTTCAGGGGAGCGGGATGAATGGCTGAGGGGAGTGGATTGCAGTGATTGAGGGTAGTGGGATGCAGCGACTGAGGGGCGTGGAATTTAGCGGTTGAGTAAAGTGGGATTTACCGAATGAGGGCTGGGGGATGTTTTGAATGAGCCCAGTGAAAGACAGTAACTGAGGGCAGCGGGACACAATGACTGACGGTAGTGGGACGCAGTTACTGAGGATAATGGCACGCAGTGACTGAGGAGATTGGGATGCAGTGACTGAGGGGAGTGGGATGCAGTGACAGCGGGGAGTGGGACGCAGTGACTGAGGGGAGTGGGTAGAATGGACTGCGGGGTGTGGGATGCAGTGACTGAGGGTAGTGGGATGCAGTGAGTGAGGTGCAGTGTTGAGTTGTGTGGGACGCAGTGACTGAGGGGATTTGAGCGTAGTGAGTATGGGGAGTGGCACGCAGTGAATAAGGGGAGTGAGATGCATTGAGTCAATACATTTGAATTCAGTGATTGTGGTATTTTGCGTAATTTGCCTCATGTGGCTCCTTTTCTCTCTTCCTTCATTTTCCATTCACATCTCTTCACTCTCACACTTGTTTCAATCTCTCCTCTCTTACTCGAGTTGTTCGCTGCTTGTTCTCATCCTCCTGTTCCCCACTCCAATCTGAAGTTTTAGCTTGGCTGGTTTCTGCCCGAATTTGGAGATTTTTGGTCCGGCCAGTTCATTTCTCAGTTGAGATGTAGATGATCTGCAGTTGAGGATTTCTGACGAATCCCCTGGTGAGTAATGGTCCAGATTGATTCGCTGTGGTGAAGCAGTGATGTCAGGTTATTCAGTAAGTGTGCATGTGCAGAACAGAACGAATAGGAGCAGGAGAAGACCATTCGGCCCCTCAGCCTGCTCCCCCATTCAATACGCTCATGGCGGATCTTGGGATTCAACTGCACTTTCCTGCCCGCTCCCCATATCCCTTGATCTCTTGAGGCACCAAAACTCTGCCTTTCTCAGTATTAAAATTAATTGCAGGAAGCCATTCCTGGCACTGGTCAATCATTCCTAATCGCTGTAAAATCCCTATACTTTCGGGATGTGCTTTTAGGGAAATAAATATTCGGCCCTTTCCCGCTGTGCCCTATGTGTGACTCCAGATCCACAGCAATGTGACTGACTCCTCACTGTCCTCTGAAATGGCCGAGGCAGACACTCAGTTGTATCCAGCCGCTAGAGAGAAGGGAGACCAGACTGACTGCAGCGCTTCAAGAAGGCGCCTGCCAACCACCTTCTCAAGTTCAGTTATGGATGGATAGTAAATGCTGGCCTTGCCCGCAATGCAGACATACAACAAATTAAAACAAAACAAAACCGTAGAATCGCTTTGTGTGAAATCATTGGAAATAAAGGCTGCAACTTTGGAAATATTTTTTGAGCCTCTATGTCACTCTGTGCCTCTGTGTCAATCGTGGCTTCAACTCTCTGTCTCTCTCTGTCGCATTCTCTGTTTCTTCCTCCGTCTGTCTTTCCCTCTTTCACAGATTTTTATGCTGATACATGTATAATATTTATGTACTCTCCCTACCTGCCACTCTCCCTCTCCCCCTTTGTTGCTCCATCTCTTTATGTCTCTGTGACTCTCCTCATCTCTCTTTTTCTAGAGTTCTCACTTTTGTCTCACTCTGTCTCTCACTCCCTCTGTCTATCACTTTACCTCACCCTCTCTATCTATCTCTTTTTCCCTCTGTCCGACTGGCTTCCTCTGCATTTTCCGTTCTTTTTCTCGCAGCCTCTGTTCTCCCCAATCACTCTCTCAGATTTTCGCTTCTCCAACAACACCCACCTTGCCCTCTCCTGTCTCTCCCTCCCTCTCTCTATCCCTCGTTCCATGACTCGCTTCCTTTCTCCCTCACCCTCTGTTTCTCCAACTCTCTCTCTCTCTCTCTGTTTCTCTCTATAGATCGTTCTATCTATCATTCTATCGACCTCTGTATCTCTCTTTCTTCCTCTCTGTTTCTCTGTACACCTCTCCGTCTCTCTCTTTCAGTCTCTCTCTTTCTGCCTTTCTTTCCTTCCTCTCTTAATTTTTCTCTCTCTGTCTCGCACTCTGTCTCTCTCTCTTCATCTCACCCTGTCTCGCCGTCTCTTTCTGACTCGCTCTCTCTCCCTGTCTGTCTTCCTATCTATCTATCCGTCCCCCCGCTCTTTCTCTCTCTCTCTCAATCTCATTCTCTCCTAAAAGACGTAAACACGGGACGTAAATGATATAAGGAAAGCTGACAAGGAGCTGACAGTGAAGAGAAAGGTTGGAGAATGATAATACTGAAAGGGCAGAACTGAGATCAGATGGAATGAGATGAAGAGAGGTATGGAGAGAGGGAGAGTGGAATTATGGGTGTGTATAACCTGTTCATGTTCTTACTGTTGAGTTTAGATGGTAAGTACAAGACGATTCGAGTGATGGTCACTTCAGTGAGAGGGCTCAATGAAGAGAGCGCGAAGGATATCATTATGGATCGGGTGAGAGACTGCACTGCACTCAGGACAAACATGAGAAGCCCCATATAATCCCTTTCACAAACTGTAATCACTGATCATGAACTTCCCCCTCATATAACTGTCCCAATTTACCCTTTGGATATTCTCCTCTCATTTGACCAGAAAGTGAACTCGACCAGCCATATTAACACTGTGGCTACAAGGATAGGTCAGAGGCTGGGAATCCTGCGGCACGTAACTCACCTCCTGACTCCCCAAAGCCTGTCCATAATCTACAAGGCACAAGTCAGGTGTTGATAGAATACTCCCCACTAGCCTAGATGAGTGAACTCCCATAACACTTGTGAAGCTCGAGACCATCCAGCGCAAAATAGCCCCGCATGATTGGCACCCCATCCACAAACATACACTCCCTCCACCACCGACACACAGTAGCAGCAGTGTGTACCATCTACAAGATGTTCTGCATGAATTGACCAGGGCTGCTTCGACAGCACCTTCCAATCAAAAGACCACTACCATCGGGAAGGACAAGGACAACAGACAGATGTGAACACCACCACCTGAAAGCCCTCATTCCATGAATGATTAAAAAGGAGATAATTCTCATGATCGATCCTTCTCTCACACATCCAGTCATTCTGCCCATTTCCTCCCTTGCTTGTGACATCCATCCGTCATTTCTTCTGTTTCCCGCAGCTCCAGAAGGATCAATGTTTAATCGGCTTGAAGCGGGAAGACATTCAGTGCTCAGGTGTGGACCCACCGGAACCGTGAAAGAGAGGGAGAGTGTCACCGAGCAGCCGTAATCCCGTCTCTATCTGTTTTACATACTCGCTCGATAGCGGCTATGCTTTATCTTCAGCTTCTTTAACATAATGATTCTGTCAGCAATGTGATCATCTGCAGCTAGACATGTGTGATTCTGATACCGCTATTGATTCAGCTCCAAACTGCTAGAGTGGGGGAGTTATTCAGCCTTTGCTTTGTTAAATAGAGGATGAGTCCCTTTTTTAAATTAGTGAGCTCTGGTCAGTCTGAAGCCAGACTGATCCTCAGCGCCAGCCCGTTTCAGCAATGAAGTGATCTCTTGTTTAATGAGGCCTTTCGATCAAAGATCTCCCACTGTGTGCAGGTCCTAAAGCTTCATCAACCTGTCAGCACTGAGAACGGGCACAGGGACAACAGAGAGTCCCTTTTTAAAGGTCAGTCTCTGGGAAGATATGGTGTTTTTAATCAACGCTTCTATGGAATGGGGGAATAATTTGGTGCTGGGCTTTGCAGAATCAGATATAAACTCACAAGTCAAGCTTTTTAATGGATATAAGAATGATTTTGTGTTACATTAGCGGTGTTAGACCTGCTGTGTAAATTTAAGTTCATGTTTAAGTGATTGAAAGTAAATGTAAGGGGAGCAGCTGAATTAACTGAAGTTACAGAAAAGAGGTGGATTGAATGAAATTTCCCTGATCAGCATTTTATTCTGTGGAAGTGAAAAGTCTGTTTTCTAACACATTTTCACTGACGACCATCAATAGAAATGTTGTGAAATGGTACATTGACCCTACAGGTCAGCAGTAAGGGCTTCCATTGATGGACAATCAGACAAGGAAATCTCTCAGTTAGAAAGGCATCAGTGAAGCGGCAGAATGCAATGAGCATTACAATTGCAAAGGATTGAGTGGTTGAATACTGAGTTTACAACTGGAACACGCTTGAGTCTGTGATAATCCGCTTTGAAGGGAAATCTGGATGTTTTTGTACTCTGTGTGTAATGGTTGTTACTTCGATTTCGTGCTTAATAAACTCCTGAAAGCTTAACCTGAACGTTTTAAGAAGCTTATTTTTTTACTGGATCTTCTGAAGTATTACTGCCTCTCTTTCTCTATAAGGGCTGCTCACTGAGTGGTGAGGCTCAGCATCAGACAGGATGGGAGTGTAAGTGATTAGTTGATTCCACATTCCCAGCGCCCAGGTTCCAAGGCTTTTCTCAAACCCATTTACTGCCGTGTAATTAAAGTGATACAACCCCAGCCTCTGCTGGCCCCTCACCGCCAAAACAGGCGCTGGTCTTTGCCAGTTTCAGAGAATACTGCATGATTGCCTCTGGAAGCAGTTTGATGAAGTTAGAATATTGAACAATGCTGAAAAGGGTTGAAATTTGCAGCACTGTGCGCAGTTCACTAGGGTGGTGCATTCACTCTTTTACCACCAGATCCTGTACATGAACTCTCTCCTCATTCCACAATGGAAATATTGGCTGGAGATGGTAGTTTTGGATTATTCCAGACTGCAATGTGCACATCTGGTACAGTTATCAGACCCTAATCCCTATTCTGTAATTCCTCTGCAATACATGATCAATGATTAACCGTTACAAAATGCATCTTGCTAAAATTTTCTATAAGTTTTCAATAAAGTTTTCAACGTTTCTCACACTGATTCTTTTCAAAAGGAAAATATTTTTAAAGCACAAACAATATCGAAAAATTATTGCTGCATTTATTTTTATAATAACCCCACCGTGCTCACATACCCTCTCCCCCATCTTCCTGCGTTAACTCACTCTTCGCCAGTGAACCTGTGTCAGGAGCAAGATTTCCCAGTTTACCTGGCATGGCATTCCCTCTTCCTCTTCTTGTTTCCCCGCAATTCGGCGGTGGCAATTGTTCTCACCCTCACCCCCACCCCCCACCCCCACATCTAGGCTCCAATTTGTTAGGAGACTGGAGGAAGGCAGCTGCCACCAGGATTGTTACTAGGCCGTTGTCCGACCAGTGACCATAAAGGCAGTTACGAGTTTAGCTCTGTACCCATAGAGAGAGGGACATCTTCACTCTGTTTCCAGAGTCAGAGTCTCTGCTCCCACGTCTGCCAATAGAGCCAGAAGGAATTCCGCGCTTCGCATTAACAGTGACAGGCCCTGCCCTCACTGACATCAGAGCGACGGGCCCATTCCCTCTCTGTTACCATAGCAAAGCCACCTGCCTCAATGTCCCCCTAGCAGAAGAGTCCTCCCCGCTTTCTAATCATAGTCACAGGCTCCACCATCCCCCCGTCACCAGAGCGATAGGCAGCAGCCCTCTCTGTCGCGACAAGGACACATCCTGTCCCCCATATTTTACAATAGGGGCAGGACCGGTCCCCACTGTGTCACAACAGAGGAAGCTCACCGCCCTGCTGGAAGAGAAAAATCAAATGGTAAAATGGTGGAAACTCTCAGTGATTAATTTCTTCAAATCCTCAAAAGCATCGAAGACTTGGAGTAAAGGCAAACTTCAAAACATTCTTCAACTTCTGCCTCAACCTTGTATGGATCACGGCCTAAATCCCTGTGTTTGTGCAGCAACTCAGGAGCTGCTGCATGAAGCCCAATTCTCGAAAAAGAGTCACCCATCAATACAGGACCAGGCATCATATAAAATATCTGCCTGCATATAGAAAACACTCAACATCGTTCACAACTGGATGAATTTGGCCGAGATAACGAATAGTAAATTGATTGATTTCTTCCGACTCTCCATCTCTGGGTCTCTGGGACTCTCCCCACTGCTGTGAGCGCGGAGTCTCCTGCGGCTTCTGCTGCTCATTAAAATGTGTCTGACGGTGAGAACATTGAGCAGCAGAATCAGGACAAATGGGACACAGGGGTTAAAAATGTGATGGGTAATTTCTATAGGTACCCAGGCCCTAGAGACTGAAATTAGAAAGTCAAAATACAAAACCATGGACAGTTCATTAGCAAATAACAATATGATAGCATAAAATATCAGAAAACATTAATTACCAAGCTCAGCACAGTCACTGTTCCTCGAACCACGAACCATTTTCTCAGTGCAATGTTTACTTTTCAACTTCTGGCAACAAATGGCCACGAACAGTTCCAAGGTCAAAGAGACGGTGAACCAGCCAGAATAGCCAGTGGCTTCATAAAGCAGGACAGCATGAATATTACATACAGGCATGGCCCTGCAGGAAATTAAAATATTCCCAATAAACAATTGGAACGTGTCTCAATATCAGGTCGACAATAATGACCAGTAGATCTGCTGATGCCAGGGACACCAGGTATCGAATGACACATTTGGAAAGGCCACAATTTCTCTGAATTAAGATCACAATCGTCAATATGTTTACTATAAGGAAGAGTGAAAATAATGGAATTATATACAAGCTTAATTTAAAAAAAAATGTTTGCCTGAAGGCGCTGAATGTTCCACTATGTTGCTGCATCTAGTGAAGTGTTGAAACTACTGTATTCGCACTAATAAACTGTAATGTATGTTACATGGTGAAAGACAAAAGAGTTGAAATATGATACTGAAATTGCATAACTCGATGATAATCATCATCCTGTTGTCTCTGTTTTCCTGAACTGGGTGAAACTATTTGCAATCGCGAAACACTTATATATTTGATGGAGATGAGTAATTCAGTTAAACATTGTTTGTGGAATTAATGACCGTACATAGTGAGACGTACCAGGGACGCCACTAATAGCGAGGAATGGATAGCAACCCGCTTAAATAAACTGGAGTGGCCAATAGATCCGGCGTTTCAATGACATCCAATCAAAATATGAATTAAGTTCACAAAGCACAGGCGATAAACTCCTGCTCATTGCTGTAACATTCCATTTTATAATTCTCAGATTCTAATCCATTGCTGTAACATTCCAATCCATTGTTCTCAGATTCCGATCCATCGTTGTACAATTCCAATCTATTTTTATCAGATTCTCATCCATTGTTGTAACATTCAAATCTATTGTTCTAAGATTCTGATCCATTGTTTTAATATTCTGAGGGTTTTAAGAGACTGAGAGTTTTTGAGGAGTGGGATAGTGTATAGAGAGGATTGAGAAGGAGAAAATAGGGCTAATGTAGGAGTTGATCAATAATAAATAAGGGTTTTGATATAACCAATGCAATATATATGCCAGGGCACACTTTCTAGAGTATTAAAAAACAATATATTTTCATTGATAGAGATTCAGATTTTACAAAATTCAGAAATGCAGACCAAAAGATGTGTAAATTTTTAAGACTTGGTGAAGCCTTAGCTAAAGTATTGTGTATCTTTCCGGTGAGCCCATTTCAGGAAGGATGTCAAGGCCTTGGAGAGGCTGCAAGAGAGGAATTTTACTGGAATTGCAGCAGGGGTGAGAGGCTTGAATTAGGTGGAGAGAATTAAGGGGAGGTTTAAAAGATACATTAAAATTCATGAAGTGATTTGTTGCAGTAAATAACGAGTGAACCTAGAATTAGTGTCAGTGACGAGCAGAGATTTAAAATGATTGACAAAGAAGCAGAGATGGGATAAACAGTTGTTGGCGGAAGAAGTCAGGGATTTTCAGCCTGAAAGACTGGTGGAGGCAGATGGACACATAACCTTCAAAATAGAATTGCACGTGTACAGACAGTGGAAATTTGCTCATCTAATGGAGGGGAGGAGAGAACGATTGATTTTATTGGCCTTGGAAAATGTAGTATCACACACTTAATATTGAACACTAAGAACAACACGGGCCCTGAGACGAATAAGAGGCCATTAATTTATTACTGACAGGATAGACATGTTGCCTCTCCCGCTGCTGTATGATTCGATGACTGAGTGCCTACAGTGGCCATCGGAAGCCAGAGGCCTAACAAAGGCCAGAGGCCCTTATGTCATGGTTACACTTGTCTTGAACAGTTTCTTTGTGCCAGAGGCTGATCTTACTTATACGGTAATGAATAAAGAGCAGAAGCAATTGCACCCAGCAACAACTGCAGTCTCCCAAACAGATCAAACCCGTGAAACAAACATAGGCCCCGAATCTAATGAATACCCTGAAAATAATGCAGAAATGAGACCATTACAGGCCCCGGTAATGATTCAGACTGTGAATCGAATACAGACCCTGTGACTATTGCAGGACCTCAAACTACACCAGGCCTTGAAGTTAACACATGCCCTGAAACTAATTGGTCATCGCCGACTGTCCCTGGATTCTAGGGTTACATCTGCTCGGACTCCAGAGTATCTGCCATTGTCACCGTGTGGGTGAAGAGGCTGATTCTTGACCTGCAGATCTCTGGGCGCATGAGGCAGGGCGACACGCGAGGCACTGCCCTAGAGTACTACGTTGTTCCACTGCCTTCCCTTCTCTGCTGCCGCTCTGCCTCATCATTAAGCCGGTAAGGCACGAAACGCAATGCAGCTTGATGGACAAGATGTTGCCATTCTGATCGATTGGGAACAAGCTCCTGCCACTCATTGCCTTCAATGCTGCCACGCTTTGCAGGGAATTTCAGAGCTCCTTTGTAGTTTCCTTTGTCTTCGCCTGCAATAGTGATCATTTGGGAGATCAGAAAACAGGCCCTTGCTGGGGGATGACATTTCCATAAAACAGATAGAGGATCCTATCCATCGTAGTATCTGAGTCCCACACGTTGCCTATATTTCTGTCCATGTATCAATCTCTGTATCTCTAAACATGCTTTCCCTGCATCTCCCTCGGAGCCTCTGAGTCCAGTGCCATCACTCCCCTTCCGCTTCCTCTCTCTATGCCCTGCCCTGTCCCTCTCACCCTGTCTCTTTCCCTGCCCCTGCTTCTCTGTGCCACTCTTTCCATTTCACTATCAGTTACTGTCCAAGCCTATTGCTTTCTTTCACTGTTTTCTCACCCTAACTCTCTGTGTGTGGCAACATCTCTCCCTCTCTCTGTCTGATTTTTTACCTGCCTGACACTCCCTATTTCTGTCTCTCTCACTCCCTTTTGCTCTCTCTATTTTTATCTGGCACTTTCTTTCTATCTGTCTCCCTGCATCCCATTGACTCCCTGTTTCTCCAATGCCGCTCTACCTTGTTGTTTCTGTCACTCTTTGTTTCTGTTTTCAGTCTCCTCCGCTGTCTGTCTCTCTCCCTTTCTCTGTCCCTTTCCTTAATCTCTGTCTATTCCTTAGAAACATTTTTTTCTGCCTGTTTTACTTCTTTGTTTCTGCCCTCTGCTGTTTCACTGTGTCTGTCTGGTTTACTCAAGCTGCCTTGGTCACTCTGTCTCTATTTCACTTTCTGCGTCTCTCTCTCTCTCTCACTCCATCTCCCCATGACTCTGTCTCAATCTCTCTCTCTTTGTCTCACACACGCTATCCTTATCTCTATCTTTCTCTCAAACACGCACACTATCTTTGTCTCCCTCAGGCACTGAATTTATGACAATCCATGTATCTAATAAAGCCACTTAGCCTTAAAATAATGTACAATCTCACCTGAAGACCAGGCGTAACTAAATCAGACCCTGAATCTAAAACAGATTCTAATACACCAGCGCAGAACCTGAGCCTGAAAGAGACCCGGTAACTCTAACAGTCCCTGAAGTAAATACCGAGTTTCAAATCACATATTTTCGCCTTCTTCCAACAAGCTCGTATATACCCTCTCCCGGTCGAACTTAAATATTCACCCCACCTTCGCCCTGGTGTACCTGGTAAACCTCCCCTCTCACCCATTGTAGCAGTTCCCATCCTCCTGTGTACCTGATCTATCAGATATTCACCCTGTGTATGGAGTAAATCTGTCCCCTTGTGTAACTTATATATCACAGTGTTCTTTCTCTGCAGCTTTTATAAATCTCCCTTTCTGCATTATCTCCCTCTCCAAGGGTGCCGAGAAAACTTGATGCTAACTCGGTCAGTCAAGTCTATCTCTAACGATGCGTGTACCTCTTCTATCTAACTCCCTGCCCCAGTGTACAGGATATAACCCCCACCCCACGCGCAATGTGCAGCAAGTATATCTCCTTTCTAACTTGTGGACAAAGACCACCTCCCACCCGGAGCAGCTGGTATATCTCCCCTTAACGACGGATTCCTGTGATATCACCACTCATCCAATGTCCCTGAGATACCAGCCCCTAACTGTGCGTTTTCTGTTTGGACAACTTTCCTGGTTGCTACGGCGGCAGCAATGGGAGCGGTCACTTGTGACCCACGTGTTCGAGAGGGGCTTGTCCACTCAACTTGAAAAGGTGAGCGCTTTCCCCATAGCCACACCCACTAAATCACTGAACCGACAGGCCCCACCCAACCCTGACATCACAATGGCAGCACCCGCACGCACCCTGACAATGGAGCAACAGGCCCCGCCCCGCTTTGGCAATGAAGCAACAGGACCCGGCCCCGCTCTGACAATGAAGCAACAGGCCCCGCCCCGCTCTGACAATGAAGCAACAGGACCCGGCCCCGCTCTGACAATGAAGCAACAGGACCCGGCCCCGCTCTGACAATGAAGCAACAGGACCCGGCCCCGCTCTGACAATGAAGCAACAGGACCCGGCCAGGCTCTGACAATGAAGCAACAGGACCCGGCCAGGCTCTGACAATGAAGCAACAGGACCCGGCCCCGCTCTGGCAATGAAGAAACAGGACCCGGCCCCGCTCTGACAATGAAGCAACAGGACCCGGCCAGGCTCTGACAATGAAGCAACAGGACCCGGCCACGCTCTACAATGAAGCAACAGGACCCGGCCCCGCTCTGACAATGAAGCAACAGGACCCGGCCCGCCCAGGCGATGAAGCAACAGGACCCGGCCCCGCTCTGACAATGAAGCAACAGGACCCGGCCCCGCTCTGACAATGAAGCAAACAGGCTCCGCCCCGCTCTGACAATGAAGCAAACAGGCTCCGCCCCGCTCTGACAATGAAGCAAACAGGCTCCGCCCCCGCCCAGGCAATGGAGCAAAATGCCCGGCTCGGGTAAGACAATGAATCAAACGTCACCGCTGCGCGCTTATAGAATGGAGCAACAGGACACGCCTCCGCTCGGACAAAAAGGAATAGGCCCCGCCTCCGCTCCGACAATGGAGCGTCAAGCCCCACCCCTGCTCTGACAAAAGAGCATGGGGCGTGGCCCAGATTCTGAAGATGGATCAAGAGACTCCGCCTCCGCTCTGATAATGGAGTAACAGGAACCAACCCTGTTCTGAAACTGGGGTATTATTCCCCGCCCCCTCTCTGACAACGGAGAAACAGGCCCCGCCCCCGCTCTGAAAACAGTGTAACAGGCCCCGCCCCCATCATGGCAATGGAGTAACATTCCACGGTCCCGCTCTGACATCGGGGTAGCAGGCCCCGTCCCCACTCTGACAACACAGCAACATGCCCGGCCCCCGTGCTGACAATGGAGCAACAGTTCCCGCTTCCTCTCTGACGCTGGAGAAACAGGCCGCGCCTCCGCTCTAACAATGGAGCAAAAGGCCCCGCCTCTGCTCTGACAATTCAGGTACAGGCCCATGCATCCGCTCTGACAATGGAGCAACAGACCACCCTCCGCTCTGACAGAAGAGCATCATGCCCCGCTCCTGCTCTGATAAAAGAGCAGCGGGCGCAGCCACCGCTCTGACAATGGATCAACAGGCCCCGCTTCCCACTCTGACAATACAGCAACAGGCCCCGCCCCCGTGCTGACAATGCTGTAACAGGCCCCGCATCCTCTCCGAAATGGTGCGAAAGGCCCCGCCTCTGCTCAACAATAGAGCAACAGGCCTTCCTCTCCTGTGACAAAAGAGCTTTATGCCCCGCCTCTGCTCTGATAAAATAGCATCGGGCGCAGCCCCGCCTCTGACAATGCATCAAGAGGCCCCGCCCCCGCTCTGACAATGAACTTACAGGCACCGCCCGCGCTCTGTCAATGGGGCTACAGGCCCCGCCCCCACTCTGACAATTGATCAACAGGCCCCGCCTCCGCTCTGACAATGGAGTAACAGGAACCACTCCCGCTCTGACAATGAAGTAACAGGAACTGGTCTCGCTCTGACAATGAAGTAACAGGAACTGATCCCGCTCTGACAATGAAGTAACAGGCCCCGCCCCCGCTCTTTCATGAGTGCTTCAGTCTCCGACCCGCTCTGGCAAAATAGCAAGAGGCCCCGCCTCCACTCTGACAATGGAGTAACAGGCAACGCCCCCGCTCTGACAATAGAGTAACAGGCAACGCCTCCTCTCTGACAACACAGTAACAGGTCACGTCTCCCCTCTGACAATCCAGGAACAGGCCCCGCCTCCGCTTCGACAATGGAACAAGAGACCCCGCCTCAGGTTCGAAAATGGAGCAATAGACCCGGGCTCTGCTCTGACAATGGAGCAACATGCCCCGCCTCCTCTCTGACAAAAAAGGAACAGGCCCCACGTCCGCTCCGACCATGGCGCAGCATGCCCAGCGTCCGATCTTTCAATGGAGCAACAGGCCCCGCCCCGCTCTGGCAAAAGAGCAACAGGCCCCGCCCCGCCCTTGCAAAAGAGCAACACGCCCCGCCCCACTCTGGCAAAAGAGCAACAGGCCCCGCTTCCGCGCTGACAAAAGAGCAACAGTCCCCGCTTCCGCGCAGACAAAAGAGCAACAGGCCCCGCTTCCGCGCAGACAAAAGAGCAACAGGCCCCGCTTCCGCGCTGACAAAAGAGCAACAGGCCCCACTTCCGCGCTGACAAAAGAGCAACAGGCCCCAACTCAGCTCCGACCATGGAGCAGCATGCCCAGCCTCCGATCTGACAATGGAGCAACAGGCCCCGCCCCGCTCTGGCAAAAGATCAACAGGCCCCGTCCCCGCTCTGACAATGAAGTAACAGGCTCCGTCCCCGCTCTGACAATGAAGTAACAGGCTCCGCCCCCGCTCTGACAATGAAGTAACAGGCTCCGCCCGCGCTCTGACAATTGATCAACAGACCCCGTGTCCGCTCTGAGAATGAAGTAACAGGCCCCGCACCCGCTCTGAGAATGAAGTACCAGCCCCCGCCGGTGCTCAGACAATGGATTAACAGGCCCCACCTCCGCTCGGACATTGGAGTAACATGACCCGCCCCTGCTATGACAATCGAGCAACAGGTCCCATCCCCGCTCTGACAACTTAGCAACTGTCCCCGCCCCTGCTATGACAAAAGAGCATCGGGCGCAGCCCCAGCGCTGACAATGCATCAAAAGGCCCATGCTGCGCACTGACAGTGGAGTAACAGGCCCGCCCCCGCTCTGACATTTGATAAACTGTCCCCGCCCCCGCCCTGTCACTGGAGCAACAGGCCACGCCCCCTCTGTGACAATGGATCAACAGGCCCCGCCTCCGCTCTGGCAATGCAGTAACAGGCAACAGAGTATCTGGTCACATCTCCGCTCTAACAATATAGGAACAGGCCCCGCCTCCGCTTCAAAAATGGAGCAAAATGCCCCGCCTCCGGTCTGAAAATGGAGCAACCGGCCGCGCCACCCCTCTGACACTGAAGCAACAGGTCCCGCTTCAGGTCCGGAAATGGAGCACCAGGCCCGGGATCTGCTCTGTCAATGGAGCAACAGGCCCCGCCTCTGCTCTGACAATGGAGCAACAGGCCCCGCCTCTGCTCTGACAATGGAGCAACAGGCCCCGCCTCTGCTCTGACAATGGAGCAACTGGCCCCGCCTCCACTTTGACAAAAAATAAAAGGCCCAGCTCCTCTCCGACGATGTAGCACCAGGCCAAGCCTCCGCTCTGACAATGGAGCAACAGGCCTCGCTCCCGCTCTCACAGTGGATCAACATGTTCCGCCCCCACTCAGACAAAGGAGCATCATGCCCCGCCCCTGCCAATGTTCGAGCCAGCCAATGTTCTATCCGTGTTACTGTGTTACCCGCTAAACACTGAGCTTTTGTTTTCTGCAATAGCCTTTCATGTGGCAGCTTATCAAATGCTTCTGGAAGCCCAAGCACAGCACATCTACAGGTTCCCCTTTATCCACGGCGCAAGTTGCAACATCAAACAAATCAAATAAATCGGTTAACCATGATACTTCTTGCACAAAACCATGCTGACTCTCGCCCATTACCTTGAGGTTTTGCAAGTGCCCAGCTAGAACCACGTTAACGATCAATTCTAACACCTTCCCCACGACAGGCGTCAAGCTAACTGGCCTATCGTTCCCTGATTTCCTCTCCCTCCCTTCGTGTTAAGAGGGGTTAAATTTATTGCTTTCCAGTCTGATGGGACCTTTCCAGAATCCAGCGAATTTTGGAAAATTAATGCCCACACATACCCGACCTCTACACCGAACGTTGCAGAAACAGAACCTGTCCACGTCTCAGGCCTGTGAATGTGACCATGCACGTGGATAAGATTGTTAGAAAATACATATTTCGAGTCATAGCAGCACTCAGGAAGGTGACACCTGGTCCATTGGGTGCTGTCTGGCCCCCACATTAAAGGGACAATATACTTGTGTCACAATCTAGTCGGGGATTGCCTCACTGCGCCTCTCCCAGTTGCTGCTAAACAATCTCAAGAATCTGGCAGATCAACTGAAACCAGAGAATCTCCGAAAACTCCAACAGTCTCCACGGTGACCTGGCATTTTCTGGTATCTTGTCAAATAAACCTTTAGTTTACGCATCCTTAATTTGAAAATATTTCACTGATATGAAGAAACATATCGACCCTACAGACCCTCAATGTCCATTGATTACACTTGAACTAATTTAGCTCCAATACTTAAAAAAAATATATTTTGACCGCCGGCCCTGAGTGAAATGATTGCAACCGCCAACTCTAGACAACAAAGCTCACAGAGAGATCATCCATTGTTGCAGTACCGTTGCCTTGTGACTCTTACCTTTCCAATCCGGCCTGTTAAATCTGGCTTGAGGGGATGGAAAGATTGATTCACATAGCAAATGGTTCTGGACTGCAGTGGACTAACTGGAAGTGTGTTGGGTGCAGGTTCAATCGAGGCATTCAAGAGGCCATTACATGATTATTCATATGGACACAATGTGCAGAGTTACAGGGAAAAGTCAGGAGGACGGCACTGAGCCATGATGCACATTCGGGCGGCAGGTAGAGACACGATGGGCCGCATGGCCTCTTTCTGCTCAGTCGCAATGCGGCGATTCTGTGATTCTCTTATTATTTCAGGTGTCCAAACCTTTAACAGTGAGAACATGTCGGTCCACTGAATTCACGACTACCTTATTGTATAAGAGCGGTGGAGGTGGGGCTCAGTGCTAATTGAAGGGAGCGGGGGAATGTCAGACGTTCAGTAATGAGGAAGTGCTGCACAATCGGAGTGTCAGTACTGAGGGAGTGACGCACTGTCAGACACTCTGTACTGAGGGGGCAGTGCACTGTCAAATGGTCATTGCGGAGGGAGTGCTGCAATGCCGCAGGGTCTGATGTGGATTATTACCTTGATCCATAAGGGGCTGTCCCAGATAACGACCTCTTCCCTGATAATTACTTTCACCTGAATTTAAAATGTACACCTCTCACATACTCTTGCTTGGGGACTGAAGAAATGATCCACCACACACTGAGTGAAAGATTCCAGCAGCGATCGTACCCTTCAGTAAGGTTGTCCTTTGAAAACAATATAATGCTCAGCTATGTAACAAATACACAGATATTATAATGGTCCGTGGCTCTCGTTATAAAAGTTAATTCCCTCATTAGGAAGGTGCACTGTTGAGCTCTGTGAAGTCGCATACAGAATACTGAGTGAGACATTATGTTTCCTACATTATTCAAATATTTATTCAAGAGCCAGAACATGCAAGTTACCTTAAATAGTTAAGTACATGAAACGTTAAAGATACACACAGATGGAAAGCATAATCTTAGTTTTAATATAGAATCCATAACATAAAACTATACAATGTACAGTCAGAAATATCTTATAATGTTGCATCAAGCTTTAAAGCAAATTATTACTATCAGTGCCAAGAAGAGTGAGCCGATTATGGTCAGCGCAATGAAGTTCGAAATGTCTAGCCATGCGGACAGCTCTAGTGAGAAGCGGTAAAATGAGGATTTTAATACTGCTGGCTTTTTCAGCGGTATGATTTCCTTTCTATCTGTCAATTCTGATTGAATTACGTTGCCCTTGGCAACTGTGGTGTTGCTTCTTTGTCTAAGCTGCTTTCTCTTTAATCATCCTCTTAAGGTTCTATTATTCAGTGTTTTTGAT
The DNA here is from genome assembly GCF_964194155.1 of Cetorhinus maximus. Taxonomy (NCBI): domain Eukaryota; kingdom Metazoa; phylum Chordata; class Chondrichthyes; order Lamniformes; family Cetorhinidae; genus Cetorhinus; species Cetorhinus maximus. The sequence goes on from NW_027596352.1 coordinate 94,714, forward strand.
AATGGTGTAATTATTGAGGACTGTGTCATTATATGGTCACTCTGAGTGTTTAAATGGTAAATATTTTTTTTCTAATATGTTCTAATAACAACTCTTACAACCAGTATACCTTGTTTTAGTATTCTCATCATCTGTATTTGTGTGAACTAGATTATTAAATTTTTACAGAATGCTCCTACAATATATATATATATTTTTTTTCCAATTCGGTCATTGAAAGGCTATATCCCCGCCGCATCGGCCCTTCATAATGGTTTCTGATAATGTTGATTTCTTATTGAATATAGTCCACTAGAGCTTAGTGATACACTGGACCAGGTTAAAAGGATTCATTCTTGAAACTTCAATGACTCCAAATTGCACATTAACTTATAATTAATGAATGGTACTATCGTTTTAACATGCCTTTGCTAAAGGGTGAAACTTTATCACATGGACAGAATTTACATTTCCTGATTTTTTTTCTCCTGGAGATTGCCCATATCTGGTACTGGATTCCGAAAAGGCTTCTGAAATGTCAGTGAATTCTCACATCATCAGGGAATGTTCCAATGGTCCTCTGAAATGACTGTACGTGCAAAGTATCCTGTGTGAAGACTTTAACCGTTTTGTACGCCTTAACAAAGAGTGACCACTGATTCAACTCTAAAGTAAAATGTCCTAATGATATTCAACCTCACTATTTATATCTTCCACCACAGGCTGGAGGGTCAGTGGTGGGAGAATAATGCACTCTTGAAAGGTGGAGAATTAGAGAGTGATGCACAGTCGGTGGGTTAGGACAGGTGGAATTCTGCCCTGTCGGAGCTTCAGTGCTGAGGGAGGGCCAGCGTGTCGGAGAGTGTTTACTGAGGAAGTGTTGCACTGTCGGGAGGGTGTGTAATCAGCTGGTGTTGCACTGTTTGTGGTTCAGTATTGAGGTAGTGCTGCACTGTGGGAGTGTCAGTATTTAGACATTGATGCACTGATTAGGAGGTCATAGACAGTGAGAGCTGATATAAAGGCGGGTCAGTAAAAAGGGGATTCTGCAGTGTTGTGGCGTCAACATTTTCGGAGAGCTGCACTGCGAGACGGTCAGTACTGATGGAGCTCTGCTCTATGGGAGAGGCCGTACTGATGGAAAGCTGTGCTGTCAAAGGGTGAGTGTTGAGAGAGTGCTGCACTGTCAGAGGGTCGGCACAGGGGAGTGCTGTACTATCGGTGGGTCAGTGCTGAGGGTGCGCCACACTGTCAGAGGTTCAGAGCTGAAGGAGTGCTGCACTGTTGGATGTCCAGTACCGAGAGCGTGCTGAACTGGCAGAGGGTGAGTACTGAAGGAGCTATGAAGTGTCCGCTGAGGGAGCACTGAGGAAGTGCTGCACGATCAGATGGTCAGTACTGAGGGATAGCTGTATTGCTGGAGAGTCAGTATTAAGGGAGTGCTGTACTATCAGTTGGTAAATGCTGAGGGATTGTTGCACTGCTGGAAGGTTAGAACAGAGCGAGTGCTGCACTGTTAAAAGGCGACTACTGATGGAGTGCTGCATTGTCATCGAGTTAGTACTGAGGTAGTGTTGCATTTTTGCGTGGGTTGTAATGAGAGAGTGCTGAACTGCCAGAGGGTCAATACTGAGAAAGCTCCACAGTGTTATTGGGGGAGCACAAAGGGCTGCACTATCAGATGGTCAGTAGCGAAGTAGTGCTGCACTGCTCGAGGGTCAGTGTTTAGGGAGTGCTTCACTGTCAGAGGGTCATTGTGAGGGAGACCTGCACTGTTGAAGGTTCAATACTCAGCCAATGCTGCACTGTCAGACGGTCAGTACTAATGGAGTGCTGCACTATCGGAGGATCAGCACTGACGGATAGCCGCACTATTGCAATGTCAGTGCGGAGTGAGTGCGGCACTGTCAGAGGTTCAGCACGGAAGAAGCGCCGCATTGTCAGAGGGTGATAACTGCAACAGTGCTGCACAGATAGAGGGTCAGAACTGAGGGACTGCTTCACTGATATAGGCTCAGTGCTGTCACAGTGCTGCATTATGAGAGGGTCAGTACTGAGGGAGAAGTGCACTGTAAGAGAGGCATCATTGAGTGAATGCCGGCACTGTGGACGGATGAGTACTGAGGGAGCGATACATTGTTGGAGAATCACAGTACTGATCAGTGATGTGCTGTCATGGGTCAGTACTGAGGTATTGCTGCACAGTTAGAGGGTCGGTATTGGTATAAAAGCCCGTTATACCACGTTTCCTCGCACGCTATACTTGATATATCACATCGCTACATCGCCACATCTAGTGCACAAGGTATGATATCCTTCCTCCCGCGGTATACCTGGATTATCACATCGCCGTACCCCCACAGCTTGTGTACCCGGTATATTACCTTTCCTCATTCGATTTCCTGGAATACCATACACCTTCCGACGCTGCACCTGTTGTATGACGCCACTTACTCGGTGTAACAGTTATGGGCGCCTCCCCCACTGTTGCTGCTATATTACCCTCCTGCCCTGGTGTGCCCGGAATACCCGCCAAACACAATTACCTGACTTAGCACTCCCCCGGCCAGTGATAGACACCACCCCTACTTGTTGTTGCTGCTTTTGTTGATGCCCTGGTTGCTATGACAACCAGGAGTGGGCAGGCTCAATGATGACACGACCCTTTATATCTCTGTGCTCCAGTCAGTATGGGCCTCTGTGCAGGGCTAGCAAACAACATCATGTGGAACAGACTCTGTCCATTTGCACTGTCACCATAAAGATAACAGCACCACCTTCCTCTTTGCCTGCTGTCGGCACAGTAACAGACCGGTCACCAATGGAAATACAAAATTAAATGGACATTCTCAGTCAGTCAGTGTTAATGTCATTCAATGGATTGAAGAATTGGAGTAAAGGGATATTTCAGCACATTCTTCAACTGCTCCCTGAACTTAGTCTGGGTCACGGCGTAAATCCCAGTGTTTGTGCAGCAACTCAGGAGCTGCAACATTTAGCCCAATTCCATCACAATATAATCTAGGTCAATTTGCACATTCCCCAAGAATGATATCCGGCTCCATATAGAAAACAATATTAACAATGCCCACAACAGGATGAAATTGGCTGAGATAATGACTAGTAAAATTATGGATTTCCTCCGACTCTCCATCTCTGGGTCTCTGGGACTCTCCCCACTGCTGTGAGCCCGGAGTCTCCTGCGGGCTCTGCTGCTGACTAAAATATGTCTGACGGTGAGAACCTTGAGCAGCAGAATCAAGAAAAATGGGGCACAGGGGGTAAGAATGTAATGGAGAAATTCTATAGTCATCCAGACCGTAGAGAGCTGAACAGCAAAAGGTATATAACAAAACCAGGGCCCGTTCTTCAGAAAATACCGACCTGTGAGGGTAAAATACCAGATGATGTTCTTTAAATAGCTCAGCACAGTCACTGTTCCCAGAACAACAGTCGCTGTTTTCTCGGTACAATATTTAACTTTCATATTCTGGTGACAAATAGCCACAAATCGATCAAAGGTGAAAGTGACAGTGAACCAGACGGAACAGTCAGTGGCGGCATATAGGAAGACAGCATGAATATTACACACAGGGATAGAATACAGGAAACGAAACTGTTCCGCAAAAACGATTGGAATGTGTCTCAAGATCAGGTCGAGGATAACGACCAGTAGATCTGCCGTTGACATGGCTACCAGGTAGCGAGAGACACATTTAGATAGACCGCAGTTTCCCCGAGACAGAATGACAATTGACAATAAATTAACTGTGTGGAAGAAAGATAAGCATAGAAATTAGCTTGGGACAAAAGTGACCAGTTTGATTAGGCAAGTCTTGAAATGTTGAATTGTGCTCTTCTTTCCTGAGCTGTGTGAATATGATTGTGCCGGAACGAACAAAGGAAAAGCCAGTGATGATCTGGAAGGCTGGAGAGATTAAAGCGATAAAAGGTTGTTACTGAAATATTTGAATTAAAATCTATTCCAAATTCTGTTTTAATTTCCCTGCATGGCTTAAAATCTGTTGACCCCCTACCCTCAACCAAATCTAAGCAACCTTCCCCCCTTCCTACTATCCCTGGTGAAATTGAGTTGTCACAATGCTGAACGCTAAACTATGAGTTTTGGATTGGACAGGTTATTCTCTTCCAGCTGTGTAATCCTCCTTCCGCTGCCCTTCTCCTTTATTCGCCCAGGGGCTGGTAACACAAACGCTGGTTTGCCTGGATTACTGACTGGGTTCTCCTGTTGCCAACCGTTTTGTGAGTGGATCTCAAACCCGGGGCTTTGGCAGGGCTGTTTCTGACAGGTCCTAAACCCCTCCATTATCAAGGCTCACCGGCCTGAAACATCACATTTGCTTCCTCGCTGCAGTTTCTGCCTGACATGTGGAGCATTTAAAAAACAACAACAAAGACAGCTTACAATAATATAGCACCTTTAGTATAACCAAACATTTCTAGGCTTTTGACAGGAGCAACATCGGACCAAATACTACACCGAACTGAAGAAGAAGCTATTGAACCCATTAAACCAGAGCTGGAAAACAGAATTACAATTTACAAAAAGTTTTAAAAGTAAGTAAGAGAGGTTGGGATGGGGAGAATATTGGAGAGGATACAATCCAGTATAAGGTAACGAATACAAACTCCACTGTCCAAATCAGAGGCAGTGCAAGGACAGAGAGACCTGGGCTGTTTGTGCACAAATCTCTGCCGGGGGCAGGACAGGCTAAGAACGCCCTGAATAGAGCTTATGGCATCATCCACAGTGTTAATAGAGGCAGAGGGAACACAATGCACGGTGGTATAATAAAGCTACGTAAAGCAGTATTTTGGTCCCGTCCTGTATGTTGTTTCAAACATCGGGCGCCACACTTTCAGAAAGATACAAAGGTTTGGGAGGGAGTATAGGCGTTATTTACCAGAGTGGATCCAGTGATGTTTGACACATGGACAGACTGGAGGAGCTGCGGTTGTTCATTCCCCAACTGACCCCCACCTCGTACCCGAACTCCAGCGCACCATGGATGCTGGGCTCCAGCAGGGATGAGGCAGCGCCGGGGCAGTGGGTGCCGTGGAGGTAGGGACATGGAAAGTGGAAAGGGAATGGGCCTTGCGACCTGGTCTGCTGGGGGCTGTTGGCAAATGTCAGTCAAAGGAAGAAACTGAGGAGACTAAATTGTGGCGCAGAACTGCTCACCTGTGGGCCCGAATTGGGAATGTTGGCTGGCAGTTTGTGTGTGACTCAATTTTAATTCTCCCCGCCGGGTGCTACGCCTGACAACCCCCTTGACAATGCAGAGACTGGAGGGCCAACTGAGCCCTCAAGTACAGCCATGACCCACAGAAATGAGCAGATACGATGTATGGGGTCCGTGGATCAGGAATGGAGTTTGTGGTCAGAACTTCACAAAATGACACTGGTCTTACCAGAATTTAGACGACATGCACTGTAATGAAGTTAAACATGCTGCACAAGTTAATTTCTGAATGTAAAGACTTACCAGGGACACCGAGAATAGCGAGGATGGGATAGTAAACTCCTTAAATAACCAAAAGCGCAAATAAAATGCGCAAATTTAATGTTATCCAATGATCTTCTGCAGAAAGTAAGTTTAGCGCCGTGGTGAAGCTCCTGCTCATTGTTGTAACATTCCAATCTATTCTTCCCAGGTTCTGATCCATTGTTTTAACATTCCAATCTATTCTTCCCAGGTTCTGATCCATTGTTTTAACATTCCAATCTATTATTCTCAGGTCCTGATCCATTGTTGTAACATTCCAATCTATTATTCTCAGTCTCTGATCTATTGTTTTACCTTTCCAATCTATTATTCTCAGTCTCTGATCTATTGTTTTAACTTCCCAATCTATTATTCTCAGTCTCTGATCAATTGTTGTAACATTCCAACCTATTCTTCTCAGATTCTGTCCTCTCCTCTGCCTCTCTATTAAGCCGATGATCCCGGCTTGTGGCGGATTGAATGCTCCCGATAATACTATGTGATAACGCATTGAAAGGCGCCACTTATAAACAGAAGAGGGCAACCTGGCAGAGGCACAGTTAAATTCCATGGAGACTGACATTAATTACAGCCACCGAACAAACAGGTTCAGTTAACCCGTTTCATTCCAGCGCTCTTGTGTCAGAACAGAGATGTACGAGGGTTGCTGAGTGAAGAGTGGTGGTCTTAGCGGAGGCACTGATCATAATCTTTCATTCTTCCTTGTATACGGGAGTGACGCCCGATGACTTGAAGCTTGAAAATGTTACACCCTGCTTTGAAAAAAGAACAAACACTGTAACTGCAGCCAGGCAGTCGCTGGTGGCTCAATTTCTACAGGACATGCTGTAGGGCAAAAATCGAGGCCGCTCCGTAAACAATGTATCGGTTCATAGAATACAAGGGACATGGGAATCTTAATAGCAAAGCAAACATGTCTGATGAATTGGATCGTGGCCGCTTCCAGAACAGCTGAAAGTGATGATGATAGTCCGTTTCTTGTCATACAGATAGTATTGCCAAAGGCGTGCGGTCAGACGTCATTAGTTAGAAATGTAATGGAAACGGAAACCCATGGGGTATAGAGGCAGTTGCAGAGTGGATGTGATATGTGATACTGTGATACTGTGATACTGTGCACCCTGCTGCAATCTTCAATCCCTTACAGTATTGTTCCATATTCAGACTTCTTCAATCTGTTTCAAGATGCTGCCATGCAGCAACTGAACTTCTCTGAGACTGGAAAAGAGCTGTGCCTGTAGTGGCGGTGAGCGGCCAGCAGAGGGTAGGGTTGTATCACATTAATCCGAAGACGGTGAAACGGGTTTGACAAGAGGATTTCACCCTTTTTAAATTCATTCCTTGATCAGACGATCCAAAGAGACAAAAACTCTAACAAAAGATGCGAGTCCAGGCTGAGGCAGTCATTGTCGAATTGGGATGGAAGCCTTTATAGCCCATGTGAAGTGACACTGATGTCTGAATACACATTGATGACACAATGAAACAGAATGACGTGAGCGCTGAGGTTTCTATTGAACATGATCAGGCTGACTGGAGGGAATTAATTTGATTTGAATTATTGTGCTCAGAAGTGGAGGTCCAGCTTGTTGTTGTGTGTTGGGTCCACAGGAATCAATTTGATTTTTGCTGTGGAGGGAGACTTTGTGCTGGGTGTGATGGGAGCCACTTTCTGATTGGTGTGGGGGGCAGTCACATGGTACTTTGTGTTAGATGCTGATATATGGGCTTTTCAAACAGAGGCTCCAGGTAGAATAATCACACCCTACACTTTCCTGAAGCCCAATATCCAATTTAGGTGGTAGCCGGAGTCTTTTCCCAGTCCTCAGTATATCTCTGACACGGGCTGAGGATGGCTCACCCTGTGTCAGTCAGAGACTTCGTATTAACGTCTCTCACTGGACCTGCTGTGGAGAGCTGGGTCGGGCAGAGCATGAGGAGTGAGCGTGTTCTGCTTGTGAATTCATTCAGTTCAGCTCAGCATTGAATGAGTTTTAGAATCGGAGTAAAGGGGAATTTCAGCTCAGCCTTCAGCTGCTCTCTGAACTTAGTCTGGGTCACTGCATACAAACTAGTGTTTGTGCAGCAGCTCAGGAGCTGCAGCATGAAGCCTATTTCCCGAATATAAGGTGGTGGTCTTACGTAAGTGTAACCCGAACCTACCAATCGCAACCATATGGAAAACATTGTGAAGACAGCTCATAACAGGATGAAATTTCCTGAGATAATAAAGAGTATAATGATGGATATCCTTAGACTCTCCATCGCTGTGTCTTTGGGACTCTCCCCACTGCTCTGAGCCCGGAGTCTCCTGCGGGCTCTGCTTCTCACTAAAATATACCTGTCCAGTAAAGCATTGAGCACTAAAACCAGGAAAAATTGGACTCCCGGCGTTACAATGTAATGAAGAAACTCGATTGTTGCCCATGTCCGTAAATTCTGAACATCCAATGACACAAAACTAAACCAGGGGAAATTCATGCCCCAATACTGAGCTGTATACATAAAATACCAGAACACATTCTTCAAACAGCTCAATAAACTGACTGTTCCCAGAACCACAGATGCAGTATTTATGTCGCAATATTTTGCTCTTAACTTACTGCAACAAGTAGCCACAAATCGATCGAATGTAAAAGTGACAGTGAACCAGACAGAACAGTCTGTGACTGTGTAAAGCAGAACAGCATGGATATTACACACGGGCATAAAAAACAGGAACGTAAACTCGATAGTATAACGAATTGGAAGATGCTCCAGAGGTAGTAAGTGGCACATTTCGAGAGACCACACTTTCCCCGAGAAATAACCACTATCGTCAGTACATTAAATGTGAGGAAGGGAGACAAACAGCTAAATTAATCTTCAGGCTGGGACGAGTTACCAGTTTAACATAATATGGTTGCATTTTTTAAATGCCTCGTGGTACCCAGTTATATCTGCAAATGCTTCTGCCCATGACACCGCTATCATCTGCAGAAAGCTTTTGTTTTTAAATAATGTAAACCACTCAATGTTTATTAATATCCGCAATGGGTTAATCCATCAGCACAAGTCGCCCCTCAAAATGAGTTAAGAATGTGGCAAAACGGCATGAATATTACAGGAACCCAAACAGCGGTGTCCAATGCGACTGGAAGATATAAGCCAGCCCTCAATCAAACGATCAGATTAAAGCTCTGCATTTCTGCAACATCTAATGTTGGTTCCATTAAAACATAATATTCAGACCGGAGGTAGAGGCTCTGCAAACACCCATATCCTCAATGATCTGGGCGCACAGCATGTCAGCACAAAAGACTCGGCTGCAAGATTTGCAACCATATTCGGCCAAAAGGTCCGAGTGGATGATCCATCCCGGCATCCACCTCACTTCCTCTGAATCACAGATGCCAGACTGAAGCCACTCGATTCACTTCGATAATATCAAGGTACTTGTGAAGTCTCTGGGCACAGCAAAGGCCCCTGGGGCTGGCTGCATCACTGCCAGAGCATTGAGGACTTGTGCCCCAGAATAAGCCGCAGCTCCAGCCAAGCTGCTGTAGGACAACTACATGACAGGCACCTTCTGGGAGAAGAGGGTAATTGGCCTGTTATGTCCTGTACACACGCACACACAAAATGTATGGAAAAGCGGGATCGATTTCAGTCATCAACAATGTGATGGAAGGTGTGACAGGCAGTGAAAGCAGGCACCACTTATACATGTCTAACCTGAGTACTGAGACACACTTGATTTAGTCCATATCTCATGAGCCAGAAGACTTGGAGACTGCTGCAGCAGATCGTGTATGATCTGATTGTAAACTCAACTCCACAGCCCTGCCTATCCTTGAAAATCTCTTACCTCCATTGCTTATCAAAGACCGATCTACCTCTGCCTTAAAAGAATTCAAAGACTCTTCACCAACCACCTTTTGAGAAACAGAGTTCCAAAGGCTCATGACTCTCTGAGAGAAAGAAAAACTCTCCTTATCTCTGTGCACAATGGGTGACGCCTTATTATTAAACAGTGGGCCCCAGTTCTAAATTCTCTCACAGCAGGAAGGATCCTCTCCAGATTGACCCTGCCATGATCCCTCAGAACCTTTTATCTTTCATTCACGCTTCTAAACTCCAGTGGATACAAGATTAGCCTGCCCAATCTTTCCTCATCAGAAAACACGCCCATTCAAGATATTAGTCTGTTAAACCTTCTCTGAATGGCTTCCAACGGATTCCATCCTTCCTTAAATAACGAGACCACTACTCTACACAATATTCAAGTTGTTTTCTCACCAGTGATCTGTGCAACTCAAATATAACATCCCTACTATTGCATTCAAAACCCTTCGCAATAAATGATCAACTTCTATTAAGTTTCCTATTTAACTGCGGTACCTACATACTAGCCTTTAGTGATTCCTGCACTAGAACACCGCGACCCCTCTGCATCTCAGAGCTCTGCAATCCCTCACCATTTGGATAATAAGATTCTTGTTTAAATACATTTTCCTGAAAACATTGACAATTTCACATTTTCCCATGTTATTCTCCTTTAGCCACGCATTTGACGACTCACTTAACCTATCTACATACCTTGTAGCCTCCTTATGTCCTCTTCACAACTTACTATTCTCCCAATCTTTGTGTCATCAGCAAATTTACTAAATACCTTCATTTAATCGTTCATATAAATTTTTAAAAAATTAGCGCCCTACACTGATCGCTTTGGCAGACCATTCATTAGATCTGGCCAATTAGAAGAAGACCCATTTCTGCCAATCCACTGTATCCTTTTAGATTATTGTTTACATTGGTTAATTGGATGTGGGCGTCGCTTTCTAGGTCAACATTTTTTGCCCAACTCTAATAGCACTTGAGGAGGTGGTGCTGAGCAGCCTTCTCGAACCGCCGGGGTCCCTGAGGTACAGAGGCACCCACAGTGCTGTTACGGAGCAAGTTCCCGGATTTTGACTCAGCGACAGGGAAGGAACAGCGATAAGTTTCCAAAGCGGGATTTTGAGTGACTTGAGGGGAACTCCCAGGTGGTGGTGTTCCAATGTGTCTGCTCCCCTTGTCCATCTACATGATAATGGTCGTGGGCTTGGAAGATGCTGTCTAACGAGGCTCAGAGAATTCCTGCAGTGCACCTTGTACATCGTACACACTGCTGCTACTGTGGGTCGGTGGTGGAGGGAGTTACTGTTTGTGGATGTGGTGCCAATCAAGAGCGCTGCTATGTCCTAGATTTTCTCACGCTTCCTGACTGTTGTTGGAGCTCTACCTATGTTGGCAAGAGAAGAGTATTACATCACACTCCTGAATTGTGCCTTGTAGATGGTGGACAGGCCTTCTGTAGACAAGAGGTGAGTTACTATCCGCAGAATTCTGAACCAATGACATGCTGTTATAGCCACAGTATTTATATGGCTGCTCCAGTTCAGTTTCTGGTCAATGGTAACCCCCAGGATGTTCATAGTGTTGGACGCCTTTGAATGAAAAGAGGCAATGGTTGTCTTCTCTCTTCTTGGAGATTGTCATTGCCTGGCACATGCGTTGCGTGAATGTCACTTGCCAGTTGTCAGTGGTATGATCCCTGGTGATGTTCCTAAGGGAAAAGTCTGATCCCAGGGTGGTACCCAGCTTGAGAGATCTTAAGTTTTATTTTTTGTTTAGTTGCGTGGAGAGTGCCGACTGAAGAGTTACAGGAGGCAGCTGATGGATTTTTAACAATGAATAAAACATTTATTAAACTTGAAAATACGAACAATATTACAATAGTCCTTCACCATAACTGTGCCTTTCCAGATATATTCAGATTTACTAAGAAAGCAAAAGTTAGAACATCTATCTTATACTCTAATGTTCACAGTCGTTACACAGTCCATGCAAAACAATCTGCGACATGTGGTAATGCATACAACACCCTGAAACCAAGTGTCTGGTTCCATTCCGAACAGATGCTATGGATACCTGACATCTCCCCCCAATCGCTTGTCAAATCTTGAGCCAACCTGTCTCATTGAGCTCCGTCTTTCACACGAGGCTTCCCAACCTCCACTCTCGAAAAACCCATTTGGAATCCTCGCAAACCCTGCTTTCTCTCAGACGCCTTCCATAACGGTCCATCTGCAGGGCTCCGAGCTCTGCTGGATCGCCACGTCATTGAAGATTCCTGCCATGCATTCGCTCTCACTGTCTAAGCCATGCCAAAAGAACACCATTGCTTCACGCGCCGAATGCAAGGCCTTACCGAACTCGAGCTGTCTCCTTGGATCTTCTGTTTTTTGGAAGCCGAAGTTCCTTTAAATCTGTATGCTGAAACTTCCCCCTTGAAATTTGAAACCATTCTCTGCTTCTCACTCCCAAACCTACCTAATAGGAACTTGTCCAGATTCCTGTTTGCTTCTTTTGATTAGTAGGTCTTCATCAGACCTCTCTACTTCTCTTTCTGCTTCTCCTGCCAGCTGGTTTCAAATTTCATTTCGGACTTGTTACCAGCCCCTCGCCAAGGTTCCTTCTCCTGGCAAGTGCTTTCAGCCTTGGAACACCCACACCAAATGAACTCAAACTGCTTTCGGTTTATACCTGTGTTTATGTGTTTGTGTACGTGTGCATATGCGTGTGTGTCTGTGTGTATGTGTGTGTGTCGCCACCCTCTCCGGAATCCGATTGCTAGGAAATAGCAAATTCTTTGTGCTAAAACTTCCCTAAACCACTACCCCATTTGATAACACAGCTCTCCACCTCAAGGATCATAAAAGTTTTTGAAAATGCAGGCACACAAACCGAGCTTACACTTGCTCTCGCCTCTCAAAAATGTAACGATATCCAAGGATTCACCACTTTAACCCACACATCGAGAAACAAAAATCATACTTGAAAATTAAAGCAAAAAATATTTCCTAAACCAACAAATGAAAATATAACTTACTTCAACTCTCTCGTTCCTAAAATCTGCCTAAGCTAGGATATTGTCCAGGTGTTGCTGCATTTGGACATGGGCTGCTTCAGTGCCTGAGGAGTCGCGAATGGTGCTGAACATTGTGCAATCATCAGCGAACATCGCAACTTCTGACCTTATGATGGAGGGAAGGTCATTGATGAGCAGCTGAAGATGCTGGGCCGAGGACTCTACCCTGAACATCTCCTGCAATGATGACCTGGAACTGAGATGTTGGACCTCTAACAATTACAATAATCTTCCTTTGTGCTATGTATGACTCCAACCAGCGTAGAGAATTCTTCACTGATTCCCAATGACTCCAGTTATGTTAGGGCCCCTTGACGTCACACTCAGTCAAACGCTGCCTTGATGTCAAGGGCAGTCACTCTCATCTCACATCTTGAATTAAGTTCTAGTGTCCATCTTTGAACCAAGAGTGTAATGGGTTCGGGAGCTGAGCGGCCCTGGCAGGACCCCAACTGGACGTCAGTGAGCAGGTTAACGCTAAGTAGGTACGGCATTATAGGGCCGTATAGGGCTATCTTCTATAGGAAGATAGCCCCTTCCGTTACTTTACTGAAGATCGAGAGTAGACTGATGGGGCAGTAATTGGCCGGGTAGGATTTGTCTTGCTTTTTGTGCACAGAAAATACCTGGGAATGTTTGCACATTGGCAGTAAGGTGCCCGTGTTTTACATGTACTGGAACAGTTCGGCTAGTGCCGCAGAATGTTCTGGAGCTCATGTCTGCAGCGTAATTGTCAGAATACCGTCACGGTACATAATCTTTTCATTACCTAGTGCCTTCAGCCAGTTCTTCATATCACGTGGAATAAATCGATTTGGCTGAAAACTGGCATCTCTAACGGTGTGGAACCCCGGAGGAGGTCGAGATAGATCATTCACTTGGCACTTCTGGCTGAAGATTGTTGCTTCTGTTTCAGCTTTATGTTTTGCACTGATGTGCTGGGTTCCTCCTTCATTGAGGATGGGGATATTTCTGGAGCCCCCTCATCCAACACCATTCACGAATGCTTGTGGCATGACTGCAGGGATTTGATAAAATTATTTGGTTGTGAGATCAATTAGCTCTGTCTATCACTTGGTGCTTATGCAAGTTTGACATGCAAGTAGTCCTGTGTTATAGCGTCACCAGGCTGAGACATCTTTTTCAGGTATGGCTGCCGCTGCTTCTGGTTTGCCCTTCTGCACTCTTCATTGAACCAGAGTTGACCCCCTCGCTTGATGGTAATAGTAGAGTGGGGGATATGCCGGGCCGTGAGGTTACAGATTGTGTTCCAGGACAATTCTGCTGCTGCTGATGGCCCTCAGTGTTTCATGGAGGCCCAGCCTTAAGTTGCTGCATCTGTTCGAAATCTATCCCATTCAGCACGTTGGTAGTGACACACAGCACGATGGAGGGTATCCTCAATGTGAAAGTGGGACTTGGTCACCAAAATGACTGTGCGGTGGTGACTCCTACCAACACTGCCATGGACAGATGCATCTGCGGCAGGCAGATTGATGAGGATGAGGTGAAACATATTTTCTCCCTCCTGTTGGTTCCCTCACCACCTACCGCAGACACCGCTATGTCCTTTAGTATTCGGCCATCTCGGTCAGTAGAGGTACTAACTAGTCACTCTTTGTGATGAACAGTAAAGTCCCCAACCCAGAGTAAATTCTGCGCCCTTTTACTATCAGTGCTTCCTCCTTATTCAACATGGAGGAGCACTGATTAATCAGCTGAGGGACTGCGGTCCGTGGTAATCAGCAGGATGTTTCCTTGCCCATGTTTCATCTGATGCCATGAGATTTCATCGGGTCCGAACTTCATGTGGAGCTCACCCACCACAACTCCCTCCTAACTATTTATTCTGTGGCCCTGCGTCTGCGGTGGGACTGTCATGCCAGTAAAAAAGGCGATACTCAGGGATGGTGATGGTGGTGTCTGGGACATTTTCTCTCTGTATGATTCCGGTAGGATGACTATGTCAGGCTGTTGCTTGACCTGCCTGTGAGACAGCTCGCTCCCGGCCCCCATGTTAGTAAAGAGGATATTGCAGGGTCGACAGAATTAGATTTCTTGTTGTCATTTCCAGTGCCTTGGTCCATGCCTGGTGATTTCTCCGGTCTCATTGCTTTTGGGATATTTCGTGTTCTGAAGCAACTTATTGCCATTGCTGTGGATCTGGAGTCAGATAAAGTCCCACAGGTAAGAACCTCAGATTCCTTTGCCCAAAGGAGAATTAGTTAACCAGATGGATTTGTACCACAATCAACGATGGATTCACAGTGATTTGTAGACGTTTATTTCCAGATTTGTATTATATTCAAATTCGAGTGAGATCCGAATCCGTGTCCCCCGATCATTACCCTGGGTCTCTGGATGACTCGTCTGGCGACGACGCAACTTTGTCAACGACTCCCACATGGTATGTTGAAATTTACAGGGTCCGGTGGTGGCTTTCTACATGTAATATTTTTACATGATGGCATTGATACAGATTAGCATGAGTCTGTTTTCAGAACAGTTCTAAATTCGATGTTCAATAAAAAGTAATCCAATTGTGATCTTACCGAAGCCCTTCCCAGCCGCTTAGGGCCAGGGAACTGGAAATTGTTGACATTGATATGACGCCTCCTCGTAACCATGAGCGCCCAATCCCTCTACACATCCTCCAACCACCAGTATGGTCTAAGGGATCTCCGCTTCTTCCGTGAGCAGAGGCCCAAAAAATCAACATCCACAACCTTTCTTCTCCACCTGGCAGAACTTGTTCTCTCACTGAAAAAGATCTCCTTTAACTTATCCCTCGCCCTCCAAATAAAAGGGATGGCTACGGGCAACCACAATGTCACTAGTTATGCATGTTTATTTATGGGTAATGTGGAACAATCCTTGTTCCTGTTCTACTCAGTCCACATCCCACTGAAAAAGCTTTTTTAGGTGCATCGATGACTGAATTGGTGGCGCTTTGTGCTCTTGTCTGGGCCTGGAAAGATGTATCAATTCTGCTTCAAATTTGGGCCTCTCTATCACCTTCATATGGAAAATCTCCGACAGTTCCCTTACCATCCTTGACCTCTCTGTTTCCAATTCTGTTGATGGACTGCCCAGCAATGTTCATTACAAGTTCACCAGCTCCTACAGCTGCCTCGACTATAGCTCCTCACAATCCTCTTCCTCTAAGGACTCCATCTCATTCTCTCAGTTCCTTCACATGTGTTCGGATGATGCCACTTTCCAAATCGCTTCTGACATGTCTTGCAACTTCCTTAACCGAGGTTTCCACCCTCCCCCACAGTGCTTGACAAGGTCATCAAAAGTGTCTGACCCATCTCCCCCGCCTCTGCCCTCACCCGCTTCCCTCCCACCCCGAACAATGATTGGGCCCGCCTTGACCTTATTTTACACCCCAACAACCTCTGCATTCAAAGGATCATTCAGCACCACTTCCGCCTATTCCAGCATGATGCCACCACCAAACACATCTTCCTCTCAACTCCTCCATCAGAATTCCAATATAACCGCTCCCTCTGGGACACTCTGTTCCACGCCTCCATCACCCCCAACACCTCATCCCCTTCCCACCGCACCTTCACATGCAATCACAGAAGGCGCAACACCTGCCCATTAACCTCACCGTCCTCATCCTTCCTCACTGTCCTAGGGCTCAAGCAATCCTTTCAGGTGAACCAGTGCTTCACTTGCACTTCCTTCAATTTAGTCCATAGCATTCGCAGCTCCAAATTCGGACTCCTCTATGATTGGGAGACTATAAGAGAATTGGGTGACCTCTTTGTGGAGCACATTGGGTCTGTCTGCATGACCCAGACCTCCCTGCCACTTGCCATTTCAACACTCCATACTGATCTCAGCCCACATGTCCGTCTTCGGCCTGCTGCAATGTTCCAGTGAAGCCCAATGCAAACTGGAGGAACAGCACCTCATCTTCCGACTGGGCACTTTACAGCCTTCCGGACATTAGGTTGAGTTCAATAACTTCAGACCATGAGCTCTCTCCTCTATCCTCAGCACATTTTAAACCCTTTCCCTAGATTTTTCTTTTTTACCCACTAATTTTTATTTATTCTTAATTTGATTCATTTATTATCCCCGTTTTTAATCCGTCTATCTGCCCTAATTCCTTTCCAAGTCTAAGTGAATGATTCAATGTTCGAATGTATAAATCTTTGTTCCTTAGTGAGGCATTCTACACTTTGATAGGATAATGGCAGTTAAATAGGGCAGTCACGCCCCTGAGAGAATGAGAGAGTGAGATACAGAGAGGAAGAGACAAAAGCGAGAGAGAGAAAGTGAGACAAGAAAGGCAGGAGAGAAAGACAAGAGAGACGGTGTGGGAGAGTGAGTGAATGAGAGAGAGAGAGAAGGACTGAGAGATATGGAGAGTGAGAGACAGAGTGAGGTAATGAGAGAGAAAGAGAAATATTGAATTGGAGAGAGAGGAGAGAGCGTGGAGTGAGAGAGAGAAGAGTGAGAGTCAAGAAGAAGAAGGCAGAAATTGAGGCAATGACAAAGCGACAGAGAGAGGGATGGAGGTACAGAGAGACAGACAAGAAGAGTGAAACAAGGGGAGAGAGGGGGAGAGAGGGAGAGAGAGAGACTCGATTAATTGCAATTCAATGACTGAATAGCCACAGCATTGGGATCAGCATTTAGGAGACAATTTTAGATGTTGTTTTTGGACTGATGTTTCCTATTTTTGAGTGAACAGGGTCAATGCTGGGCGAACGAAACTTGTTAGCTGATGATGTGTTCAGAATTATCCGGTGAAATCCCAGCGCTAAATATAGACTGTACAGCAGGCAATTAACTCACTTTCGAAGACCTGTTTGCTCAAGTTTTAAACAAATAAGCTGCAACTTCAAATTCCCGGAGGTGTTCGTACAGAGTATTAATTAAAGGCTTTGCGAATATATCGCCCCACAGTTTAACATAGGGAGATTGACACGAGACGAAGGGACAAATCACTTCAGTGAAATATGATTGAGCAGTTTAACAGTTTTAGAAAAATATATTACCTGATCTTGGCAATAATAGGTGTACCCGGTAAGTGAATATAAACACTTAATGTCTGTGAAGATGTACGTGAGCTGATTTGTGATTTTATTCTGCTACTCATAATATTACATATATGGTGGATCTAAATGGGCAGTCGATCAGTCGTAGCATTATCTACTGTCAAATACCCTGAATTATCTCTATCGATTCATTATATTGCCCCAACTGAAGATCAAGTTCTGCTTATAACTTGCATAGAAACGCTAATATCAAGTTATATTCCCCAGTGGAACATAACGTTCTATTATCTGTAAGTGTACAGTTGTACTGAGTGTGGTTAACTAGCTGAAATGGAACACCCAGCCACAGTGCCTAGGGGTGACTGGGAATATGTGTTAGTGCAAAACTCCAGAGGCTGTGGGTCACTAACCCGTGGAATGAGGAGCTGAGGAGGGGATACCCAGTGACCGTGTATTGCCGGGAGTAAATGTTAGGGTAGACCTATGCTGAATTTGGTTCAATAACTGCCATGAAACAAACTGCTTTGGTTGTGAATGCTTGTTTAGGGTGACGGGTTTCTCCATTTCATATAGCTCTCGCTTTTGTTTTTACGGATGTCACCTTAAAACGATGGGTGGATTGTTGTTGTGGCTTGTGTAAGTGTAAGTGTATACAGTGAAAATTATTGATGTGGGTCTGTCGCCGATTCAACTGCTCCACGAGAAAGAGATATTTACTGTCAGTTAAACAGGAGAGCAAAACAGACTAATGGATAAGGTCATAAAATGTGGCGTCAAGGGAGAAGTGGCTGAATGGATTGCTAGCTGTATTGAGGACAGAAAGCAGACAGGAGGAATAAAGGGTCTTTATTCAGAGTGGCAGAAGGTGGGAACTGGTGTTCCAGAAGGTTCAGTGCTCTGATCAGTGCTCATCAAAATGCATTAATGAGGTGAATTTTGTAATCAAAGCACAATGTCGAAGATTACAGATGAGACCAGCTTGAGACAGGGTGTGGTCAATACTGAAAAGGATTGCAAAAGTAGATCATTTATGATAAATCTGCATCAAACCTTAGCCAGAGCACATATTGAATACTGGATAAAGTTCAGTTCAGGTATTATAGAGCCAAGGGTACGGAGGCACTGCCGAGGGTGGAGAGACTGTATACATCGATCATATCAAACATACGTGGGTATAAATACCAGGAACGGATTGACAGGCTGTGACTTTATCTCTTTAAATGGAAGGCTGAGGGGTGAGCTAGTAGAAATGTAAAATGAAGAAAGGATTTGATAGAGTGGACAGAGAGAGAATATTTCTTCCTGTGAGGAGGGGCATAAATGGAGGCCATCGTTTTGAGAGAATTACCAATAAAGCCGATAGGGAGTTCAGAGGGAACTGTTTCATCCAAAGAGCGGTGAGAATGTGCAACTCGCTACCACACAGAGTGTTTGTTGTGAATACTTTAGATTCATTTAAGGGAATATGAACAAGGATGTGAGGAAAAAAGGAATGGAGTGTTACGTTGTTAGATTCAACTGATCAAGTCTGGGCGGAGGCTCCAGTGGATCATCAACACTGAAATCAGCTGCTTAGGGCGAATGGCCTGTTTCTGTTCTTTATATTCGACCCATTATATTTAATGCTTCCCCGTCTGAGCTCGGGATTTCACAGGATGGGGATGGTTTGGGGAGGGATTTGGAGTTTTAATTTCAAAGTTTAGCCTCTGGCAGGGTCCAGAATGATCTATGTTGTTGATTGAATATTGGCCTTATTGAGCGTGAATGTTTGATCAGTTAATTTCCAGTCTCTTTACCCTTCTCTCTCTTACAGTTAATTTATTGGCGATTGTGATCTTAACCCGGGGCAAGTGTGGCCTCTCCAACTGCACCACCCGTTATCTGGTGGCCATGGCAACGGCGGACCTACTGGTCATTATCACTGAGGTCATCGTGTGGAGGGTAATTTATTATTATTTTGGACAGAGTTTCCTGCTCATCACCCCTGTGTGCAGTGTTCTCGCTGTCCTGACTCGTGCAGCCACAGACTGTTCAGTCTGGTTCACCGTCACTTTCTCCTTTGACCGATTTGTGGCCATTTGTTGGCAGAAGCTGAAAACAAAATATTGCACCGAGAAAACTGCGGCTGTGGTTCTAGCATCAACCGGCATTCTGCACTGTTTACAAAACATCCCGCACCACTTTACCCAGGAACATGGAGAGATAATCGACAATGTTCCGTGGTTCTGTTATCCAAAGCCAAGCTATTCTACTAACCCCGGGTGGGTGGGATTTGACTTGTTTGACACGCTTTTAACCCCATTGCTCCCATTCGCTTTAATTCTGCTGCTCAACGCTCTGACAGTCAGACACATTTTAGTGGCCAGTCGAGTCCGTAAGGGGCTGAGGGGTCAGAGCAGGGGAGAGAATCGCAGTGACCCAGAGATGGAGAGCAGGAGGAAGTCTGTGATTTTACTCTTCACCATCTCGGGCAGTTTCGGACTGCTGTGGTCGGTGTATGTTATAGATTGCTTATTTTATACCATTACGGGAACAGATCCCAGTGATTACACAGATTCTGAATATATATGTAAACAATTCGGAATGATGCTGCGGAGTTTAAGTTGCTGCACAAACACATTTATTTATGGGGTGACTCAGTCCAAGTTCAGAAAGCAGCTAAAGGATGCAGTGAAATATCCGTTTACATCATATATTCATTTGCTGAAGAATCAAAACAACTGAAAATAGCCAAAAGGCGGCGTTCACAGTTTCCCGGCAATAAATGGTCTATTTAACCACAAACCTCCAATCGGCACGGGCCACTGAGTCGCTGATCCCTTGTGGGGAGGTGAAGGCTCAGGAGTGGATGGAAAAGGGGCAGTAGATGGGTCAAAGCATCCCTTGCTGGAGCAGGCACATGTACAGAAACCAAACTGTATTCTGCCGAGTCGTCGCCGTACTTCCATAGTATCAGCTGTCCCAGATGTTGATTATGCATTGGGGAAACCAATCCTGAAGCCCCGGTCAGCCACTAACAGGGACTTTATTCATGGGAACAGGAGAAGGTCATTTAGCCCGCGAGCCTGCGACTTTTAAAAAATAACAACAAATTCAACAACCACAACATTATTGAAAAACACGAACATATTCAACAACAACCTCAGATTTGAAAAACACCAACAACTACAACAAACTCAACATTGAATAACACCAACAAGTTCAACAATAAAATCAACATTGAAAACCGCCGGCAAATTCAACAACAACCTCAACATTGAAAAAAGTGAAACAAATTCAACAGGAACCTCAACTTTGAAAAATACCGACAAATTCAACAAACTCAATATTGAAAACCACCAACAAATTCAATCAAACTCACCATTTAAAAACACCAACAAATTCAACAACAACCTCAACCTTGAAATACATCAACAAATTCAACAACAACCTCAACAATGAAAAACACAGACAAATTCAAAAACAACCTCAACACTGAAAAACACAAACAAATTCAGCAATATCTTCAACATTGAAAAACACCAACAAATTCAAGAACAATCTCAAGACTGAAAAACACCAACAAATTCAGCAACAACCTCAGCCTTTGAAAAAAAACACAACTGCATACTCAACAACAACCTCAACATTGAAAATCACCAACAAATTAAACAAAATCAATATTGTAAAATATCAACATGTTTAATAGCAACATCAAGATTGAAAATCACCAACAAATTTACCAACAACTTTAACTTTGAAACACACCAGCAAAGTCAAAAAGATTGAAAACCACCAACAATTTCAACAGGAGCCTGAACATTGCAAAACTCCAAGTAATTAATTAACAAACATAACATTGCAAAACACCAACAAGTTCAATAGGAAGATTAGCATTGAAAAACACTAAGAAATTCAACAACTGTAACGTTGAAAATCACCAAGAAATTCCACAACAATTTCCACGTTGTAATAGTGCACACATTCAGCAACAACCTCAACTTTGTAAAAACTCTGACAAAGTCATCAACAACTTCAACATTGAAAATCAGCAACAATCTGAACATTGAAACACATCAACAACTTAAACAATGTCAACATTGAATAACCCCAACAAATTCAACTACAACCTCAGCTTTGATCAAAAGCAACAAATTGAAACACAACTTCAACATTAATAAGCACCAACAAATTCAATAATGTTAACATTGAAAACATCGACTAATTCAACAACAAGCTCAACATTGAAAATGAGCAACAAATTCAACAACAGACTCAACACCGAGAACAACAACGGCAAATTCAACAACGGGAACATTGAACATCAACAACATATTCAACAACAACCTGAATATTGTAGAACACTGACAAATTCTACAACGACTTCAACATTGAAAACATCAACATATTCAACAGCAGCTACCACATTGAAAAAAAAATCAGCAAACATAACAACAAATTCACCTTTGAAAAACAGCAGCAAAGTTAATAAGATTGTAAAACACCATCAAATTCATAAACAGAGTCACAATTGAGAACCATCAACAAATTCAGCAATTGTTTGTTAAACGTTACGGTTGTGATTGAAAATCTTTGCACTTTTAGTTGATGACTTGTTTGTAGAACTTGGTGTTTTTCCACGCTGCTGTTGAATTTCTAGATTTTTTCAATGTTAACGTGAATTTGTAGGTGTTTTTCAATGACGAGGTTGCTCTTAAACGTGTTAATGTTTTTCATTGTTAAGCTTGTTGAATTTGTTGATTTTTTCATTGATGAAGTTGTTGATGAATTTTTTGATATTTATCAATGCTGAAGTTGTTCATCGGTTCGTTCTTCATTTACTATGGCGACGTGGTTTCTGAATTTACAGGTGTATTTCAATCTATTTGAATTTGCTGTTGTATTTCAATGTTGAAGTTGTTGGTGAATTTCTTGATGTTTTACAATGTTAAGGTTGTATCAGAATATGTTGGTGATAATCAGTATTGAGTTTCTTTATGAATTTGCTGGGGTTTTTGAATGTTGTAGTAGTTGCTGAATTTGTTGTTGTTTCCAATGTTGAGTTGTTGTTGAATTTATTGCTGTTTTCCAATGTTGGGCTTGTTATTGAATTTGTTGGTGTTTCTGAATTTTGAGGTTGTTGTTCAATTTGTTGGTGTTTCTCATTTTTGAGGTTGTGGTTGAATTTCAATTTTGAATTTCAATTTCAAATGTTTTTTCAATGTTCACGAGCTTGTTGAATTTCTTGCTGTTTTCATTGTTGCTGTTGTTGAATTTCTGGGTGTTTTTCAATGTTTATGTTGCTGAATGTGTTGGTGATTTACAATGTAGAAGTTTTTTGCTGAATGTATACCTATTTGTCAATGTTGAGGTTGTTGTAGATTTGCTGGTGCTTCTTAATGTTGAAGTTGTTGTTGAATTTCATTGAGTTTTTCCAATGTTAAACCACTTATTGAATTTGTTGGTGCTTTGCAATGCTAACCTGTTTGTTGAATTTGTTCGTGTTTTTCAGTGTTGAGTTTGTTAATTAATTAGCTGGTGTTTTGTAATGAACCGACAAAACAGGCGTGGTTCTTGGGACAGTGACTGTGCTGATCTTTTTAAAGAACCTTTTCTAGTATTCCATGCTCACAGGAATGTATCAACTGATAAACGAACCCTGGTTAGGTTCTGTAATACTAGATTTTTATTACTGTACAATCGCGTTTGTCCATTACATTCTATACCCGTTAGCCTCATTCATCCTGATTCTGCTGCTCAATATTCTTACCGTCAGACACATTTTAGTGAGAAGCAGAGCCCGCAGGAGACTCCGGGATCGCAGAAGTGGGGAGAGTGCCAGAGAGCCAGAGATGGAGAGTCGATAGATATCCATCATTTTACTGTTTGTCACCTCGCCAGTTTCCTCCTGTAGTGGGCACGATATGTTGTGTTCTGTATGAGTGCGGATGTATAATTTGCGCTGTGAGTCCATATTGCGGCATCCTTCTGCGCAGGAATTGGGCTCCTGAATTGCTCCACACATTCTTGCATTTCTGCCCCGACTAAATTCCGGCAGCAATTCAAGGATGTGCTGAGATGTCCCTTTGGCCCTGTTGCAAAATTCATTCAAAAAGGAGAGAGGAGCTGAGACAGGGAGTTTCCAGCATTATCTCATTTTAAATCCCATTCCCAATGCATGAGTGTGGTGCAGGGGATTTGGGGGTGGGGAGGGGTGGGTTGCTTTTCGACCGAGTGGTGGGAGCAGTTAAATCTCTCCCCCAATGGCATTGGACACTGCGGGAGGGACCTGTTCCCCATGGTGTTCTGGCTTGTGCTGTGCAGCCTGACCCCGACAGGTCCTTGGGTGCGGGCGGGCGGGCGAAATCTGTTTCCCATGGTGACCGGCTTGTGGTGTGGAGTCTGACCAGCACAGAGCCCGGGGAGGGGGCTGCAGGGACATGTTGCTATTCGGCAGGGAAATTGGGGCTGCGCATATTCGCTTTACTGGTCGTACAACGGGCAGGGGGCAGAAAATGTTCCCCAGGGTGACGGCATCATGGAGGGGCGGCTTCCAAAAGTCACAACGAGCAGGGGGAGGGACCTGCTCACCATCGTGACGGTTTTTTGGGAGGGGCGGCTCCTACACGTCACAAAGTGCAAGGGGCGGGACCTGGTCCCCATGATGACGGGATCATGGGAGGGGCGACTTCTAACTTTCACAAGGGGAAGGGGGCGGGAACTGCTCACCATGGTGACCGAATCATGGGAGGGCGGATCCTAAACGAAACAAAGAGCAAGGTGTCGGATCTGGTCTCCAAGGCGACGGCATAATTGGCGGGGCATCTTTAAACGTCACAATGAGCAGGGGGTCGTACTGGTCCCCGTGATGACCGCATAATGGGAGGGGCGAGTGCTGTGACGGCAACATGGGCAGGAGGCGGGACCTTGTGCCCATGACGAACGCACTACGTTAGGTCCGGGTCCTCTGGCGACACAATGGACAGGGTGGCGGGACCAGGTCCCCATGATGACGGCTTAATTGGAGGGGCGTGTCCTTTGACTGCACAATGGAAAAGTGGAAGGAAATGGTCCCCATGATGACGGCATAATACAGAGGCTTGGGCCTTGTGACGGCACAATGGACAGGGGTTGGGGCCTGCTCCCCAAGATGACGGCATAACAGAGAGGGGCGTGTCTGGAAGCGGACCATTTGACGGGGCAGTGACCTTGCACCTTTGATGAAGGCACATTGGAAATGGGCGTGCCCTCCTTCCCTTGGCCAGGGTAAGCTGGACTGGTTTGGAGCAGGTCTCCCGCCGGCCCCGCCCATGACACTCAGCCATTGGAGCAGGCAGAAAATGTGAGGGCGCAAATGGTCACCGCCCCACCATTCCCACCGACGCTCTCCTGAACAACCAAATGGACCAGCAGCAACAGGTATAGAAAAGGCATTGTGAAAATTTATGCTGAATATTTCTCCTGCGTTGCCTTCCGTTATGCCCTTCAGTTACCTTTTGATGTTTTAACAATACCCAGGAGAATCAATAAAGAGGAATCTGGTTGTACCAAAGTCAAATTCTGGCCAGGGGTACCTCTGCGAGTTACACCGTGAACATTTCACCAACATCACACAGCAAACACGCCCCAGTTAGAATCCACAGGATCGGAAATGATAAGCATTGGCAGCGGCATATATTGAGAGACCCCCGACACACACAGACACATCTACACGCACATGGAGGACACATACACACGCAGAAACATACACACACACACACACACAGACACACACTCACAGGTGCATACACACACACACACAAACATACATACACCCACAGACACACAGACACATACGGACACACACAAACAGACAAATGCATCCGCACACATTCACAGGCGCAAACACAGACACACACAACATAGACACTCACATACAGACACACACACAGACACACCCACACGCACACACTCAGAGGCACCAACTCAGACAAGCACACGCACACGCACACACAGACACACCCAGATACGCTCTCACACACACAGACACACAGCCACACACACAGAGAGACACACACACAGACGCACACACACAGACAGGCGCAAACACAGACACAAATAATTCACACGCAGACACAGACACATAGGTTGCACAGACACACGCTCACACACCTCTGTTAGTCGTAGGATTTGTATAAATTTCAGGGTCTGCATTATTTTCAGTATTTCTATTTGTATCGGGATCTGTTATATTTTCAGGAGCTGTATTAATTTCAGGTTATATATTAGCATAAAGATCTGTATCAGTTTCAGGGTCCGTTTTTTGCTTCAATATCAGTTTAGGTGACTGCATTAATTTTAAATTCTGTATTAGTTTCAGGATCTGTATTAAATTAAATATCTGCATTAATTTAACCATCTGTATTAGTTTCAGGATCTGTTTTAAATTAAAGATCTGTATTAATTTAAAGATCTGTATTAAATTAAAGATCTGCATTGGTTTATGAATCTTGATTATTTTGAGGATATGTATTAGTTTCAGGATCTGTATTCGCTTAATACAGAATATTGCAGATTTTTTTGAACCAACAATTCTTCATTCCTTTTCTGCTTCTTTGTCAATCACTTTAGAACCCTGTCAGCCGTGACTGGCCCCTATTCCAGGATCGCCAGTTCCTTGTTATTTAGCTGATCAAAACCCATCGTGAGTTTAAATCACACTATTAAGCCTCCCCTTTGCCTGATCTGCTCGAAGGAAAACAACCACAGCTTCTGCAGTGTCTCCACGCAATTCAAATCCCTCAGCCCTCTTTCAGTTCCAGTAACATTCCTCTGCGCCCTCTCCAAGACTATAACATCCTTCCAGAAATGCGCACAACAGAATTAGGCATTATACTCACCAAGCCTCACCAAGGCTTTATGATTTATGCATCCTTTGCCTGAATTTCATATTTTTGTAAACTCTGATTCTCTTGATCAATAAACACGAATTTTTGTTTTAATGCACTAAAAAGCTTGTTCTACCTTCTTCAATGATTTGCTTATATCTGCCGAACTTATTGTTGGGCAGCTCCAAAATGTGTCTACCTTACACTCTTCTATTTACAATATTCCGTCCCTCTAAAGCCATCGTACATCTCAACTTCACCCCTTTAGATTGGTGCAAGTATAATTGTATTGAAAGGGTTATGTGAAGCTGTTTGTTCTGTGGTAGGAATTAATGCCAGTCTGCATGGACCCTAATTATCAAGTTGGAGAGCTTCCCACTCATGTTTATCAGGGAGTCCCTTCAAGGCGTTATCTGACATTGTCAGCGCGAGCCTGGGCCTGTCACTAACAGGGAACTACAATTTCAAGAGAGTGAGAGGCGATCTCAGAATCTGAGAGCAATGGATTGGAAAGTTAAAACAATGGATTAGAACCTGAGAACAACATATTGGAATGTTACAACAATAAGCAGGAGTTTATCGGAAGCACTTTATGAGCTTTCCGCATATTATAATTGAATGCCATTAAATTACCGGATCTATTGGGCAATCCAGCTTATTCTGCCATTTTACTATCCGATCCTCGGTATTATTGGCGTCCCTTGTAAGTCTGATTGTGTCCGACGATCAATTTTATAAGCCATGTTTAACTGCATTAATCTTCTTCACCAAAATTAGAGTTGTTTTGAGGTTGCAAATTTGTCTAAACTAGTCCAAGAGAGCAGGGGCGACAGTTCAATGATTAACATCTTGTTCAGAAATGTCAGTATCATATGTATTCCTCTTTAATATCTGCTGTCTTCCACCATATCACAGACATTTCAAGTTATTGTCGCATGTACAGTACTTTCAAAAATTCACTGGATGCAACAATACCATGGATCAATTCAGCACCTTCAGCCAAGCTGTATTATTTTTCCTTTAATCTTGATGCATAATTCCACTGTTTTCTCTCTTTCCTACAGCGAACGTCGTGACAATTGTGATCTTAACTCAGGGAAATTGTGGTCTCTCCAACTGTGTCACTCGCTACGTGGTGTCCATGGCAGAAGCGGATCTACCGTTCATTAACTTGGACCTGATATTGAGACACATTCCAATTGTTTATTGGGAACATTTTAATTTCCTGCGGGCCATGCATGTGTGTAATATCCATGCCGTCCTGCTTTATGCAGCCTCTGACTGTTCTTTCTGGTTCACGGTCACTTTCACATTTGATCGGTTTGTGGCCATTTGTTGCCAGAAGCTAAAAGGTAAATATTGCACAGAGACAACGGCGGCTGTGGTTCTAGGATCAGTGACTGTGCTGAGCTTCATAAAGAATATTTTCTGGTATTTTATGCTAACAGGTTTGTATACGCTGAGGAACAAATCCTGTTTTTGTATTGTAACATTCACAGTTCAGGATAATCCGGTGTGGATAATCATCAAATTCCTCCATGACATTCTTACTCCCTGTGTCTCATTCATCCTGATTCTGCTGCCCAATGTTCTCACCGTCAGACACATTTCAATGAGCAGCAGAGCCCGCAGGAGACTCTGGGCTCACAGCAGTGGAGAGAGTCCCAGAGACCCAGAGATGGAGAGTTGGAGGAAATCCATCATTTTACTGTTTGTTATCTCGGCCAATTTCATTCTGTTTTGGGCGATGTCAATGGTGTATTCTATCTGCAGGCGAATGATTTATATGGAGGCTTATTCTGTATGGATGGATAACTATGTGCGGGAATTGGGCTTCATGCTGCAGCTCCTGAGCTGCTGCACAAACTCTGGGATTTACGCTGTGACCCAGACTAAGTTCAGGGAGAGTTGGTGAATGTGTTGAAATATCCCTTTACTCCAATTCCTCGATGCTTTTGATGATTTGAAGAAATTAATCTGTGAGTGTTTCTACTTTTCTTCCATTTGATATCACTCTTGCAGCGGGGCGGTAAGCTGCCTCTGTTGTGTCAGAGTGGGGACCAGCCATGTCCCCATTGTAAAAGGTGGGGGCCAGGGCGTTTCTCTGTCACGGCAGAGCGGGCTGCTGCCTATCGCCCTGGTGACAGAGGGGATGATGGATCCTGTGACTATGGTTAGAGAGCGGGGAGGACCCTGCGGCCATGGGGACAATGAGGCTTGTGGCTTTGCAGAGGAAACGAAGAGCGAATGGAGCCTGGCGCTGTGGTGTCAGTGAGGGGCAGGGCCTGTCGTTGAAGTGGGTAGAGCGAGGCATTACCTCTGGCTCTTTTGACAGAGGTGGGGGGGTGTTGGTGGGTGGCGAGCGAGGTCTCTGACTGTGGTTGCAAAATGGGAAGTGCGCTCCCTCTATGGGGACAGAGACAATCTAGCGCCTGTCATCATTTGCGTAGCCTAATCCCAATCCTGGCGTCCGCTGCCTCCCTTTTGGGCCCTAAAAAATTGGAGCCTGGATGGAATGGGGGTGGGGGAGTGGGGGTAATGCCACCGTCGGCCTGCAGATAAATATGAAAAGGAAGTGGGGATGTCAAACCAGGTACACTGCGCGAACTTGCTTCGACTGAACTTTTCTGGGGCAGAGTGAAACATAGCAGGAAGATAGTGTACTGGGGTGTGTGAACAGCTGCATCACTGGGTGATTATTATAAAAATAAATGTGACAATAAATTCTGTCCCATATATTGTTTGTGTTTTCAATATATTTTCTACAGCCAAATAATCAGTGTGAGGAATTGAGAAAACGATCTTGGAAACAAATAGAAACTTTTAGCAAGATGCAATGTGTCGGGTTAAACATTGACAATATATTGCAGAGGAATTACAGAGCACAGCAAAGTTCATCTACTCCCATTCTGAATGGGATTAGTGTCTGATAACTGTATCGAATGTGCACATTGCTGTCTGGAATATTCACAAACTACCATCTCCAGCCAATATCTCCAATGGAGAATGAGGAGAGAGTTCATGTACAGGGTCAGTTGGTAGAAGAGCGAATGCCCCACCCGAGTGAACTGTGCACCCTGCTGCAAACTTCAATCCCTTATTGTAATGTTAAATATTCACACTTCATTAATCTGTTTCCAGATGCAGACATGCAGTAACTGAACTTCTCTTTGTCTGGCAAAGAGCAATAGTGGCGATGAGCTGCCAGCAGAGGTTGGGCATGCATTCCTTCAATCGCAGGCGTGGCCTGTTGCTCTCTTGTCAGAGGGGGCGGGGCCTGTTACCTCAATTTTAGAGCAGGGCGGAGCCTGTTGCTGAATTGTCAGAGCGGGGGCTCGGTCTGTTGCTCCATGGTCAGAGCGGGGGCGGGGCCTGTTGCTCCATTCTCAGAACGGGGGCGGGGATTGTTGCTGCATTCTCAGAATGGGGGCGCGGTCTGTAGCCTCATTTTCAGAGCGGGGGCGGAGCCTGTTCTATCTTTGTCAGCGAGGTATCGGCCACGGCCATTGTGATGTCACTTTTCGGCGGGGCCTGTTGTTGCAGTGAGATAGTGGGTGTGGATATGGGTTGAGTGCTCACCTTTTGAAGCAGTGTGGAACAGCCCCTCTCGGCCACGTGGTCATAAGCTGCCCCTCCAAGTATGGTATCCATAGAAACCAGGAAAGGAGTCCAACCAGAACACGAGCAGGCAGGCGCTGATGTCACAGGGACATGGGAGGAGTGTTGATATCACAGGTATTCGCATAGGGGGAGGTGCACCAGCTTCACTGGGTGGGAGGATGTTCATGACTCCCAGCGAGAAGGCCGATATACATGCTGCATTATGGTTGGGTGTGTATACCCAGTTCCCCGGGGCCAGGAGGTAGACTGAAGAGGTACACGCATCGTTAGATGTAGACCAGATAGGCGGGGGAAGGAGGTGATATGCCAGGCACTCTGGGAGAGAGCGAAGCTGTGGGTCGGTGTCGATATTGCAGTTGAATCTTGGAAAGGGAGAGATATACCAGCTGTAGGAATGCAGCAGAGTGATATACAAGGTACATACTCGGTCCTGGTGGGGAATAGGCCTGGTACATGGGAGCAGCAGGGAGGCGCGATTCATTTCGGAGGCAATGCAAGGGAGGTTGATATAGCAAGTATGGAGGGGCATGGATAAATGTACCAGCTACACCAGGGGAGGGGTTGTTATGCGATGTGCACTGGGGAGGTTGTTGATATACCTCGGGGACAGATGGAGGTTTACGTTTACAGGGAAAAGTTGGGGGGAATATGCAAGTTGCCCCGGGGCAGCGTTTGTATGAGATTAATGGGGGAACGAGGAGATATATGGACCTGTGCTGAAGCTCTGCATTTATTAAAGAGACTGCAATAGTTTCAGAATCTGTTTCGGGCTCAGAGTTCGTTTCTTAGTTTTCAGACCCTATACTGGGATCAGTGTCTGTTTTACATTCAGGTTCTGATTTATGTACATGCTTGGTACTCATATCAGGGTGTGTTTTGGTCGCTTGCCAAGTTTTCCCCTGGATAAGCGTGATCCCAGTGTGGAGCCCAGATTGATCGATCGCAATTTAATTGTTTGTTTATATATTTGGAGAGTAGCTACTAAACAGAGTCACAGGAACCAGCTGATGATCATTCAACAAATGAATGAAACATTTATTCAACAAGAAAAGATGAACCATACTACACTACACCTTCACCCACAACTATACCTTTAAGATTACTATAGATTTATGAAAATAACAGAAGTTGAAAAAAGCTATCTTATGCTTTAATGTCCACAGTAATTACTCAGTCCATGTAAACCTAAGGCGCCCTGTGGTCAGGCAGACCACACTCTGAACTCATGTGACAGATGATTTTTCAACCAGATGCTATGTTTCCCTCATCAACTCCCCCCAGACACGTGATACACCGTGAGCCACCTAGTCTCACTGAATTCTGTCCTTTTGACGAGGGTTTCACATCTTCAATCTCCAATCCCTTGACTTGGAATCTTCTCCCAAATTGGCGTTTTCTCTCAGAAACGTTCGACAAGGGTTCACCTCCAAGGCTTAGAACAATACTTTCAATGTTCCTCTGCGCTTGGTCACCACATGCTTTCAAGCTGTTTTCCATGCCATCTCTCTCACAAGCTCAGCTTTAACAGTACATCACTGCTTCACATGCTCATAGCAAAGATTTACAGACCTTCAGTTGTCTCTTTGAAACTTTTTTGTTTTTTGCAAAGTTCTCTCACTTTAAATCTAAAGCTTGGAGCCTTCCTCTCTGCCCCTCACTCTTAACTACGATTAACAGGACCGTTTCCTTGGTTCCACAAGTTCCTTTGGCTATAACTTCTCCTTTGGTCTTTTAGTCATTCACTCTCCCGGCTTTTGGGGATTTTACTTTTGCTTGGTACATTTTTGTTCTTCTGGGGAATCTGCAGCTCCCTCTCCCGGTGCCCAGTCTCTCTGGGGTCCTGACTTCAACTGCACTTTAAACTGTTTTTTCTTTATTTCTGTGTGTATGTCTGTGGGAGGAACCTGCCTAGCTGGCTCCCTCTTGCTACACAACAGCATTGTTTGTCTAATCTTCTGTCTCTAACTTTAACTTCGAGCAGATATAAACTCCAGGTTTAAAATGCAAGCAACCTTTTAAATTTAAACTAAACCTTCCATTTGACCTCATTAAAACACACAGATACAGAAATACATATCAAAAATAAACTTTAATGATAGAACTCATCCTAACCGTCACAAATTAAAATATAACATACTTAAACTATCTCTATTTCCTAAAATGGCGTATATTAGTTTAAATCTGTGTTGGTTTAAGTGCCTGTGCTAGTTTAAGTAGCCGTATTAGATTCATGGCCTGTAAGTGATTCATTGGCGCTATAAGTTTCTGGACCTGTATTAATTACATTGTCCATATCAGTTTCCTTGTCTGCAATATTTCAGCGACACACTTGTCTCATCGGCTCTCTGGGTTTCCGCGTCTACATTAGTCATACACTGTGTAATAGTTTCAAGGCCTGAATTAACATTTTGCGCCCTATTAGTTTGAAAGGTTTGACAACAATTGGCACTGATTCAAATGCTGCGGACTTTTGTATTTTTAAGTATATTCCCAAATTAGGAAGATAAGCTCAAGGCTTTGAAAAGGTTTGGCAGAAATCTAATTTTTGGCCGAGTTAAAGAATCTGTGATAATTCTAAAGGAAACGGGCTAGACATAATTTAGTGAGATGCTTTTAGGACAATAAAATGATTTTTGAAAAGAAGACAAGTAACCAAAACATGTGAATGCCTGATTTCTGCTTTAAAACTATTATGAGAATACTTTACTGGATTTTAAATTCTCCCCGCAGATCTGAACAAGATAAGATTGTAGTCTGTTGTATGGGTAAAATGGAATGAGGCAAGTAGGAGAAAGAGTTAGGGAAAGAGGACAAAATATACAAACTGTTTTTAGGGAACTGAATTTAATAATCTGGCCAGAAGCTGAGACATTGGAACTGCACAGGGTAGATAAGCAAAGATCTGGAGGCAGAGATCCTCATTGATACGGAATAGTTAATGCTGCCTAAAGAGCAAGGAAACATTATAAACGATCAAGACAATAGAGAACCTGACCTCAAAAGAATCTTATGATGATCATGGTCAGGGGGAAAAAAACAACTTAGAGGTAAAACTATGTGGAATCAATAGTTCAGGAATTGAAATGTAATGAGAAATAATACTTAACTACAATTTACCACAAGATGGATATAGTTAAAGGGAAAGCTGGAAAAAGGCTAAATAGATGCATTACCGATTGTATTAATGTCCCTGCGAGCTAGAAAAATTCAGACCACATGGCTAACACTATGATGACAGACAGAGCTAAGCAGTTGTAGTGGCCTATCGCCTGTTCAAATACAGCTTTGGCAAAGGTGATTTCGGAAAGAACAGCGATTAAATCTTTAATCGTGGCCAACAAATGCAAATATCAGAAAAGGATTAAAACCAGGTGACTGAAAAATACACACAATTCAATCAGCCATTAACATGGAATAATATTAGCAAAGCGTGGATTAATACAGTAAAAAACTTATTACATTGAGAAGCTCAATACCACATTCAATGCAATAATTAATTTCACAGTGCAAAAGGCTTTGGGAACTATCGTTGGACGAGATTGCCCGCTGAGATGCGGCTTGAACAGAATATTTGCTGCAATCAGGCAAAGAGAATTAAATAAAGGTCGAAATATTCATGTTGGGAACTATATCTGTCGGGACCAAAAGAGATTGCACCTTTTGATCCGCAGGGATTTATCTCAGCTCAAATGGTTTCAATCTGCCTTCCCTTCTACTCTTTTATAAGTTTGGAGAGGAATTGGATGCAAAAACCCATTTCAGACCGGTAATTACTTCATGAAGATTAGTCCCACGTTTCCCTCTAGTTATAAACATCATGAGCTATTAAGCCTTTTCAACCCCTTTCCAAAATATCCACAACCAACTGCATATATACTCAAAGGTCACGGTCTAGCTGCACATTCTTTCGAATTGAAACTTTATTTCATATTGTCTTCGAAAATGACAAGTTATCAAAACCTGGCCAGCGACACTTACAGGGCATGATTTTTTTTTAACGTGTAATGTCATCTACTTTCCACTGAAAATAGACGGATCACAGTATTTCCTAAATGATCTGACGGTAGAAACTGTAGATTCGCACAGAGGTTGTCAGGTACTGTACAGAAATCTCTGCCGTCAACTGAGAATTGCAACACTGAGACTGACCAGGAAGCAATAATGTGAAGGATTACAGTATCAAGAGAATAGGCACTGTATGTGGGAAGGGATAGTACCTCCTGTGTTTTAAATACAGGGAAGGAGTGCAAAAAAATGCAATGCTTTCAGAATGCTCCATAAAATGTAGGTGATTAAGGAGATCAGTAATTTCCTAAAAAAGAAACATGCTAAGGGAATCAGAGCTTTGGATCAATAACGGAAAGAGTGATGAATGTCTCCTAGGTGCACATTTTCATAGCTGAGTCTGCACCAGATAAAGACATGGATGAGGAGCATAATGTCAGCTGGGCTGAGGTGAGAGCGAACGCAACAAACCCACTGAAGGCAGCATTTTTCAAACTGCGGCCCATGGGCTTGGTAGATAACAAGGCGTCAGATATTGTGCTGATGATCACTAGCAGCAAATGAACATGATGTGGATTTCACTTAGTAACTTTTATATATGGTTTGTTTCGTTTGAGTTGACGGTGGCGCATTCCGCCTTGTCAATGGATGATAAGACAAACATGTGACCCTTGCAAGCTTGACATTGCATAGTTGTGCAGATTACACAGTGATAGTGGGACGAACTGACGAGAAATAACATCGAGTGAAAAAGCTGATGTCAATATCGTACTAAGAAATCAAGCCACACTCCTGCTGATCATATCCCCAATATGAAATATTAGATATTAAAATGGAGACCCATCAAAGACCATGATATTGCAAAGTCGGGGGAGAAGCCAGTGCTGGAGTTTCTCCGCTTCAGTTAGGGTGTGTAAGAGTGGAATCCAGTTATGGAAACCAAACTAAGAGACGGGTGTCAGAGATAGAGAATGGCCATTGATTGTAAGAGAGGGTTAGAGAGTCTATGTGACAACTACATTTTGCATTCGGAAAATGAGCTCAAGCAGGACAAGCAACTGGCCATATGAGGGATTCAGAAATGTGATGTAGGAGCAATGATACTGGAATCTCGGGTCAGAGGGGAATTTGGAATCGATTCACAATAAATCCATACTCATCTTGAGGCACCAGATAGGGAGGCGAACATGGTCAGTGAAAAGCTAACGATATTGCTGATGAAGCGACTGATAAAGGTTTTAGCTTTTTCCATTCTGGAGAGACTGATGAATTATTTTAATATAGAGGTAGCCGGGAGAGAGAATGGAGGGGCTTTTGGCGGGTGTATTCTAAATACGCACACATTAATTCTGGGTCCCTCCCAATCTCCCCAACCCTCCATTTTCTACACTCCTAACCAGCTCTCTTTCTCCTATCTTTCTCTCTCTCTCTCTCTCTCTGTCGCTTTCTGACGCGGAACCATTTCTGTCAATACCGTTCCATTAACCATCTAAGTTAAACGGCCGAAGCCAATATTACCACCAACAATTTATTTTTCAATCTTTGTTTATTGTTAACTTGCTGCTCGACAATCATAGTTTGCACCTTTATACTCGGGATTTGAGGGATAACATCAAGCCCTGTTTTTTTTTTTGTTTTGATGCGATTTTGATTCATAATAATCATTTCACAATGTAATTTACATCGGAGTAAAAGCTGATGATGTAATGTGTTTGCTCACTCATGTGACTAATAGCAGTAATCAGGAATACAACCGTCTCAGAGGAATAACATACCCTTTATAAATCAAATCCCATCAGAATGGGTGAGCTCAGAGTGCCTGCCGGGGCTGTGGGTTTGAGTGTCCCTCCCAGTAATGGAATATCCAGTCATCTATCAAATAGAAGATATTTACTTTCTTGTTCTTACGCCAGTTGGAGTATTTGGTGAGCCATTGCGTCCAGTTCTTAATGTTGTAACTCGGTAATTGACACAACTGCTCGAATCGACATTTTTTTTAGTAACTATATGTTTAAAGCTTACTGATCAGTTTTATACGTTGAGGAACGAAATTTCTTAAATCTTTGCTTTGTCGACCTTTTGTGAATTTAATGTATCTTCATTGACCATTTCGGATGCAATCCTGGCAATTCTAAAAGTTTATTTGTTGTACTGGGTAAATTGTTGTCAGCTGGACACAAGGACATTGGAAACAGGAGGTGAAGTATGGCATACAGCACGAGCTGTAAGGCGTTCAGCATTACGATCAGATTGTGACTCATTTGATGGCGCCCCAGCTCCCTTTTCCATTGGTTTACCAATAATCCATTACTCTGCTATACTGTAAAAGTCCGTTTACCCAAACCTTGTGTATTTTCAATATCTCGGCATCCAGAGTTCTGTTTCCAAGACAATTCCAGAGATTTCCGACCCTGAGAGTGAAAATAGCTCTAGTCATCCCCAGTTTGAATGTGTGGAAGTTGATAGTGAAACAGTGCCCATATGGCCTTTATTATTCCATGAGGTGAAAAATCCTGACAGGAAGTATTCTGTCAATTCTTCTTTAAACGACCTCTGAATTTTGTACGTTATAGTAATATCAGCTCTTATTCTTACCAACTGTTTTGATTGTGGTCGCAACCAGCTCAAACTTTTCCCATATGATAACTCCATCAACACAGGACTAAACCTAATAATCCTTGCCTGAACTAAATTCAATTCAAAAATATCACCTGTTATCTCAGTAGATCAATACTGCGTGTGATATTGCACATTGGCTCTCACCAGCGTCGTATCAACACGCAGAAGACGATCGATTGTTCCTGCCAGTATCACTTTGCGGGCCGAACCTGTCCTGGAATATCACTGCTCAAAACTTCTCAGTTATTCATAACGAGGCAGCTAACTGACATAGGAGGCTGCGCAATGGCAGACCTCTAACAATAAACAACATTAATCCGTTTTGCAGCAACTTCAAACATTGTTTTGCTTTTCACTGATCTAAAATATTATTCCCTTCTGCCACGTTGTATGCCTCGCTGCCGAAATGAGTCTGTTCCTGTTTCTTTCACATAGTCTTCCCTGAAAGAATATGGATGAAGTTACAGCCTGTTGCCGGAGATCATTGTGAAATGGAATGTATTGCTCTTATATTGAAAACATTTACAGTGCACCTGAGGGACGAACAAAACTTTCATGTTAGTTGTAATCTAGGATGAGCAGTATCAATGTTTTGTTAAACAATCCCCCTGCTAAATCTACATTTCGCAATTACTACAATTGTAGTTTCAGTTAGGTTTATGGTTCTCTGACAAAGGAATTATGCTTTGCGTGTTCTTTGTTTCGCAGACAGATTGAACAGTGCATGGCATTGGAATGAGTGACATCCTCCTGGGATATTTGTCAGCACAAGATGAGATGAAACATAAATAAATAGAGAAAATGCTGGAAAAATTCATTGGGGGCATCTGTGGAGAGAGGAACCGATTAAACGTTTCCCATCCGTGCGGCCCTCCTTCAGCTCTGGAAGAAGATCCATACCAATACAAAACGCTAATTCCGTTTATTTTTCTACAGGTGCTTCACGACCTGCTGAGTTTATCCAGTGTCTTCAGTTTTTACTTATGATTTCCAGCATCCACACTATTTTGCATTTAACTTATGAGAGGAAACAGCATTCTTCTGAAAATTGGATGAATTCACTAAGGGAGATGGAGGCAAAGATGAGGAGCAGATTAAATAAGTGATGACAATCAATTGTGTTTTTTTTTCATTCTTGCAAATTTATGATTATGTACTGGCTGTTAAATTAATACAATTAAATTGATCATATAGTCACGAATCAGTTTCTTTGAGGTTGAGAGAGGAGAGCATTGAATCTTCTTTCCATGACTCTGATGTACATTTCTTTGTATTTATGATGCATTATTAACTTAATGTATTTTGCATGAAATCGAGAGTTGAAATGTTGACATATTATAAGAGGGTTGAAGAAACTCTTACTCAAGCTGGAATGTGAAGTGTGATTTTCATGACTAATCTCGATAGACCGCGAATCATGAGATAATGATGGTTAAGTCAGCGCAAATACTAAATTATTGCTTGGTATCTTCATTAATTACTCGATTCTGTG
Source organism: Cetorhinus maximus (assembly GCF_964194155.1). Classification (NCBI taxonomy): domain Eukaryota; kingdom Metazoa; phylum Chordata; class Chondrichthyes; order Lamniformes; family Cetorhinidae; genus Cetorhinus; species Cetorhinus maximus. Next base: position 132,777 of record NW_027596352.1, read on the forward strand.
GACTTTCACCTGAAACATATGTGCTCTGTATTTTTTTCTTTTAAGTAATGGAATGGATTTGAACAAGAGAAAAAAGCAAGTTAACAAATAGAGACTGTGATCATCTCTTGAAATGTTAAACTTTTCACAAACGTTTCTAAATGAACAAAAATAAATACACGCCGAAATTTACAGGCAAGTAGCATTTATGACTAGGATGCTCGCTCATGATAATAACAATGAGCCAGATGTGAAACGGAGCAATGCAAGAACGATGTTAGAGGTATAGAGGGATCAACGGGAGATAACAAACGAAAAGTAATGAGGGAGATGAAAGAGAGAGAGAGAAACAGAGGATGCAAGTGAAAGAGAGATAGATTTGGAGAGAGAGAGGACGAGAGAGGGGGCGTCGGGTGGGGGTGAGTGGGGTGCGGGGTGGGGGGAATACAAGTGGGGTGTAAATGAGATAAAATACGGTGTGAGTACCTTATGGTGATGAACTTCTCAAGTCTCTTGAACGATTTGTGAAATAAACTGAGATGAGGACATCTGAAATATGTTGCAGGTTCGTTTAGTTTCACTGCTACACTCATTTGTTATGTCTTTACCTCATTCGGTGAATGTTCTTTTTCTGGATATATGAGCAGAGTGAACAGGCATTATTGAATAATTTCTTTCATGTCCACTAATGGTGATATATTATTAGATAATGCTCTGAAAATATGTATTTGCACAATTTCATCAAGGACGATGTGCATTATCTTCATTCTGTCCGTTTCTCATTTGTAAGCAATGGGACGTGAAAGATAAATTTCTTGAACGTAGTTCAGGACCATCCTCCTGTTCGCCAACAACAATTATATTAGTTATCAATGGTTAAAAATAATAATTGAGTTGTGTATATAGATGATACATGTATTAGAATTCGCCTCATGTTTTTATTCCATATCAATATTGGAATCTCAGTCTCTTATTGCATTGCACTGAATCCTCTATCTTCTCATCCAACACATAGGTTTACCCACTTTCCAAAACCAATTGCCCAGGCCTCCAAATCCGATCTTCGATGGCTCCCTCCCAGTTTCACGGCGGGGTTCAGTTTCTGGATGAATCTCCCCAGCAATTCCCACACTCAATGTCTCTTCCTCATTCACTTTGTGTGAACCAAGTTTAGCTTGCATAACCCTGAACAACTAATCAGTTGCTCTCAGTATGTACCCAAATTTTCTTCATCAGCATGGAACCCAAAGCTGGTTTAAAAAAACAATGTGCCTGCTTCCTCAATGACATTCACTCCTAGGCAATGGTTCGACGACCTCAATTGTCCCTTTCACTGCATCCAGTGTGCAATGTATTCAAATTAATGACTAATACATCTCCAATACGATTTGACAATAAATTGAAAAAAAAATCCTCTGCTCAAAAACATTTCATAAACATTCCTTATAGGATGCAACAGCAAAGGCATCCTATAACCTGAAAGACTGTGATTTTGCTTCCATGGCGGATCATTGTTTATGTGTTTCATTACTTTTCTCTGTTCCAGTTAACGTGCTAACGATTCTGATTTTATTCAGAGGAAAGTGTGGTCTGTCGAAATGTATCAACCGCTACCTGTTGGGCATGGCAATGGCCGATCTGCTGGTCATCATCACTGATCCTATGTTAAGAGGGATATTTCCAAGATACTTCCCAGGTTCATTTCTGCGCATTACTCCCGTGTGCTGCCTCAATAACATCCTGCTTTTTGCAGCCACGACTCTTTCTGTATGGCTAACAGTGGTGTTCACCTTTGATCGTTATGTGGCAATTTGTTGTGAGAAGCTGAAAACAAAATATTGTACCCCGAAAACGGCAGCTGTGGTTCTAGCAACAGTGAGTGTGCTAGGCTCCTTAGAGTGTACCCCTTGGTTCTTCGCATTTGAAGCTTCATATATAATTGATAACGTTCCCAGGTATTGTACCTTTAAATCTAGCCTCATTAATTCCACTGCTTGGGCAGCATATGAGTTGCTTCACCGCATTTTGTCTCCCTGTGTCCCGTTTTTTCTAATTTCGATTCTCAACCTTCTGACTGTCAGATGCATTTTAGTGACCAGCAGAGTCCGGAGGGGTCTCCAGGGCCTCAGCAGTGGCGAGAACCGCAAGGATCCAGAGATGGATCATAGAAGAAAAGCTATCATTTTACTGTTCAGCATAACAGGCAGTTTTTTAATGTTATGGTTGACACAGTTTGTATTTTATGTTTATCAGCGAATTACAGAACAATATGCTGTTTCTGCCACTGACCCCCTTTATATCACAGAAAGAACAGCAATGATGCTGCAGCTTCTCAGTACATGCACCAACACGTGTATTTACGCTGTGACACAGGCGAAATTCAGAGAGGAGTTTAAGAAACTGTTGATATACCCATTCAAACTGCCTGTTAGATTATTTAAATATATGACCGAGACCTAGGATTTCAAGCATGAGAAATAAATGCCATTTGAAACACTAACGCCTTCAGCCTTCATGTTTAAATTGGCATTGCAAAGGCGCAAACATCTTCGTTGAGCTTATCCTAAGACTCTTGTTGAATATTAAAACTCCGAAGAGAAGTCTTCAAAGTGTCCCTGCAGCGCTTCCTTTGTCTTCAATGAGAGCGCACCCCAGTCTCAAATCTTCCATAGAAATTTCATTTGGTTAACTTATTAAAGCATTTTGGTTACATGAACTGGGTGGGACAGCTGTGTCTCTGGTGAAAGACTGAATGTTTGACGTGTCAGTTCAATGTCTGCTATTCTGCCCTGCCATCTGAGCTGCAGAGCTTTCCTCAAGCAGCTCAACTAAAAATGATTGCGCTTTATGACATGGTGTTTGTGCACAATCAGATTTTCAAACTTTTTGCAAATTTGACAGTCCTATTGCAGTGTGGACTTTCACTTAGGTAAGCGGGCAGATTTCTCTTCATTTCCAGGTTGATTTCAGGAGGCATCCGAAGTTAACACTTTTTATGTGTGATTTACATTCTTGCACGTGCCTCATTATCGACAGTGCGATTGAGTGCGCTGCCGAGATAAGTGAAGCCCTCCATTGCAAACGCCTTGTGAACATAGACTGAAACATTGCGCCCTGGTACACACTGATACATTACTTCATTTTGCGTCATGATGATCATGAGGTACAACTTGTTGCATGATTGGTGGGCAAGTCTGTGCTACCTGCATTCCCAGCTCTGAACTGGTAACACGCGCACAGACATCTGAAAACACAACGTGATGAAGAATGTTCTTAGACACTTTGTTCATTGCCTGCAGTAGTCGCAGGATGGTGAGCTTTCATGTTGTGCAATATTTCATTCCAATGTCAGCATCGCCATAATGGAGGGCATTGTAGAGAATGGGGAGAAAAAAGAAAACATGCTGAAGAGAGTCGATTCCAGCACACAGCGCTGTTTAACTCCATTAGTGACCGGAAAATGGTGAGAAGACTCACAATCATCCAGGGAAGGTGTGAGCATGACGTCGTGGAACGGTTGAACCAGTGTGATGAATTTCTCAGGCAGCAGAATGTTTTCCTGACCTTCTAAAGCCTCTCAAGGCTGACCTGTGTCAGCTAATCATAAGTGGCTTAGAAGCCAGAACCTTGTTCTTGACATTACTAACCCGAAGCGTTTAAGCTGCCTTACTGGAAGAGCCATGTCAGTGATTCTAGGACTATTGATTGAACTGCAGTCTCCACTGGCAGCAGATCCTGGTCGACGTGTTGCACTAAGAAGATCAGTACGATTATGGCAAAGGTTTTCCGAGAGAGGAAGTGGCATGAGATTTCACTATGATTGTTTGATGGTTGGCGGGTTACATTCCATTAGTGCAGCTTGGCAATGAGGTACCTTGTATTTTTCTGGAGCATTCCCTTTGCCCTCATAGGGTGAACGATTTTAATTAGGCTATTGACGAGTCACTGGCATCCAGCCATTTAGGCAAAAGTTGGGACATCATCAGCTTCTTTACATTTAACTATAGACAGAAGATTGAGAGTTTTATTCGTCTTCTGTTTGTTGGAAGCTTTATCAAGAGAACGGTTAATGGAAAACGTGTCTCTTCATTGATGTCTGGAAGCTGAACGAGAATGTTTTTTTATTGGGTTCTGCCAAACTTTGCACATTGTGCTTTTTTTCTTCCTATGGTTTTGGCCCATAGGCGCAGAGGTCTGCTGACAAATCAACCAAGGCTTGTGACTTCAAGCAGTTTTCGAGAATCATAGGCACTCTTCCATCTTGTGCTGTCGGCAAATTAGGCAATTTATTCAATCTTCAGATTGAACCATTCGTCTTATATCTTTCTGAGCTTGCATCCTTCAATCCTGCAGAGGTTTGAGTAGGTTACGTGCTTAGATATAGTGTACATGTGATTGAGCAAATCCCAGTAAAGGTAATGATTCTCTTCCATTTGTTATTGGATCCGCTGATAGTTTTCATTCAACAAATGTTGATTCATATGAACGGTAAAAAAAAGGTCATGTACAGCACTGGAGTACCGTGCATTCCTGAATGTCACCCACTTCTCCTCAATTCAGTGTCACAGTTTCACTGTTCATGTGCGACTCAGAAATGCTCTGGGAGAGATTCCGTCTTGCCTGCCTGTTTCAAAATTCAGACTTTGAGACACTTGTGCACTTTAAGTCCTGGCAATGCCAACGTGTGAGCCAAAAATGTGTATGTTTGAAAGGTTAAGACAGTGGTCAGCACAGCAACCAACGCCTCACATGGCTTCATTATCCGAACACCATACCTGCCCTGTGCCTGGTGATAACATGGTCGATTAAATGCTAGTGCTCAGAGCCCGGGTGCACCCAAGGCCCCATGTTCCAACTGGACTGGCGGAAAACCGTGTTGGTGATTAAAGTGCCATATTGTTCAGCCATCTGCAGCACGGCAACTTCCAATGGCAAGATTCTCGTGAACCCTTCCAATGATACATAGGAGCAGAAAGACCAGAAGACATGGGAGCAAATATTAGGCCTATCGGCCAATCGAGTCTGCTCCACCATTCAATCATGGCCAATAAGTTTCCCAAACCTATTCTCCCGCCTTCTCCCCGTTCCCTTTGATCCCCTTACCAATCAGGAAGCCATCTATCTCCGCCTTAAATACACTCAAATACCTGGCCTCCACAGCTTTCTGTGCTAATGAATACCATAGAGCCCTCAAACGTTGTTCATATGTTGAGCCTTTCATTCCTGGGATCATTCTCGTGAACATCCTCTGGATCCTCTCCAGGGCCAGCACATCCTTCCTGAGTTAAGGGGCCCAAAATTGCTCTCAATGTTCTAAATGTGGTCTGACCAGAGCCTTATAGAGCCTCAGCAGTATATCCCTGCTTTTATATTCTAGTCAGCTCGAAATAAATGCCAACATTGCATTTGCCTTGCTACCTTCCGACTCAACCTAAAAGTTAACATTAAGAGAATCCTGGGCTACTACTCCCAAATCCCTTTGCACTCCAGATTTAGAAAATAGCCCATGCCTCTATTCTTCCTAGAAGAGTACATGACCTCACACTTCCCCACATTGTAATCCATCTGGCAATTCATTGCCCATTCTCCTAACCTGTCCAAAACCTTCTGCAGCCTCCCCATCTATTCAATACTACCTATCCCTGCACCTATCTTTGTATCATCTGCAAACTTAGCCAGGATGCCCTCAGTTCCTTCATCTAAATCATTAATGGATAAAGTGAAAGGTTGTGGTCCCAACACTGACCCCTGCAGAACTCCACTAGTCACCGGCCGCCATCCTGAGAAGGACACCCTTATCCCCACTCTCTGTCTCCTGCCAGACAGCCAATCTTTTATCCATGCTAATATCTTGCCTCTAACGCCATGAGCTCCTATCATGCTGAGCAGCTTCCTGTGTGGCACCTTGTCAAAGGCCTTCTGGAAGTCGAAGTAGATAACATCCATTGGCTCTCCTTTGTCTAACCTACTCGTTACCTCCTCAAAGAATTCTAACAGATTTGTCAGGCATGACCTCCCCTTAATGAAACCATGCTGACTTTTCCGGATTTTACCATGCACTTCCAAGTATTCTGAAATCTCATCCTTAATAATGGACTCTAAAATCTTTCCAACGACCGACGTCAGGCTAAACAGCCTGTAATTTCCCGTCCTTTGCCTCATTCTCTTCTTAAACAGGGGGGTCACATTAGTGATTTTGCAATACTCTGGAACCCTCCCTGATTCCAGTGATTCCTGAAAGGTCACCACTAACTCCTCCACTATCTCTTCAGCTATCTCCTTCAGAACTCTGGGGTGTAATCCATCTGGTCCAGGTACTTTATCCACCTTCAGACCTTTCCGATTTCCTAGCACCTTCTCCTTGCTAGTGGCCACCATACTCACCTCTGACCCCTAACTCTCTTGAACTTTGGGGATGTCACTCGTGTCTTCAACTGTGAAGACTGATGCAAAGTACCTGTTCAGTTCCTCGGCCATTTCTTTGTTCCCCACTACTACGTCCCCAGAGTCATTTTCCTGCGGCCCAATATCCACTATTGCCTCTCTCTTACCCTTTATATATAAAAAAAAAACTCTGGCAATCTTGTTTTATAGTACTAGTTAGTTTAAACTCATATCTAATCATCTCTCTCCTTATTTCTGTTTTAGTTGTCCTCTGTCGATCTTTTTTAGGCTTCCAAATCCCCTGGTTTCCCACTGCTCTTCACCGCATTGTATGCTTTCTCTTTAGCTTCTATGATGTCCCTGACTTCCCTTGTTAGCCATGGTCGCTTCGTCCCCCCTTTAGGATGCTTCTTCTTCCTAGGGATGAATTTTTGTTGGGTCTCCCAATTAATCCCGGAATCTCCTGCCATTGCTGTTCCACTGTCTTTCATGCTAGGCTCATCTCCTAGTCAATTCTGGCCAGCTCCAATGGCCGGTGATCTGCAGCAACCCATGTGATGAAGTCACCAAAAATGATGAACTTGACTGCCATTGGGTAGAAGAAACCCAGGTTAAGCCTGTCATTTTAAAGTGCATGCTTTAACTCTTCAGTGCTGTTCATGGACTGGATATACACTCTGACGAGAGTTGTTGCATGTTTTACTGCAGCGGCAGATCAAGCGCCATCAGACCATCAGTAACACGCTTTGGAAGGCAAGACAACTTATTGCCCTCATTGTTCATGACAACAAGCCCTGTACAATCTTCCCACCATTTTACATTTCCATGGTCATTAACATCATGTGTGGCCTTAGGATTCCTTCTTTGGTCCCTCCTCAGTCAAGCGAAGTTGCCTGATTCTTTCGATCTGCATGTGCACCTAACTAGCTAACAAGTTAGCAATTAAGCTCTTGTTGCAATGTGATGTTGTTTAACCTGAAAGTGTGCCTGTTGAATTCATCAAGAGATCCGTGTCACAATTTATTGATTTAATAATTAATAACCTATTTCGGTATCAGTGGGACCCACAGTTGCGCCCGTGGCTGAAACAGACAACTGTCAGGGAATTTGGCCCAGCCTCATAGCAGGAAGTGAACAGTTTAACCCTGAGAAGTGCTGCTCCGTCGCTAGGTGCCGGCTGATTTCAACTTCAGCTTCCATCCAGGGACTAAATATATATTTGATTGAACAACATTACTGCAGGTTCGTGGTTATAGCGCCCACCTCATCGTGAACTGCTGCTTCAGCCCCATCCCATTGTCACTAGAGCTTGTTACTGAGAGATGTTGTATTACAAATAATAATAATAAAAATGATCAGCATGGTTTATTGATGAATTGGAATGCAATGAGTGAGAATAGCTGGTCGTCAGCCTCCAACTCTCCACCAGGAATTTGTGGATGCAGTGAAAAGAGCGGCTTGAGCGTCTGGAGGCTGCTCGAGAGGCAAAGGGTGCTCAGGATGTCTCAGGGCCTTTGCGCGCTCTACGCATTCCCACCCGCGATGATCCCTCTTCAGGACCGTGGCAATTGAGGATGACCCAATACGCCGCTCTCTTTGGGCTGGCTTTTAATTTATGGTTCTCACCTTCGGCAAACTCCCAGCTGTTGCATGAAGTTGCTGGTGGCACGAGCCAGTGGAAACAACTTCTCAACTGCTTCGACGGGTTGGCCAAGGATTCCGGTGACTTCGGCTATTGTCTACCCTGTCATCTGAATACTGAATAACAGGGCAGATAAACACAGTAATTGAATAAATTCGATATGTTGCCTTTAGCAATCAATAGAGCTGCTCGTGAAATGTGCACTAAAGAGAGAGTCCAGAGGGAGCCAGAAAAGGAAAGAAACAAATGGCCTCAGGGATTGCACCCAGATAGCTAAAGATAGACAGGGCATAAATTGGCCATCCACAAAAATCGCGGAGTGTCAGGAAACGTCAGGAAGTGATATGGAAAGAGAAATTTAGGATGAACAGAAGAGACAGGATGAAGATAACTAAAATATCAATGAAAGTCACAGAGAGTAAAAGATACAGAGAAAATCCAAAATAAACATGAACTGGGGGAACAGCGAAAAGGAAAGGATTTGTACCCAAGTGCAGACAAGAGGGAGGAAGGCAAGGAAAATGAGGACATACTCAGGTTCGAGTTGTAGATTCATTAAACACAGAGATAGAATATCAATTAGCATTATATTATAAAGAGTTGGGAAAGTTGAGAAGGGAACAAAGATGAATAAATTAACTGATGACAGAGAAAATGTGAGGTAAATGGAGCATTTGCTTCACAGGTATGCAAAAGGGGTAAATGTGAAAGGGACTGGAAGGAAACAAAAATTAAACACGGGGAAGGTGGGTAAAGATGATTTAAAAGGTGGAGTAGTCGTGGAGACAGTAAATTAAATAATAGAAAGGGAATGAAAAGAGGAGGGAACTGATGAAGAAGACGTCACTCAGAGAGAGGTGGAACCACAGTGCGTGGCAGAGCAGGAATTTGACAGATAAACTTTCACAGAGCAAAAACCTAGACAAAGGAGGACATAATTCACTACACAGTGCATTGGTTCGTTTTGTTGCTTAAAGTTACATATGTCCATCAGTTTTACATTGAGTTAAATAGATAACTCTGAACAGGTTGCCCACACCATTCTCCTCCAACGATTTTTTCATTTCCTCCAGCTGAGTCAAACTGTTCCCCATTTGTGCCATTTCAAAAAGATGTAACCAGAGCACCACTGACAATGGGTTTTAAAACCCGGACCGGCACCGGTAGCTCTGTCTACCCCCAAAAGTCTGGAGTTGCATCGTTTTCTTCAGCGTTATATAAAGAGGCTGAGGAAGCGAAGTATCCTCACAGGGACGGATAACATAACAGAGAAGCAAAGATATTAAGAAGACAATATTGTGTTAGAGAGTGAGTTCTGCATGAAGAGATCATATAATATGTACCCTTTCATAAACATTAACTTCTAAAAAGAAACTGCTGGGCATTGCAATGCCAACCATCGGACGGGCGTTAAAGATCGATCGGAATTCTAACTGCGCTCTCTGGAGGACGTGCAAGAAAGTCAATCAGTCTGGGATAAATGATTCTGTGCAACAGTACTGCAGGAAATGGACAAGAGGCTCCTTTCAGTCTGCATTAATACTCGTAACATTCAATCCGATGTAAAGTAGCAGCACGTCAGCAATTCTTGTGTGTTGCTGGCTACATAGGATGTTACTGCAGTGTCACTTTCTCTGTTATTACCCTGTATTCTTTATGTGGTTCATGTTAATTAAAACACGAATCGAAATATCAGGATAGCAGTGAATCGCACGAACGCTACGATGTAGCCCAGATTAATAATTACCCTTCGATATTGGAAATGTAACTATATTGTACATAGAAAATGCCCTTTTCCATGCCGTAACTAACTTAGGTCCATTTATATTGACTATATGTCCATATGTCAAGGATTATTTTTCGGAATACACAACGCCATCAGCATTAAGATTCTAAGATTTTCCAACTTAACACTATATTCCCTCTAGAGCATTCCGTTTTACAGTAATTTATGACAGTCAACTTTCTTCACACACTAGTTTACATTTCTCTTAGCTCAGCCGAATCAGTGCTGTTATAAACAAATGGGCTGTCCCCCTGAACGCCGACACTGAAAGGGGTGCGGCGGGGGTGGGAGATAGCGAGAATTTTAAGTACTATTCATCATATACGAATCTCAGTTACTGGAAACGCTGAGCGGCAGCAGTGGAGTGGACGGTAAGCTTCGGCTTGGATTTCGGTTATTCCTTACAGGTGCGGTTGGTGAACTGAGAGTTTGATCAGCAGCTGGGTGGTCCAAGGGCCGTGTGGGAGCTATGGACGGAGGGCAGATCACGGGTGTGCGGTTGAAGATATTGCACTGCCTTCACTTTCCTGGGTAAATGCCATCGACAGAGTTCGAGATGCTCGACACCATCCAATGCACTGCAACCTCATTGTTGGCGGATTCCTTAAACATTCACTGTCATTACTACTGACCCACAGTGGCAGCCGCGTGTATCATCCATAAATGAATGGAACATATGAACATACGGATTTCAATTCCGTACTCAATGGTAGAAGCATCAAGAACCATTTGGCTGCGAGTTATTGTGACTGACAAAATAATCAATGGTGACATCTGGGAAACTGTGGATTTTACAACCCGACTGCATAGGCTCTAGGAGACACTGTCTGAGAGCGTGGTGAATTCAATTTCAACCCTAGAATTCAAAGTTTAACGACGCACTCCTTTCTCTCCGATGCGTTCCTTAAACCTGTGACATTTACTTTATATTGTGTCCATTAATTTACCCGATAAAAAACAAAATAACTATTTCAAGTTTTTCTGAATGAATGCCACTTGACACTTGCATGTGTATTTCACAAGCCTCGCTGTCACATGCTACTATGCTTGATTCTGTTTATTACGTTTCTAATTAGGTTGCCTCCGGAAACTTTGAAACTCTGTCCTCGGCCCATTAATAATTCTATGTCTCAAAAACGCGTGCAGCGTCCCCATCATCGAGACCTAGAGGAACAGAATTGGAATCCCTCTTCTCGTTTTTATTGGGAAAAAGAAAATCCGTTGACTCTTCTCGATGTTTTCTGTCTGTTAGACAATATCGTATCCACACAGCCATTTTCTCTTTAAACCGATGCACGTCAGTATTGAACATTCTTTTATGTCTCACCATATTGGTCAACCCATGAAGTCCGTTTGCACTTGAGTAAGCATTATACTCATCCATCTTCTCCATTGCTTCCCCGAATGACTCAATGAGGTTACACAAACAAGATTTGCCACGGACCAATCAGCACTTACTTAAATTAATCAGCCCGCAATTTTTAATTAAAATCTGCTTGTCGTGGGTTAACATTTTTATATTCTCCCAATACATTCCAATTCAATGAAACGATTCAAGAAAGGAAATGATGCCCCATCCTTTCACCTCAACTTTATTCATCCAAATATCTGTTGTTTGCAAAACAAGAAAAAACTAAATTATTTTCAGAATAAGTGTCATATCATCTTTTCAATTATGGCATATTATGGATAAAGAATGACGAGTAAGTAATGATGTCATTGTGCTAAATGTCAGTCATTCCCACCATGTATTTTCTACAAAATTTGAAGGATTGTTTTAAAAGAAATTACTCCAAAGAATGCACGTTCTCTCCTGAATGTGCCGAGGTAAAACGCTTTGTAACGTTTGCCTCTGATCAGCATATTTAAATCTTCTGCCGTTTATTATCAATGTGTGTTTTCCCGCGTTCATCAGGTCTTCTCTGAACTTAGCCTCAGTCAGAGCATAAATTAATGGTGCTTGTGCCGGAACTGAACATGAATCCAGCAACCTTCTAGTAATGGACACTATAATAGCGAGTGATCGCTTAATGCAGAGTGATGAAAGATATAACCTGTGACGCTTATTAGATGACAAAACCACCGGAAATGCTTAAGCGCAACGCGTCGGGTTTCTTTTGTTTATCCATCTCTGGGTTCTTGATGTTTTATCTTTCCTTCTGCCTCTAGAGTCTATTGTGTTTTCGATTAGAGAAGAGAAAGTGCCGACGCTCGCCATTTTTCCAATTTACGCAGTGGGTGTGACTCACACGTTTGCCCATAAGTCCTGTGTGTGTGGTCCCCACGATTGGCCATAAGCTTGGGAGTTTTGTTTCCCCTTCAGTCTATAGCTCATCCGTCTGATTCACAGATTTTACAATGAGCTGTTGAGCATGATTCCGCATTCTTCCCTAAGAGTTAGACGTCCGTTTGATTCGCCAGCTTTGCAATGAGACCTGATTGTCTAATAACCTTTTCCAATATTCTCATAATATTTTCCTCTATGAGGTAAACAGGCTAAATTCTCGAAAGCAGCAACTTAGCCCCTGGTCCTTCGTGTTCTGCATAAAATGGGGGTTTCAGAACGAAATGCAATGCTCCACTGGAGGGCAAAATTGTTTTGTACGTGATAAATTTAACAACTTAATTCTCTATCACATTGTTTGTTAACTTTTAAATCACTAATTCGTCGTTACGTTTGTTATATTCAAATACTTTTACACGTGCAATCCATGGCCCTCCAGTTCATTTGCGCGTGTTTCTTTATTTTTATTCATTTTGCCTTCTCCTCTAAAAAATCATCTTCTCTTTTCCTACGAACGTTAATCATTACACAAAGCTCTGCATTAAATTCCAGTTGCCACTTGTCCAAATGTTAGACGAGGCCGTCCGTGTCCCCCTCAAATATGAAGATGTTCCTCACATTGGACAATACTACCGATATTGCGTCCTCTGCAAAATTCGAAATTTGCATCCCCTAGATCCACGTTTAGGCATTAAAATATATTTAGGGAACCGACGCCCTCACACACAAATTAATGGAACCACACTCTGCACTATCCTGTAATTCCAATAACAGATGTTCACCATTACTCTGTGTTTCCCGCAACCAGCAGTCTTCGTATCCATGTGGATACTGTCACTGTTCTTCCAATCAGCTTGACCTTTGCTGGAAAGTCATTGTTATGACATTCCAGGGAACGTCTGTTGAAAATCCCTGGACAGCATACCAATAGAGTTACCATTATCAAAGCTTCCAAAAATAAAACCATTCCGAATTCGACAGTCCACTTCTGTCTGGAAATTCTGAATCTCAATAACTGGAAACTCGCAAATACTTGTTTCGCACAATCGAGAAGCTTCCTGTGATTTTGATTGTGCAATATCGCGAGCCAACATCCAAATTTCAGAACGACAGGTAAAAACTCCGATATGAGGAAAAGGCATTTCGGGATAAAGTCTCACTCAGGCCCACATTTTCACTTGTATTAGCAACAGGTAATTGTTTCAGCAGCAGCACATGAGCATTTCTCATGAAATTTTGCCAGATTGTTAAGGAGCTCATACACATTGCTCTAAAGTTGAAACAATAGTGAATTTAAAGTTAGGTTATGGCCTTCCAAATGGGGATATCAATTGCGGAATGCGATATAGGAACGGAATGTTATTTTATCACATTCACCTGCGAGCAGATCAGCCTCATCACTGATGGGCAATCCGGACTCTGTCATCGTAACCCCTTTAATTGGAGGTGTGTGTGTGTGTGTGTATGTGTGTGTGTGTGTGTGTGTTTGTATGTGTTGGGGCAGGCTGGGAGTGCGTTTTGAGAGTTCGAGAAGGAGGGTTAATAATCTCACTGATCCTTTCCAACAGTGTGAAGAAGGGCTGGAGTGTCCTCTTCAATGTTGAGGAGAGATTTACAACACGTTGAGAGTTGAGCGGAAAATAATTATTGGCACAAAGCACAACAATGAGCATCTTCAATTCAACGCCAGCACAACAGTCCAGCTCTGCAACTGATTTATTAATAAGTTATTTGAACGATGCATTTTGATGTCATTTCAAAAATTCACTAAAGGAAATCCGACTGAATTTTAACATGCCCTGGACAGAGCCTCCGTGTACTCATGGGAATGCAGTGGGTGCGCTGAATGAATTTACTTCAGAAAGCCATTCAAAATAACAAGCTTCACATGCCACGTGTAAATAATTTCTGAGACACATCATTCCAAGCTGATTCTTCCATCCACCCAGGCAGACCCTTTTGTTAATAGCGTAACACCATGAAGTGTTTACTGAAAATAAAGACGGGAATAAAATCGTGTAGCCATCTGTGATATTTGCCATCTGTGATCTGCAGCCATATGTGATAGTTAGGAGATTTCCAATAGACGGCACTGGTCTAAAAGATCACATTTGGAATAATGCCATTAAACAAATTTGATTTATTCCATTGCACTTCAGTTAAGAATTAAAACATCTTATCATTTATATTTGCTCAGGCACTCAACACCATTGAGCAACTATGAGCCACAGGTGTGGCAGTTTAGCTGGCAGCCATTGCAGCTATTTATAACACACTTTCATTTGTACAACTCAATGCAGAATGAAGCAAGTTTACCAAATTTGCCTCTGATGGCCTTAAAATCAATTGAATCCTTAGAGTAAAATGTTGTTTCCCTGTATTGGCCTCCAGGACCTTCTATTTTGTCCTGTACTTTATTTGAATTCTGTTGGCCTAACAGTACTTGAAGTGAAGATTTCCCCATTCTAAAAACTCATCATTTAATAAACGACTTCGAAGAGCGCCTTTCACTCTTCTGCAAGATTTGAATATTGAATTAATAAAAATATATACCTGAATGGGATTCCACATGCTGCAAGGAGCAATGGAATTTGGAAACAAGAGGACTAGGTCCTTCGGCCCGTTGAGCCTGCTCCATCATTAAACTATATAATGGCGGATCATCTACATCAACACCTTTTCACAGTACCATACACAAAGCCTTGCATTCTTTAATAACAAGAAATGTATCGATTTCTGTTTTAAACATGCTCAATGACTCGAATATCACAGTCCACTGGCGTAGAGAATTCAAGAGATTCACCATCCTATAAGTGAGGGTATTCCTCCGCACCCCAGTCCAAAATGTTTTACCTCATACTCTGAGGCTGAGCCCTTACTCTGGAAAACCTAAACCGGGGTAAGAATATTTACGTGTCTAACCGGCTGAGCAAGGTAAGAATTCTCTATGTTTCAATGAGATAATCTCTCACTCCTCTGCACTCCAGAGGACATAACTCTCAAAATCTCCCCATAGGGGATCAACCTGGTGAACTTTCCTTGCAATCCCTCGATGACACGTATGTACTTCCTTAGTTAAAGTGGCTAAAACTGTGCAAAATATCCTGCTGCTATCTCACCAATGTTTAATGCAATTGCAGCAAGCCATAGTTACTTGTGCAATCAAATTCACTTGCATGAAATGCTAAGACACCATTTAAATTTCTAATTGCTTCCTTCAACTCATAGTTTATTAGTGACTGATGAAGTCAAATATGCAGCTCAACTTCCACATCAACACTCACAATTTATTAACTACCCTGCGTTTCTGATTGTCTAACCAAATTGGATAACTTCACACATTCTTTCCAATTTTACTCAGTCCCATGCCTCCACTATTTTTTTTTTAAAAATCAGGTACTAAGACCTTTGCAATAGGATCTAACATTCTCCCTGATACTGATGTTAGGCTGACACATCCACAGAAATCTTTCACTCTCCATATTTTCGTTTAAATTGTGGTTACTTTTGCTCGTTTCCAACAGTTCGGGATACATAACATCAAGAGCCATACTTCTGAAATTTTTGAAAAATTGAAGAACATTGAATTATTTGGACACTTTCTAGGGAATGTAACTGTTTAATTTAGAGGTTATAATTTCAGTTTGTACTGTGAGATAACTGCCTGTTCGAATGAGTTACATATCTTCAGCTAATTCCCCGCGAGGCAACAGAGAGCTTACTTGAATTTACTTGAATTTTAATATCGGGATTAAAAAAATAACGTGTCCAGATGCTGCGAGCTCCTAGTCAATTTCTGGTATACATATTACTGGGAGCAGCCCCTTGCTTTGAAATTGTGCTTTGTAACAGAACCCTCCCCCCACTGGAAATGTGAAATTGAAGGTGAACATTCCGGAAACCCCCAGAGGTTCATTCCCAGCCCTGTAACATCACCCTGCCCCCGTTGGAAATTTGGAATTCAATGTGAAAAATCAGGAAACTCCCAGTGTTCCATCCCCTCCAGTGAAAGACCCATCCCCGCGCTTGAAATGAGAAATTACATGGAATAATTGTGTAAATTCTAATGTTTCGGATGGTCTAATCATTGAACTAATTGAAGAATTTGAGTAAAGGGATATTTTAACATACTCCACAACTGCTCCCTGAACTTCGTCTGTGTCACAGCGTAAATCGCAGTGTTTGTGCAGCAACTCAGGAGCTGCAGCATGAAACCCAAATCCAGAACAAAATAATGTAGATAGAGAGAATTGTAGCCAAGATCGTTCATCCGGGTCCATATAGAATAAACCATTAACGTTGCCCATAACAGTATGAAATTGGCTGAGATCACAAACAGTAAAATTATCGATTTCTTTCGACTCTCCATCTCTGGGTCTCTGGGACACTTCCCACTGTTCCGAGCTTGGAGTCGCCGGCGGCCACTAAAATGTACCTGACGGTCAAAATATTGAGCAGAACAATCAGCACAAATGGGACACACGGTGTTAGAATGTGATGGGTGAACTCGATACTTCCCCAGAACGGTGAGAACAGAACTTCTTTCGTGTAACCACAGAACCAGGGGAAGTTTATGAGCCAATACTGACCTGTGAGCATAAAATACCAGGAAATGTTCTTTGAACAGCTCAGCACAGTCACAGCGCCCAGAACCACAGCTGCCGTTTTTTCGCTGCAATATTTTCTTTTCCGCTTTGGGCAACAAATGGCCACAAATCGATCAAAGGTGAAAGCAACAGTAAACCAGACAGAACAGTCAGTGGCTGCATAAAGCAGGACGGCATGGATATTACACACGGGGATTGATTTCAGGAAACCAAAATACTTATCAAACACAATTGGGATATGCCTCAAGGTCAGGTCCAGGATAATGATCAGTAGATCAGCCACTGCCATGGCCACCAGGTAACGGGTAACACAATCGGAGAGACCACAACTCTTGCGCTTGAGTATTATAATCGCCACTAGGTTCACTGCAAAGCAGGGAAATAAACAATGAGAATATACATCACACTGGTATCAAAGTTGCCAACAAGATCGAGGTGTTATTGAGATGTCTTACAGCAATCTCTATTGTACTGAAAACAATGGTCCCGAAAGAAGGAAGAA
Source organism: Cetorhinus maximus (assembly GCF_964194155.1). Lineage (NCBI taxonomy): Eukaryota > Metazoa > Chordata > Chondrichthyes > Lamniformes > Cetorhinidae > Cetorhinus > Cetorhinus maximus. The sequence continues at coordinate 149,961 of NW_027596352.1, forward strand.
GAAGGTCTGTGACACTGTGGAAGGGAGGATAGATTGAATAACAGAAGAACAGAGGTGTAGGAGCAGGGGAGAAAGGCGTGGCGGGGGAGCCAGAATTTTGTGGAGAAAAACTCAGGAGTGACAAGGGAGCTGGTGTTGACAGGGGGGACTCAATGGTGATGGTTGTGTAAATGACAGAGAAGAGGTATGTGATGATACCTCTTTGGTCCCAACCTATCTGCACAATGGAAGATTATGTAATACTGAGACAGAGAGTTTCCACACACAGCTCTTGTAATTTCAAGATTTGTCACGTAACATGCTTCCTTGTGAATAATAAAATCAAATGAAATGGTACACATTCATATATTACAAAGTCGGAAATAATAAAAAAACATAACGAACAATTGACATTCAAATTCGCAAACAAACGCATAAGAAAAATTATTTCCAGATATGTAACATGCAATTAGATTAATACGAGAGTATAACATACACAGGTAGATTACTTACAAAGATTTAGCTGTTGGTTGAAAGCGTTGCAGGCACGAAGGGTTCTCTACTCGGTGCTTCAAGATAAATGGAGTTTGGGAAATTCTACCTTTTATTACACAGTGTGGTTGAACCTCTGGTTTGAATAAATGTAATAACAGCCCCTTGTACTGCCCGATTACCTAAAAACTGTTTCCCAAGGAATGTTATTTTGAAGTGTTTCTTTCATCATCAATAGTCTCCCTGTCCTTTGACCATGGTGTCGGATTCCCAATGTCCCACACATTGACATCCCCGTAGCGAACAACCTCAGAATACGATGTTATCGGAACTGGAGTCTTTGGAAGCGCATCCAGGCAACCTGTCAAAGTCAAAGGCATCCAGGGAATACCTTACCTGCACTCTCCTCCTCCTCCCGTGATGTTTCTCGGGTTCCTGGTGCCAAACACTATATCCTCATGATGGTGATGATATGAATGGAGCAGCAGAACATTATTAAATTGACCACCTGCTCCAGCGTGTACCTGAGGGCTCACTCTGCACGGCTCCGGCATCCGAAGCATTGCTTCATCAGACTCACGGCTTGATCCACGATGTTCAGGGCAGCTCCATTGCTCCCACTATTCAGGTGTTGTGTTTACTTGCTTGGTTGACGTCAGGGGGTATTGGGAGCGTGCTTTTTCTGATACATTTATCTGCGGGGCAGCCTTCATCTCCGAAGAGCCACATTATGGTTCTCTAAGCAGAGCTGAATGTGTTGGAAATCGCCGACTGCTTCAGAAGGAAGGTATCGTGTCTGCAGCCAGGATATAGGATATTCACCAGCATGACGCACTGTGCATTGCCGCACATCAGCTGCACCTCAATGGACTGAGAAACCTTTCATATCACATAACTCTCCCCCTTCAAATGGAGACACGACAGAGCCACGGACAAAACCGGGAATCCCGCTATCCTGTGAAACCATGGCACCACACTTTCTGCTTCTCCCTGTTGAGGGAGCAAACAGTGCAAACGCTTCTCCCAGCATTTATGTTCCCTCTCATCTATTGGATACTTTGTTAGACAAAATACTGCGGGAAAATGAATATGTCACCTGTTCCTGTTTGAATCTTTCCATGATCCTCTGACCTGAACGGCCACAGACTGCACCACCTCACCCTGATGTGAGGCCCGAGCTCCTATTGACAGAGGTGACACAGATATGCGTCCACCTCCTCGCTGCATCCGACTAACATCAGTCACTGCGCCTGTGTTAGTTGTTGATTTCTTAATGTTCCTGGAAATCCCGGGCTGCGTAGGGCAGGACACCCCTCCTCCTCCCCCATGTTTACAGATATTTCCCTCTATGTGGCATCTGCTACATTTGCTGGTCATTGTGCAGAACCAGATGCACAGCAACGGCAGCCCCCACGCCTCTTCCAGGCAAATCAGTTTTCCTCCCTGAATGTACACAGCCCCTCACAACACAACCCAGGAACCATCCACAGAACCGCAATGAACTTTCCAATGAAATTAAACAGTTAAAACCGATCAGCCTTGCCCATTTAAATGACACTCCAGAGGGTTTCTAATGATGTTAAACACATATTTAGCTGGGAATGGGTAACACAGGCTTTCAGTGGACAGATAAAAGCTGAGATTGAAAGGCATGTGACAAACCTGCAGAAACCCCCTGTCAGTCATGGAGCAACAGGTCCTGGCAATGGGATTATTTGGAGGAGTGAAGTTACTCATTGATATAATCACAGGATTAGGATTATTTAAATTGAGGAGCTTGCAAAACCAAGACCAATGTTGGTCCATGAGCACAAGGATGATGGCGAAATGGGATATTGTCTACGTTACCTTACAGAAGGCCGAGCTTTGGACGGGCAGTGGTTCTTGAAGGTTTGTAAATGGAATTGTGGGGCCAGATTAACATTTGATTAGTCGAGTCTGTCTTTAACAAAGGCACAGCCGAGAGTTACTCTGCTGTTGGGCTGAGGCAGAGGCGATGGTGGTTGATGGAAATGAGCTTGTAGGAGACACAATATAGAATGGAGAGGATCTGGGCTCAGAAATCAGATTAGTATTAAACAGAGCACGGAGGTGGGAGACAGTTTGGTTCAGGCTTATACAATGGCGCCAGAGGGGAGTGGAGACTCTTGATAGGGAACACACTTTATGATGGTAATAGTTAAAAGTGGCTGCGGTGTTGCCGAAATGTAAAAGACAGTAACGGTAATGCAGTTAAATGTGGTTTAGGAATTGGATTGCTGAATGGAGCGTCTTACCTGGGACACCAACAATGGATAGGATGGGATAGTAACCCACTTGAATCACCGCAAGAACACCATGGATCCAATCAGCTAACGATAGCCAATCTTGAGAAAGATAGTAAAGTCCTGAGGATAAACTCCTTTCCATTGTTGTCACATCCCAATATATTGTCCTCAGAATCTGATCCATTGTTGTAACATTACAATCTATTGTTCTTAGATTCTGGTCCATTGTTGTAACATTACAATCTATTGTTCTCAGATTCTGATCTCTGCTCTCGCTCTCTCAGGGGCTGCTAATCCTTGTGACCGCTGGATGAGATTCTCCCGCTAACGCTACGGGATAACACATTGTAATGAGGCCCGTATTAATAGAAGAGGGGTATCCTCCAGTGACATAATTAGAATCCTTAGAGACTGATATTAATTACAGACTGAACAAATTGATTCAGTTTACTCCTTTCAATCCAAAAGTTATTATACCACTATAAGTTACAAAATTTACCTGGTCTGCATGGGGAATATGCGGGTTGCTGAAAGAAGGAACAATGCGAATAGTGGCCGGACTGACAACTATATGTAAATCCACCTTAGGGTGGTATCTGAGGGTTGGAAGGTTGTAAGTGATCCAAGCTGTTTATAATAGCAGAGAAGGAGAAACCCTGGAACAACAATTCAGAATGGAGCTTTCCTTGATGAGCTATATTAAAAACTGTACATTTTTAATGCGTGAAGGTTGCTTAGTCAAACAGATTCACAGGAGCCTGCTTTGCCTTTGTAACACAAAAATAATTGACAATAATCATGACCATATTACACTGGACAACAAAAGTCTTGGGAAGGTTTCAACACAGAAACACCAGAAGAATTGTTTCAAACTCTCGCTATCCCTTCTATCCTAGCAATCCATTTACAGGTCCAGGGCGGGCCCCAGCGAACAGGTACCAGGACTTTTGGGCAAGGATAAAGCTGGTTCCTTGGTCAATAAGTTAATTTTCCAGTGGGCAACTCAACATTCACTAGAAAGCCTTTCATAATTGGACCACTCTGAACAAAGGGCACACAATGAGGACCGGGCCCACTCTGAAGAGAGGGCCCACACTGATCACATGTCCCATCCTGAAGACAAGGCCTTCTCTGAACACACGGCCCCTTCTGAACACAGGGCCAACCCTCACTCCAGGGCCCACCCTGAACACTGTCAAAACACTGAAAACAAAGCCCACTATGATCACAGTGCCCACACTGAACACGGAGCCAACACTGAATAGAGAGCCCTAAAAGCACACAGAGCTCACAATGAACACAGAGCTCACTCTGAACACAGAGCACACTCTGAACACAGAGCACACTCTGAACACAGGGCCCGCCCTGAACACAGGGCCTGTTCTGAACTGGTTGCCTGCTCTGAACACGCAGAAAACACTGAATAAGGAGTCCACACTGAACACAGACCCCACACTGAACAGAGAGCCCACACTGAACTCAGGGACCCCACTGAACACAGAGCCCACTCTGCACAAAGAGCCCACTCTAAACACAGGGCACACACTGAGCACAGGGCCCACTCTAAACACAGTGCCCAATCTGAATATTGAGCTCATACTGAACATGGAGCTCACACTGAACACGGTGCCCACACCGAAGAAGGAGCCCACACTAAATACGGAGCTCACACTGATCACGGAGCCCAAACTGAACACAGAGTCCACACTGAACACGGAGCCCAAACTGAACACAGAGCCCACTCTGACCACGGAGCCCAAACTGAACACAGAGCCCGCTATGAACACAGCGCCCACACATAACACAGGGCCAAACTGAGCACGGCGCTCACTCGGAACACAGGGCCCACTCTGAACACCGAGCCCACACTGATCACAGAGCCCACACTGAACACAGGGCCCAACCTGAACACCGAGCCCACTCTGATCACAGGGCCCACTCTGAACACAGGGCCCACACTGAACACAAGTCCCACTGTGAATAATAGCGCCCTCTGAATGCAGGGCCCACTATGTACAGAGGGCGCACAATGAACCCAGGGTTCACACTGAACACAAAGCTCACACTGCACACAGGGCCCGCACTGAACAAAGGGCTGGCACTGAACTCAGGCCCCGCAATGTACGCAGGGCCAGCTCTGAATACTGGACACACTCTGAACACAGGGCCCACGCTTAAAACAGCGCCCAGACTGAACACAGGGCCCACCATGAACCCAGGACCCACACAGACCACAGGGCCCACACTGAACACTGAACAGGGAGTTCACACTGATCCTGGAGCCCACTCAGAACACAGGGCCCTCAGTGAACAGAGAGACCAAACTGAACACAAAGGCCCGCACTGAACACAGCGCACACACTGAAACAGAAAGCCGAATGTGAACACAGTGAATACTCTGAACACAGGGTCCATACTGAACCCCAGGCCCACTCTGAACACAGGGCCCAAACTGAAAGCAGGGCCCACTGTGGAGACAGGGCCTTCTCTGAACTCAGGTTCCAATCTGAACACAGGTCACACTCATAACACCGGCCGACTCGGAACACAGGGCCCACACTGACTCCAGTGCCCACACTGAACGCTGACAAACACTGAACACAGAGCTCACCATGAATACAGAGCCCATACTGAACACAGAACCAACACTGTACACAGAGACCTAATTACACACACAACCCACACTGAACACTGAGCTCATCCTACACACAGACCCACACTGAACATAGAAACCACACTGAAGAGAGAGCCCACACTTAACACAGTGGCCACAATTAAGCTAGTGCGCAATCTGAACAGACGGCCCAAACTAAACAAAAAGTTCATGCCGAATTCCGGGCCCACACTGAACACAGGGCATAATCTGAACACAGGGACCACTATCAACACAGGGCCCACACTGATTCCAGGGACCACACTGAAAGCTGACCACACACTGAACACAGAGACCGCTAAGAATACGGAGCCCTCACTGAACACAGAGCCAACACTGAACAAAGAGCCCTCACTGGACACAGAGCTCACAATGAACACTGAGCCCATTCTAGACACAGTGCCCACATTGAACAAAGGGCCTGCTCTGAACACAGGGCCATCTCTGAAAACAGGGCCAGCACTGAAGACAGAACTCCATACTGAACACCGAGCCCAGACAGAGAACAGGCACCAGACTGAACACAGAGTGCACAGTGAACAGAGAACTCAAAACGGAACAAAGAGATCACACAGAAAACATGGCCCACACTGCACACAGAGCCCACACTGAACATAGGACCCACACTGAACTCAGGCCCACACTGAACACAGAATCCACACTGAATACAGAGCCCAAGCTGAACCCAGGACCCAAACTAAACACAGAACTCTCACCGAACTCAGGGCCCACACTAAACAGAGGGCGCAATCGGAACACCGGGACCATTTTGAACACAGTGCCCAGATTGAACACCTGGCCCACTCTGAAGGCAAGGCGTTCTCTGAACACAGGGCCCAATGTGAACACAGAGCCCTCTCTGAATACAGGGCCCACACTGACTCCAGGGCCCACAGTGAACACTGACAACACAGTGAACACAGAGTCCACTATGAAAACACAGCCCACAGTGAACCCAGTGCAAACACTGAACACAGAGACCCAACTGCACACAGAGTTTACACTAAACATAGAGCCAACTCTGATCACGGGGCCAACACTGAACATAGGGTTCGCTCTGAACACAGGGACTACAATGAGTACAGATCCCACACAGAACACAGAGCCAACACTGAACACAGAGACCACACTGAAAACAGAGCCAACGCTGAACGCAGAGCCCACACTGAACACAGAGCCAACGCTGAACGCAGAGCCCACTCTGAATGCAGGTGCCGGTCTGAACACAGATCTCACACTGAACATAGAGTCCACACTGAACACACAACACACACAGAACAGTGGACCCACAATGAACACAGAGCCCACACTGAACAGGCAGCCAACACTGAATGTATAGCCTACAGTGAACAAAGAGCCCAAAGCTGAACACAGAGCTGACACTGAACACATGGCCCACACTGACCACAGAGCCCACACTGAACACAGGTTACGCTCTGAAAACAGGACCCACACTGAACACAGAGTCCGCACTAAACACAGAGCCCACACAGAAAACAGTGCCCACATTGTACACAGAGCCTACACTGAGCAGAGGGCCCACACTGAACACTGAGACCACACTGAACACACAGCCCACATTGAACACAGAGTCCGCACTGTACACAGAGACCCACTGAACAATGGGCCCACACTGAACAAAGGATCCACACTGAACACAGAGCCCGCTCTGAACTTAGAGCTCACGTTGAAAACAGAGCCCAAACTGAACACAGGGCCGACACTGAACACAGAGCCCACGCTGAACACGGAGCCCACGCTGAACTATACAAACTGGAACAAGGGGACAGAGAGCTGTTTGTAATGTAAGAACAGGAGAAGGTCATACTTTCCCTTAGCCTTGTTCCAGGGTTCAGGCTGCCTACCGCTGCCTTCACGTGTATTATTGCAACAGTGAAACAGCTATCACCCAGAACATGTAATAAACTTACACAACAGAAACCCATCAATCGATGTCTTGACTTTCCTAATTGACACACCAAACAGCTTTCCACTGTTTAGTGTGTGATTCTGTGATTCCTGACTTTAACCCTAAATGGCCCAAATCTAATTTGAAGTATGTTTCCGTCGGGAGTAGGTCACTCAGTGATCTCAATAGAAGGGCAACCGATTATGCCTCCATGTTACGATCGCTGCTTCAGTATATTCAGCCGACAGTAGAGATCTCCCTCAGTACATACCATCCGACAGTCCAGGAGCAATTCTGGACTTACTCTCTGACAGTGCACCACTCCCACAGCACTGATCCTCTAACAGTCCAGCACTCACCCATTACTGTCCACTGACAGTGCCGCGCCCCTCAGTACTGATCCCCCAACAGTGCAGCACTCGCTCAGTACTGACCCTCCGACATTGCGGCACCTCCTCAGTGCCGATCCTCAGACATTGCGGCGCTCCCTCATTATTAAACCTCAGGCATTGCACAACCTCCTCAGCAATCACGAACTCACAGTGCAGTGCTCCCTCAGTACTGACCAATACTGAGGCGAGTAAGCCATTCTGGAAAACTCATGGGGTCATATTAATTGAATTTCTCCTCTATTTGCACACTGGGTTGCCATCTCTCTCACCAATTTATAAACTGCATTCGTTATCTATTTGCACACGACATTGTTCTCTATTCCCCTGTATTTATTTAATTGCATTCAACCTGTATTTGGACAATAGGTTGCTCTCTCTGTGATTAATTACTTACATTCGCTCTCTATTTTCACACTGGATTGCTTTCTCACTAATTTCTAAGTTATACGTCTACCCCATTTGCCCAGTGGTCTGCGTAGTCTCTCTTCCCAATTTATCCACTGCATTCTTCATTTGGGTAGAATTTAAACTAAATTGGCAGGGCGATGGGATCATGAAAGAAGGTTCAGCAGGGGGAGATGCACAACAAAAATTAGAAGAGAGGGAAAGTGAGTTTGAAAGGCATATAAAATATGGGGCAGTTAAAGCACAAGGGAGATTGGCAGGGTTGGATGGTATTTATTTCAATGCATGGAGACTGACGAATTAGGCACACGAGTGGAGGGCACAAATAAACACATGGAATTATGAAGTATTTGCTGTCACAGAGACATGGTTGAGAGAGGGGCAGCATTAGCAGCTCAATGTTCCAGGACATCGGGACTTCAGGCGAGACAGAGAAGGAGTTAAATGAGGAGGGATTTTCGCAATATTGAACAAGGAATCAATTACAGCAGTAAGGATTGATGACACCTTTGAAGACTCCTCAAGAGAAGACATATAGGTATAACTGAATAACAAAAAAGGAGAAATAACATTGTTGGTAGTGTCCTTTATGCCGGCAAATAGCCAGAGAGAAGAGCAGATGTTTAGGCACATTTCAGAGAACTGTAAAAATAATAGGGCACTACTTTTAAGGGATTTAAAATTTCCCAACATTAGCTGGTTTGATCATATTGTGATACGATTATAGTTAGTAGAATTCTTCAAATGCTTCCAAGAGAAATTTTTAAGCCAGCATGTAGAGGGTCCTAGAAGAGAAGGAGCGTTCCTGGACATAATATTAGGGAATGAAGCAAATCAATTAACAGAGGTATCAGTGGGGAACATTTAGCAAATAGTAATCATAACTACGTTAGATTCAAGGTTGTTATGGAAAAGGACAAGGTCAGGAATCAGAGTTCGAACTTGGGGGATGGCCGATTTTAATACGGTCAGATATGATTTGGCCAGCTTGATTTGGGAGCAGCTACTTTCAGGTAAATCTGCGTCAGAGCAGTGGGGCTCATTCAATAGGGAAATAGGGAGAGTGCAGGGCAAACATATTCCAAGAAAGACAAAGAGTTGAACCAACAAATCCAGGGAAACCTCTACGTCAAGGGATATACTGGATTGGATAATGAGATAAGGGGAGGCTTATCGCAGCTACAAAGGGCTCAAAGCAGCGGAAGCCCTAGAGGAGAATAGGGCATGTAGAGGGGGCACTTAAAAAGAAAATTAGGATAGCATAAAGGGGGCCTGAGAAAACATTGGCTGGAAAAATAAAGGAAAATACAAAGTTATTTTAAAATTACATTAAGTGTAAGACGATAACGAGGGAAAGAATCGGGCCCATTAAGAATCATAGAGTTAATTTGTGTGTGGAGCCGGAAGACATAAGTCTTCTTTAAGTGAGTACTTTGTGTCGGTGTCCACAAGTGAGAGGATCGACATGGGTGCGGAAATCAAGCAGAAGTCCTGTGATATAATTAATGAAATTAGCATTGAAATGAAGTAGGTTCAAAGTGGCCTGGCAGGCTTCTAGTAGATAAATCTCCACGCTCGGATGAAATGTATCCCAGGCTGTTGCGTGAGGCAAGTGAGGAGTTGGGAGGGGCGCTGGCAATCAATTTCAATACGCCTCTGGCCACAGGAAAGTTACCAAAGTACTGGAGTGCAGAAAATGTGGTAGCGTTATTCAAGAAGGGAGGGGGGAATAAAGCAGGTAAATACAGACCAACCTGTCTAACCTCAGTGGTGGGGAAACCATTGGAAGCAATTCTGATGGACAGAATTAATCTACGCTTGGACAGGCAGGGATTAATCAAGGAGAGTCAACATGGAATTGTTAAGGAGAGATCATGTCTGATCATTTTGACTGATTTTTTCGAAAGGTTGACCTAGTTTATAGAGGATAATACATTTGATGTAGCCTACTTGTACTTCAGCAAGACTTTTGATAAGTTCCCGCATGGGTGACTGTTAACGAAGGTAAGAGTCCATGGGATCCAAGACTATTTGGCAAATTGGATTCACAATTTGCTGAGTGGCAAGAAGCAGAGGTTGACGGTCGAGAGGTGGTTTTGTGACAGGATGCCTGCGTACAGTGGTGTCCACAGGAATCGACGTTGAGCCCCTTGCTGTTTGTTGTATATATAAACGATTTAGACTTGAATGTCGTGGGGTGATCAGTATGCTTGCATATTACACGAGAATTGGTGGGGTGGTAAACATTTGGAAGGATAGACTCAGATTACAGTAAGATGTAGACGGGAAGTTCAGATGGCTAATGGAATTTAATCCAAATAAGTGTGAGATGAGACACTTGTGCAGGGCATACAAGGCCCGGGAACACACGATGAATGATAGGACCCTTGGAAGCACTAAGGTTCAGACCGATCTTGGTGTTCATCTTCCACCGCCCCCTTATGGTAGTGGGAAAGGGAGATAAGGTGGTTAAGAAGGCAATGATTGAGGTGTATAATGTTGTCAGGGGCATTAATAGTGTAGACAGGAAGGAACTGTTCTCCTCGGTGGAGGGATCAATAACGAGGGTGAATAGATTTAACGTAAGGGGCAGAATGTTTAGAGGGGATGTGAAGAAGATTTTTTTCACCCAGAGAGTGGTGGAAATCTGGAACTCAAAGCTTGAAATGGTGGAAGAGTCAGAAACCCTCAGAACATTTAAGAAGTATTTGGATGTGCACTTGCAATGCCAGTGCTGGAAAATGGGATTAGCATTCTTAGGTAATAGTTTGACCGGCACAGGCTCGATGGACCGAATGGCCTTTTTCCGTGCTGAAGACCTCTGTGACTCTATGACTCCCCTCTCCGTTAATATGCTTGCTCTCGACCCCTCTCCCATTCATTTATGAACTGAACTCCTCGTGTATTTGCAGACTGGGTTGCTCCCTCTCTCTCATATATGAATTACAGTCCTCCTCTCTTTGCACACTAGGTTTCTCTATCACTCTAAATTATTAGTTAGATTCCTCCTCTATTTTCGCAGAGGGTTGCTCTCTTTCTCTAATTCATTAATTTCATTCATCCTCTGTTTGGGCTCTGGGTTGCTACATATCGTTCATTAATTACATTGCTCCTCTATGAGCAAAATGGGTTGCTGTCTCTCGCTCTCTCTAATGTACTAATCACATTCCTCCTCCATTTGCAAAATAGGTTGCTCTCTCTCCAATGTATAAAATGCATTCCTCTGTTTGCACAATGGGTTGTTCTCTCTCTCTCTCTCTCTTTCTCTCTAATTTATTAATTACATTCCTTCTCTATGGGCACACTGGGTTGTTCTATCTATCTTTAAACGATTACATTCATCCTCTATTTGCAGACTGGGCTCGCTATCTAATTGATTAATTATGTTCCTCCTCTATTTGCACGCTGGTTTTCTCTTTATCCCCCTCTCTAATTGACTAATTATATTCGTGTTATATTTTCGCACTGGGTTGCTCTCTCTCTATATATATTTGTAAATTGCATTACTGCATTATTTGCACACAGGGTTGCTCTCTCTTTCTCCATAATTCTTTAATTTCATTCCTCCTCTTTTTCCATACGGGATTTCTCTCTCTCTCTCTCTCTCTCTCTCTCTAACGTATTAATTACATTCCTCCTCTATATCCACACTGGGTTGCTTTCTCTCTCTCTCTCATTTATTAAAGACATTCCGCCTCGATCTGCACACTGGGTTGCTCTTGTTTTCTCTCTCTCTATCTCTCTCTAACTAATTACAGTCCTCCTCTAAGTGCACTGTGTTGCTCTCTCCCTCTCTAAATTGGTAATCACGCTCCTCATCTATTTGCACACTGGGTTAGCCTATCTCCAATTCATTAGTTTCATTCCTCTTCCACTTTCGCACTGGGATGCTCTCTCTCTCTCTCTCTCTCTCTAATTTAGTTATTGCATTCCTCCTCTATTTGCACAGTGGGTTTATCTCTCTCTCTCTCTCTCTCTCTCTCTCTCTCTCTCTCTCTCACTCACTCTCTCTAATTAAACAATGACTTACCCCCTCTATTTTCACACTGGTTTCCTGTCTGTCTCTCATTCTCTAACTGATTAATTACATGCCTCCTCCATTTGCACATTGTGGTGCTCTGTCTCTCTAATTTATTAATTACATTCCTCCTCTATTGGCACTCTGCATTGCTCTCTCTCACTTTTTAATTTGCTCATTACATTCCTCGGTTTTCACACTGGCTTACTCTCTCTTTCACTCTCTCATTTGTTAATTGTATTCCTCCTCTATTTGCACACTAGGTTGCTCTCTCTCTCTCTAATTTATTCATTACAATCCCCCTGTTTTTGCACACTGGGTTGCTGTCTCTCGCTCCCTCTCTTATACATTTATATTCCTCACTGCTTTGCTCAATGGCTTTTTCTCTCTGCAATTTATTAATTATGTGATTTAAAAACCATATGCCACTTAAACATACCCTTGGCTGTTATTAACAATATTAGTTAAAAAAAAAGATTAAAGTACTTAAATCTGTATTTAGAATATCAAATAACATTTAAATAATGACTTTTAGTTAATCTAACCTTACATTTGCAACATTTTAATGACCGAATCTTGAATAAATGTTGAATCACTTTCATTGAATTATTCAACTTTAAGCTCGAAACAATGACCATGGGTGAATCACTAATAATCAGTAAAAGTGGCGTTCGGAATGAGCAGATGAGTGCCGGGGAGACCACGGCCTCACCGGGCGAAACCGAGACAAGTACAAAGACCAGTTAAAGGACATGAGGCCAGGGAGAGCCTGCGGGGAGGGCTGGCAACTCGAGGGAGCTTCACTCTCTATCTAAAACCATGTTTTACATGTCCTTGGAGTGTTTGATTGGGACAGTGCAAAATGAGCTTTACTCTGTATCTAACCCCGTGCTGTACCTGTCCTTGGAGTGTTTGTTGGGGACAGTGCATAGGGAGCTTTACTCGATGTCGAACCCCGGGCTTTACCTGTCTTGGGAGTGTTTGATGGGGATAATGTCGAGGGAGCTTTTGTCTTTATCTCACCCCCGTGAAGTTTGATGGGGAGAGTGTAGAGGCAGTTTTATTCTCTATCTAACTCCCGTGCTGTAACAGTCCTGGGAGTTTTTGATGGGGCCAGTGTAGAGGGAGATTTACTCTGTATCTAACTCACGTGCTGTACCTGTCTTGGGAATGTTTGATTTGGACAGTGTAGAGAGAGATTTACTCTGTATCTAACCCCGTGAAGCACCTGTCCTGGGAGTGTTTGCTGGGTGCGGTGTAGAGTGAGATTTACTCTGTATCTAACCACGTGCTGTACCTGTCCTGGGAATGTTTGATGGGGACAGTGTAGAGGGAGATTTAATCTGCATCTAACCCTCATGCAGCAGCTGTCCTGGGATTGTTTGATGGTGACATTTGAGAGAGATCTCTATTTTGTATCTAGCTTCGTGCTATAACTGTCCTGTTTGTCAACAGACATAATTTAAATTAAAATACTCAAACTTCAGGGAAGCAATTTGAAGTCAAACTCTGTCGATTAGTAGCCATTTGACGGACTGATTTTAAATCTCACTCACACTCCCCCATCTGTCCATTGCCTGGCGCCCAGTAATCTTCATAAATTCACATTCTCACCAAATTTAAAATCTATATTAATGAATTATTGAGGGGACGGAGTGTTCTGTGCCCAAGCTTGGTCACATTACCAAGCTGGATAGCAAATTGAACACACATTCGGCTGTCCCTCGATTCGAGAATGACGTCTACTCGGGGTTGTAACTTCCTGCCGTGGGTATTCATGTGGATGATTCTCGAGCGTGATGCAGAAAGATGGACACGTTGTCACCATTTTGACTGATTGGTGGTGAGCTCCTTCAGATCATTAACACCAATGTGTTAACGTCTCAAGTGTGAGCCTGGCAGCATTACTTTGAAAAATACACTTTTCTTTTTGTCTCCCTTTATTAGATATTTCATAGATTATAAATAATTCTGCAAGTTGGTTGATGAATCTTTGATTCTCTTATAAGGGCATTGTATTTTGATTTTGCTTCTGTGCAATAAACGACAGTATTATTCGTTAATTCAGTATCTGAGACTCTGCCTGATGATTCTGTCTCTGTTGTGCTAAGTCATATTGAAGGTTTAATTCAGGTTCCAGTGATCAGACTGCTAAATTAATTGAAATAAAATTGATCAAAGCAAACCTCCCCTTTCAATTGTACAGGGTGAAATTAACCTCCTCCTACCCCTTTTTCTAATGTTCTTGTTCAGTGAGCTAACTCCTGGGTGCTGAGCAGTTTTTTCAGCTCACCCTCCGCCCACACTATGGGGCATTGTCAATACTGAGATTGCCTGATGGAGAGAGGCTCTATGCCAAGCAGAGTTGAATCTGCACACCGTGTTTCAGGAACAAGAAAATGTCAGCCTATATATATTTATGACGTTATTGTGTTTGGCAGCAATTGTTTACAAAAGAGGTGGAGATAAAATCTCTCAGATACCACACATCCTGAAACATGTACAAACAGGAGCAAGGCAACAGTGAGCTGTCTCAAATATGAGAACAGGAGAAGGTAAAACATTCCCTTAGCCTTGTTCTAAGATTCAGTGATTCTCAGCACATCTGTGTTATTACAACAGTAACCCAGCTGGCACACAGAACCTTTAATATCCTTATGTAACACAGATACTTCAATTCATTTTTTGACTTCCGGAATTGGCACATCAAACAACGTCCTACAGCTTGTGTCTTTCTGTCTCACATAAACCTTCAATGGCTCAAATCAAATTTTAAGCTTATGTCTCTACGGAGCAGACAATTCCGTGATCCCAATACATGGCCAACAGGTTATTTCTGCATGTAAGAATTACTGCCAAAGCAGATCCCCCTTTGTGCGGGGCTCCCTCACTGCTGCCACTACGACAGTGCAGCACTCCCACTGTACTGACTCTCTGACAGTGCAGTACTTCCTCAAATTAGATACTCCGACATTGCGGTGCTCCCTCAGTCCTGACTATCCAGCAGTGTGGGGCTCCTTGAGTGCTGTTACTCGGACAGTGCAACACTCCCTCTCTACTGAATCTCTGAAAGCGCGGTACGCCCTGAATACTGACCCTCGGACAGGGCGGCAGTCCCTCAGTAATGGCCCACCGACAGTGAGTGAATCCATCAGCACTAAGCCTCCGACAGTGCGGTACCCTCTCCATACAGAACATCCGACAGTGTGGCACTTCCTCAGCATATCCCATCTGACATTAATGCACTTCGTCAGCACTGACCCACCGGCAGTGCGGCAATTCCTCTGTACTGGCCCTCTGACAGTGCGCCGCTCCCTCGAAACTGACCCTCCAACTGCGTGATGCACCCTAATTACTCATTCTCTGTCAGTGCCACTCTCCCTCAGTACTGGCCCTCCGCCAAGGCGGCACTCGCTCAGTACTGACCCTACGATTTTGCGGCACTCCTGCAGGACCTACCCTGCAAAAGTGCAGTAATCCCCCAGTACTGACCCTCCGCTACTTTGTTGCTCCCCAGTACTGACCATCTGACAGTGTTGCACATTCTCATAACTGAAATTCTGACTGTGTGGCATTCCCTCAGAACTGACCCTCCGACAGAGAGGCACTTCCTCATTACTGACCATCAGACAGCAATGTGCATCCTCAGTGCTAACCCTACGTCAGTGCAGCGCTAAGTCTGTACTTAATCTCCGACAGTGAGGTGCTCCCTCAGTCGTGGATCTGGGCTGCTCTCTCTCTCTCTCCATAGTTCTTTAATTTCATTCCTCCTTTTTTTTGCATAATGGATTTCTCTCTCTCTCTCTCCCTCTCTCTCTCTCTCTAACAAATTATTTACAGCCCTACTCTATTTACCAACTGGGTTGCTTTCTATCTTTCATTTATTAATGCCATTCCGCCGCATTGCGCACACTGGATTGCTCTTTCTCTCTCTCTCTATCTCACTCTTACTAATTACAATCCTCCTCTATGTGCACACTGTGTTGTTCTATCTCTCTCCCACTCTCTCTCTCTTTCTCTCTCTCTCTCTCTCTCTCTCTCTATCTCACTCTAACTTTTTACACTCCTCCAATATTTGCACTTTGGGTTGCTCTCTATCTCTCTCTCTCTCTCTCTCGCTCATGTATTAATTACATTTCTCATCAATGTGCACACTGTGTTGCTCTCTCCATCTCTAATTTGGTAATCATGCTCCTGCTCTATTTGCACATTGGGTTACCCTACCTCCAATTAATTAGTTTAATTCGTCATCCACTATCGCACTGACTGCCCTCTTTCGCTCTCTGTCTCTAGTTTAGTTATTGCATTTCTCCTCTATTTGCACACTGGGTTTCTCTCTCTTGCTCTCTCTCTCTCTCTCTCTCTAATTAATCAATTACATTTTTCCTTTATTTGCACACTGGGTTCTTCTCTGTCTCTCGTTCTCTAACTGATTAATTACATTCCTCCTCCATTTGCACAGTTTGCTGCTCTGTCTCTCTTATTTATTAATTACATTCCTCCTCTATTGGCACTCTGCATTGCACTTTCTTTAATTTGTTCATTACATTCCTCGATTTTCACACTGGGTTACTCTCTCTCTCACTCTCTCATTTATTAAATGTATACCTCCTCTATTTGCACATTGGGTTGCTCTCTTGCCCTCTCTAATTTATTAATTACATTCCCCCTGTATTTTCACACTGGGTTGTTGTCTCTCGCTCTTGCTCTTATACATTTATATTCCTCATTGCTTTGCTCACTGGCTTTCTCTCTCTGCAAATTATTAATTATGTGATTTAAAAACCATATGCCACTTAAACTTGCCCTTGGATGTTAGTACCAATATTTAGTAAAATAAAGTTTAACGTCCTTAAATTTTATTTAGAATATCTTATAGCATTTAAATAATCACATTCAGTTCATCTAACCTGACATTTTCAACATGCTAATGACCGAATATTCAATAAATAACGTATCATTTTCATTGAATGATTCAACTTTAAAATGTAAACAATAACCATGGCTGAATCTCTAATAATCAGTGAACAGAGGCGTTCGGAATGCAATGATGAGCAGATGAGTGCCGGGGAGACCACGGACTCATCGGGCGAAACCGAGAGAAGCATGATCACCAGTGAAAGGATAAAAAGCCAGGGAGGGCCAGCGGGGAGGGCAACCTACTCGAGGAGCTTCACTTTGTATCTAATCCCGTGTTGTATCTATCCTGGTAGTGTTTGATAGGGACAGAGCTGAGGGAGCTTTGCTCTGTATCTAATCCCGTGCTGTACCTGTCCTGGGAGTGTTTGATGTGGGCAGTGTAGAGGGAGATTTAATCTGAATCCAACCCTCATGCTGCAGCTGTCCTGGGATTGTTTGATGGTGACATTTTAGAGAGATCTTTATTTTGTATCTAGCTTCGTGCTATAACTGCCCTGTTTGTCCACAGAATTAATTTAAATTAAAATTATCAAACCTCCGGGATGCAATTTCAAGTCAAACTCTCTGGATTAGTAGCCATTCGACGTATTGAATTTAAATCTCACTCATACACCAGACCCGCCCCCCCCCCCTCCCCCCAACCCACCCCCCCACCCCCCCTCCCCGCCCCCCCGGCCCTTGTCCTTCGCCTGGCCCCCAGTAATTTTCATCAATCCACAATCTCACCAAATTTCGAATCTATATTAATCAATTCATGAGGGGACGTAGTGTTCTGTGCCCAACCTTGGTCGCATCACCAAGCCGGATAGCAAATTGACCTCACATTCGGCTGTCCATCGATTCGAGAATGATGACTACTCGGGGTTGTCACTTCCTGCCCTGGGTATTCATGTGGATGAACAGGCCGATTCTCGAGCGTGACGCAGAATGATGGACACCTTGTCACCATTTTGACTGATTGGAACTGAGTTCCAGCAGATCATTAACACCAATGTGGAAACGCTTCAAGTGTGAGCCTGGCAGCATTACTTTGAAAAATACACTTTTCTTTTTGTCTCCTCTGATTAGATATTTCATAGATTATAAATAATTCTGCAAGTAGGTTGATGAATCTTTGATTGTTTTATAAGGGCATTGCAGTTTTATTTTGATTCTGTTCAATAAACGTCAGTATTATTTGTTAATTCAATATCCGAGACTCTGCCTGATGGTTCTGTCTCTGTCGAGCTAAGTCATTTTGAAGGTTTAATTCAGGTTCCAGTAATCCTACTGCTAAGTTTAGTGAAATCTAATTGATCAAAGCAAATTTAACTGTACAGGGTGAAATTAACCTCCTCCTGCCCCTATTTCTAATGTTCTTGTTCAGTTAGCTAACTCGAGGTTGCTGGGTAGTTTTCCAGCTCAGAGTCTGCCAACATTATGGGGGCATTGTCAATACTGAGGTAGCTTGATGGAGAGATGCTCTGAGCCGAGCAGATTTGAATCTGCACACCGTGTTTCAGGATCAAGAAAATGTCAGCCTTTCTAGATTTATGACGTTAATGTGTTTGGCAAGCAATTGTATGCAACAGAGGCGCAGGTAAGATCTCTCAGATACCACACACCCAGGAACATGTACAAACAGGAGCAAGGGAACAGAGAGCTGTTTCAAACATGTGAACAGGAGAAGGTAAAACTTTCCCTTAGCCTTGTTCCAAGATTCAGGGAATCTACAGCACATCTGTGTTATTACAACAGTGACCCAGCTGGCACACAGAAACTTTCATATTCTTACATAACACAGACCCATTAATTTATGACTTGACTTTCGCAATTGAAACATCAAACAACGTCCTACGGGCATGTGTCTTTCTGTCTGCTTCCTGACATTAACCCTGAATGGCCTAAATCTAATTTTAAGCTTATGTCCCTACGGAGCATACAATTCTGTGATCTCAATTCATGGCCAAAAGGTTATTTCTGCTTGTTAGAATTGCTGCCAATACCGATCCCACTTAGTGCGGGGCTACCGCAGTTCTTCAACTCCGACAGTGTGGCACTCCCTCTGTGCTGACTCCCAGACAGTGCGGTACTTCATCAAATTAGATACATCAACATTGCGGCGCTCCTTCAGTAATTACCATCCAGCAGTGTGGGGCTCCTTCTGTGAAGTTACTCGGACAGTGCAGCACACCCTCAGTACTCAATGTCTGAAGGCTCGGTACGCCCTGAACACTGACCCTCGGACAGGGCAGCACTCCCTCATTATTGACCCTCCGACAGGGTGGCACAACATCAGCACTGAGACTCCGATAGTTTTGCACGCTCTCAATAAAGACCATCCAACAGTGTGGCACTTCCTCAGGAGATCCCATCTGACAGTAATGCACTTAGTCTGCAATGACCCTCCGGCTCTGCGACACTCCCTCTGTACTGGCCCTCTGACAGTGCGGCGCTCCTTCGGAACTGCCCCACAAACTGTGCGACGCTACCTCATTAGTGAACCTCTGACAGTGCCACAATCACTCAGTACTGACCCTCCACCAAAGCGGGACTCCTGTGGCACATACGCTGCAAAAGTGCAGTGATACCCCAGTACTGAACCTCCGATAGTTTGTTGCTCCCCAGTACTGATCCTCTGACAGTGTGGCACTTCCTAAAAACTGAAACTCTGACAGTGTGGCAGTCCCTCAGAACTGACCCTCCGACAGAGCGACACTTCCTCATTACTGACCATCGGACAGCGAGGTGCTTCCTCAGTACTAACCTTCCGAATGTGCAGCGCTCCCTCAGTCAGAGAGGTACACCCTTAGTAGTGGCTCTCCTACAAGGAACCAGACCCTAAGTAATGACCAGGCGACAGCGCATTACTCCCTCAGTAATGATCTTCTGACAGTGCAGCACTCTCTCAGCACTGACCCTCCGACAGTGCGGCGCTTCCTGAATCTTGAG
Organism: Cetorhinus maximus; assembly: GCF_964194155.1. NCBI lineage: Eukaryota > Metazoa > Chordata > Chondrichthyes > Lamniformes > Cetorhinidae > Cetorhinus > Cetorhinus maximus. The sequence continues at coordinate 169,927 of NW_027596352.1, forward strand.
CCTGTGGCAGTCAGTCGCCCCCTGAATACCGACACGTTGAAGGTGCGGCCGGCCCTCAGTGCTGACCCTCCAATAATGCGGCACACCTTCAAGTCGGACTCACCAAGCGTGTGGCACTACTTCAGTTCTGACTCTCCGACAGTGCGACAATCGCTCAGAACGGAGCCAACGGCAGTGTGGCGCTCCCTCAGTACTGACCCTGCAACAGTGCTTTGCTTCTCGAAAGAAGACCCTTCGACACTGAGGCGCTTTTTCTGTACTGAACATCCGACGGTGCAGCTGTCCCTCAGTACAGACATTCAGAAAGTGCGGCTCTACCTCAGAGCTGACCATCCGACATTGGGGTGCTTCCTCAGAACTGACCCTCTGACAGTGCGACACTCCAGCAGTCGTGACCCTCCCACAGTGCAGCTCTCCCTCAATACTGACCATCCGACAGTGTTGCACTCCGTTTGTACTGACCCTCCGCTGCTGCGGCAAACTCTTAGTACTGACCCTCCAATTGTACGGCAGAACCTCATTACTCACCCTCCGGCTGTGCAGCACGCCCTTAGCACTCACCATCCAACAGGGAGGTTCGCCTTCATCAATGACCCTCCAACAATGGTGCACTCCCTCAGTAATGCACCATGAACACCAGCAGCCTTATTTCCCAGCTGCGGATCATGCTGTATTCAAATTATGATCAGAATAAACAGTGCAAACATCTCAACATTCACAATTCATTCAGAGATGAAGTAGAGCATTTTCTCACAGAGCGTCGGGGGTCTTTGGAACTGTCTTCCACAGAATGTTGTGGGAGCACAGCCTTTGAATATATTTAAGACCAAGCGAGATAGAATCTCGCTTAACAAGGTTGCGAAAGTTTATTGAGGTGCTGTGGGCATGTGGGGTTGAGGAATATTTCAGATCAGACGTGATCTTATTGAATGGCGGAGTGGATCGAGGGGCCTAGTCGCCCACTCCTGCTCTTAATCGATCTGTTCGTAGGTATAGCTATTAATCAATTTCAACAATATATTTTTAATTAATATGTTGAATTATTAATAAACTACAATATATTATGCGTTAAAGCATCCAATTCTTAACTTTATCATTAGCATATTATTTATTATTGGTCTAAATATTAATTAAGTTAAACATGTAATATCAAATTATACACCTAATTATTAATTAATTCCAACAGCATATTATGAATTGTCATCTAATTTATTACATTACATTAAGAATTTAAAAGTCTAAATATTCATTATAAATTGAACATCTAATTATCAATTAATTTCTAAACATATATTATACATTATTGGACTAATTATTAATCAAATGCAACAAAATATTATACATAAAAATCCAATTATTCAATAATCTTTTTCCACCTCTAGTATACCTAATGATGATTTAATATCAATGCTTTATGATTTGTGCATCTTCTTTATAATTAAAAGGTCCACCTTTAAGATGTGTTATTATAAAGTAATCTCAAATGTTTATCAACAGCAGAAACAATTAGTTACTTTTAATCTGTTATTAACATTGCATTAATTATTTTCATTTATTTTCATTGATACATTTAATCATTATTTAGTTTATAACCCGTCAGAGAGTGCGTACTGTTGAAGCGTATATAGTTGGGGTGTGCCGCACTGTCAGTGGATTATTATTGAAGGAGTGCCATACTGACAGAGGGTCAGTACTGTAAAAGTGTCGCACTGTCGGAGGATTAGGGCTGAGATAGCGCTGCACTTTCGGACGGTCAGTGCTGAGGGAGCGCTGCATTGCTGGAGGGTCAGTACGGAGGGAGCGCCAAACTGTCAGAATGCCAGTATGGAGGCAGCGCCGCACTGTCGGTGAGTCAGTATGGAGGGAACGCTGTACTGTAGGAGGGTAAGTTCTGAGGGAGTGCCACGCATTTGGAAAGTCAGTTCTGAGGCAGTGCCGCACTCTCGGAGGGTCAGTGCTCAGGATGTGTTGCACTGTTAGAGGATCAGGACACATGGCATGCTTGCCTTTATTGGCAGGGGCATTGAATATAAAAGCTGGGAAGTCATGCTGCAGCTGTATAGAATTTTGGTTTGGCCACACTTGGAATATTGCGTGCAATTCTGGTCGCCACATTACCAGAAGGATATGAAGCGTTGGAGAGGGTGGAGAGGATGTTTACCAGAATGCTGCCTGGCCTGGGGTTCATTAGCTATGAGAAGTGTTTGGAGAAACTCGGATTGTTCTCACGAGAGCGCCGTGGATTAAGGGGCGACTTGATAGAAGTTTACAAAATTATGAGTGGCATCGCAAGAGTAGATAGTCAGATGCTTTTTCCCAGCTTGGAAGGGTCAATTACAAGGGGGCATAGAATTAAGGTGAGAGTAGAAAACTATAGAGGAGATATGCGGGACAAGTTTTTTTTATGCAGAGTGTAGTGAGTGTCTGGAATTCGCTGCCAAAGGAGGTGGTGGAAGCTGATGCGACAGTGGTGTATAAGAGGCAACATGACATGTACATGAATAGGATGGGAATAGAGGGATTAGGACACTGGAAGTGCAAATGTTTTAGTTCACGGGCAACATTATTGGCGCAGGCTTGGAGGGCAGAAGGACCTGTTACTGTGCTGTACTTCTCTTTATTCTTGTTCTTTGTTCTATAGACTGGGGCTTTTACTAAAGTATTAGATTGCATACTGTCAGCATTTTGAAAGAACGGCGGGCCACTGACTCAAATAATAGAGTGCTTAGACTGGCAGCATGTTGACTGGGCCGGGGGGGTTTCACTATTGCAATTGAATGCATAGACTGTCAGCATGTTGACAGAGCAGGGTGTCTGCCACTATATTAATAGAGTGCATAGACTGTCAGCATGTTGACTGGGGCGGGCGACTGTCACTATGTCAATAGAGAGTAGAGACTGGTATCTTGTTGACAGAGCCGGGGGTCTGTCAGTATATTAATAGAGCGCATAGATTGTCAGCATTACAATAGAGCCGGGGTTCTGTCCTTATAGTAATAGAGAGCATAGACTGTCAGCATGTTGACATAGCAGGGGCTCTGTCACTATAGTATTAGAGTGCTTAGACTGTCCATATCTTGACAGAGTCTGGTGTCTGCCACTATCTTATTAGAGTGCCTATACTGTCCATATGTTGACAGAGCCATGGGACTGTCGGTATATTAGTAGATTGCATAGACGGTCAGAACTTTGACTTGCCCGGGTGGCTTTCAATATAGTGATAGTGTCCATAGACTGTCAGCAGGTTGTGTGAGCCGGGGGGCTGTGAATATAGTAATAGAGTGCACAGACTGTCAGCATGTTGATAAAGCCAGGGGGCTGTCTCTATTGTAATATAGCACATAGACTGTCAGCATGTTGACAGAGGCGGGGGGCTGTCACTATAGTAATAGAGTGCATGCACTGTAATTATGATGACATAGCCGGGGGGGCTTTCACTATTGTATTAGATTGCATAGACTGTCAGCATTTCGACATATCCAGTTGTCTGTCACTATACTAAGAGTTCATAGAGTGGCAGCATGTTGACAGAGCCTGGGCGTTGTCACTCTAGTATGAGAGTGCATAGACTGTCAGCAATTTGAAAGATCCCGGAGACTGTCACTATAACAATAAAATGCAAAGACTGTCAGCATGCTTACAGAGGCGGGGGGCTGTCAGTAGCTTATTAGAGTGCCTACACTGCCCGTATGTTGGCAGAGCCGTTTGGCTGTCACTATAGTAATAGTGTGCATAGTCTGTCAATATGTCGACATAGACGGTGGTCTGTCACTGTAATAATACAGGGCATACACTGTCAGCACGTTGACGGAGCCGGTGGGCTGTCAATTTATTAATATAGTGCATAGACTGCCAGTATGCTTACAGAGCCAGGGGACTGTCACTATTTGTAATAGAGTGCATGGATTTTCAGTTATTTGACAGAGCCGGGGGCCTGTCACAATTCTAATAGGGTGGGGGATTGTCAGTATGTTTTTAAAGCCTAGAGCCTTTCATTGTTGTATTATCGTGCATAGACTGTTAATTGATTTACAGAGCCGAGGGACTACCACTATATGAATGCAGTGGTATTGTGCCTGCTTCTTTACAGAGCAGGGGACCTATCACTAAAGGTACATAATGTTATTCTGTCAGTATGTTTTCAAAGCCAGGGGTCTGTCACTGTAGTAAAAGCCTGGGCCGATTCTCTTTCTGTTTACAGATTCGGCGGCCTGTCACAATAGCAATCGGAATTGAGACTGTAAGCATCTTTATAGACTTGGGGCCTTGTCAGATAACTCATAGAGTAGAAAGTCTCACTGTATGATTAAAGAGCTGGGACACTGTCAATGAAGTAATGAGAGCCTAGAATTTCCCTAGTATTACATAACCCGTGTTCTGTCCCTTAAGTAGTAAACCTTGACAGAACCAGCGTCTTGTCAATATAGAAATTAAGTGCGGAGACTCTAAGTTTGCTTACAGAGCCGGGCGCTGTCACTAAAGTAAATAATTGGGGAGACTGCGGGCATGTTTGGAGAGCCAGCGCCTGTTTTTTTAATAATTATATAGAGGGGAGGCTCTGGATATGTTTACAGAGCCGGGGCCTAACTTCACATTAATGGAGTGCGGAAGCGGGGGCTTTATTAATAATAATAATAGAGCGGAGAGATTGTCACTGTCCTCACAGAGCCAGGAGAATAATTTACACTATGGAGAGTGTCAGTATTGTTACAGAGCCTGAGGACTGTGACGATACTAATAGTGTGTTTAAAGGGCGGGGGACTGTCACCATACGAATATGGTGATGAACTGTCTGAATGTTTACAGAGCCGGGGACCTCTCACTATCGTGATAGAGTGGAGAGACATTCAGCAGGTTTAAAGAGCAGGTGGCCTCACAATATAGTTATAGAAGGGGTAACTGTCAGTATGTTTTCATTGCCAATGGCCTTTTACTATATTAATAGTGCGAGGAGACGGAATGTTTAAAGAGCTGTGGGCCTGCTACTATATTAGAAGAGTGGGGAGACTGTTGGTATGTTGAATTAGCCCGGAGCCTGTCGCTATAGTACTGGAGTGAGGAAACTGTCTCTATATTTACAGAGCCTGGGAGCTGTCACTATAACAATAGTGTGGGCAGTTGGTCAGTAATTTTATAGAGACGTGGACCATTCACTTAGCTAGTATCGTGGAGAGAATGACATAAAATGTACAGACCTGGTGACCTGTCACTGTAGTAATAGATTGGGAAGACTCTCGGTATGTTTGCAGACCCGGGCATCTGTCAGTGTAGGAATAGATTGTTTAGACTGTCAGCATGCTTGAAGAAGCGGGGCCAACCACTGCAGTAAGAGAGAATCTAGACTGTCAGTGTTTTACAGAACCAGGGTCTTGTTACCAGAGTAATTGAGTGGGGAGACTATCAGGATGTTTACAGAGCCAGGGGCCTGTAAGTGGATTTGGAGCTGTCAGTATATTTCCCGCTCGGCAGCTTTTCACAACAGTAATATAGTGGAGAGACTGTCAGCAGCTTTACAGACCGGGTTTTGTCACCATAGTATTAGATTGAGGAGACTGTCTGTATGTTTACAGAGGTCGGGACCCTGTCACTAGTGTAATAGAGTGAATATTCTGTCAGCATGATGACAGAGCCGGTGGCCTGTAACTACAATGCAAGACTGCGTAGGCTGTCATTATGTTTGGAGAGCTGGGGGTTCTGTCTCTATAGTAATAGATTGGGTAGACTGTTAGTATGTGTATAGAGCAGGGGGTTCTGTGATTAAATTAATAGAGTGGGTAGACTGTCTTTATAATTGCAGAGCCGGGGGCCTGTCACTATAGTAACTGAGTGTGCAGGCTGTCAGCATGTTTACAGAGCGGGGGGTTCTATCAATATAGTAATAGAGTGAGTAGACTTCAGCATTATGACAGAGCTGGGGGCCTATCACAATAGTCACAGACTGTCATAGGCTGTCTATATGGTTACAGAGCTGGGGGTTCTGTCATTCTGTCATTATAGCAATAGAGTGGGTAGCATGTCAGAATGCATAAAGAACCCTGGGCCTGTACACTATAGTAACAATTTGTGGTTACTTGCTCTACGTATGAAGGGCTGGGCACCTAAAGCAAACGTAATATCGTGGGGAGACTGTCGATATGTTAACAGAGCTGGGGGCCTGTTACTATAGTAATGGAGTGGGGAGACTGTCAGAATGTTGACTTGGCCTGGGGGCTGTCACTACAACAATAGAATGCATAGGCTGGCAGAATGTTGACAGAGCCGGTGATCTGTCACTGGGCTAGGGTGAGTAATCCAGAGACACAAAATAATTCTTTGGGGATCCGGGTTCGAATCTCACTACGGTGTGTGGCAAAATTCAAATTCAATAAAAATCATCAATTAAAAAAATAATCAGAATTAAAATCTCTAATGATGAACATCAAACCAATGCCAATTGTTGGAAAAAAAAACATCTGCTTAGCTAATGTCCTTTAATGAAGGCCCTGCTGTTCTTTCCTCATCCGGACTATATATGAATCCAGGCCAACAGAAATGTGGCTGACTCTTAAATACCATCTGTATAAGGGAAATTAAGGATCGGCAATAAATGCTGGCACAGCCAAGAACGCCCATATCCCATGAACGATTTTTAAAAAAACAGTAGCATAGGGGAATTGTCAAAATATTTATAGTACCTGGGATATATTTCTGTAAGAATAGATTGTTTAGACTCTCAGTAATTTACAGGGCCAGGGAGCTGTTAATGTATTAATTGAGTGGGAAACTGTCATTATTTTACAGGAACAGGGGTCTGTCCATATATTAATTAAATGGGTAGACTGTCAGTATTTTTCAGAACCAGTGGCCTTTGAATATAGTAATTCAGTGGGTGGATTTCCAGTATTTTACAGGACCAGGGGCCTTTCTATATAGAAATTGTTTGGGTAGGCTGTCAGTATTTTACAGGGCCAGGGGCCTGTCACGTTAGTAATTGTATCAGTAGACTGTCAGTATTTTACAGGGCCAGAGGCCTGTCACTGTAGTAATTGAGTGGGTAGACTGTCAGTACTTTACAGGACCAGGGGCCTGTCACTGTAGTAATTCAGTGGGTAGACTGTCAGTATTTTACAGGACCAGGGGCCTGTCACTGTAGTAATTCAGTGGGTAGACTTTCAGTATTTAACAGGGCCAGGGGCCTGTCACATTACTAATTGAGTGGGTTGACTGTCAGAATTTAACAGGGCCAGGGACCTGTCACTATAATAATTGAGTGGGTAAACTGTCAGTATTTTACGGGGCCATGGACCTGTCACTATAGTAATTGAGTGGGTAGACTGTCAGTATTTTACAGGGCCAGGGACCTGTCACTATAGTAATTGAGTGGGTAGACTGTCAGTATTTTACAGGGCCAGGGACCTGTCACTATAGTAATTGAGTGGGTAGACTGTCAGTATTTTACAGGGCCAGGGACCTGTCACTATAGTAATTGAGTGGGTAGACTGTCAGTATTTTACAGGGCCAGGGGCCTCTTACTATAATATTTGAGTGGGTAGACTGTCAGTATTTTACAGGACCAGGCGCCTGTCACTGTAGTAATTGAGTGATAAGACTGTCAGTATTTTACAGGGCAAAGGGCCTGTCACTGTAATAATTGAGTGGGTAGACTATCAGTATTTCAATTTCCGAATTCCTAAAACCTGCTGAAAAGGCTCTTGTATTTAGTGAGCGAAGTCGGGGCCGTGAATTTGGATCTTTCTACGTGATGACGCAGATTGAACTGCGAAAGCAGCCTATTTAACCCGTATTGCAAGATGGTGAGCTTGGATTGATTATCAGCGGAATTGTAGGTGAGTGTTTGGTTATTCAGTATTTGTTACTCTCGGGAGCAGTGTATATGTGTTCTATTGTATTTCTGTCAGTCATTTCCCGATATAGTTAACAATTTTGTCCGCATTGTGAAGCTGCCGTTTGCACTGCAGTTGTGGAAGTATTTTTCTCTATCAGTCAGTTTCTGTTACTGTAAGCACGTCTTGGTTTCATTCGCTATCTGCCATTTTCTGGTACTGCAAGCGGGTGTCTCATTCATTTCGCATCGGTCACTATCTTGTTGCCGTAAGCGAGTATTATATCCAATCTCAATCAGTTCCTGGAACCATGTCTAGTTTTTTGTGTAATTGTCAATGTGTGATTAGATCTTTATCATTCCTTACAACTGGATAAGGGTGTGGGGCGTCATTCTGATTCTGAATGTCAGTGGTTTTGCGTGCGAGCCTCGTTTTCAGTCTGCAGCAAAAATTCCCCGGAACCGTGCATCATATTGATAGTCGTTTCACTAAGATAGTATTTGGATATCAGAATCGTTATCTATATTTCATTGTGTATTGGATTTTCATTCTTTGCCTGGTGTTTGATATTCATTATATATCTCTCTGATGTATCCTAGTTCCACGATTTGGTTGTCACTTATGGGATTATATGTATTTGTCAGTCTCTTGTGTTGTGTGAATGTTTGAGATTCAATCTATACTTGTCAGTGGTGGATTTGTATGTTCGGGATTAATTCTGTACGTGTCAAAGTTATACATGGGAGTGATAAATTCATTTTCTATCCCACCATCAGTCACCTCTGGCCTGGGATTTAGCGATGACCAGATGACGAAGCTGGTTGTGGTATCCGTAGTGGTTCTGCCGTCCAGGAGCTGCCAGTAACTGATTGGCCGGCAGCTCTCGGTTGGGCTTGGTTTCCTTCGCTGAAATCCCTGAACACGGGGAAAGCCCGACATAATTACGTTAAGTGCCTGAGTGGCCCTAAATTCAGTGGGACTTCACTCAAGGCGGTGACGCAGGGCTCACACCTGCTCTCCGTGTATCAGCTCAGACCTCCCTCGTCTTCATTAAATACAGCGCAGTGGATGGGAAAGGGTGTCAGGAGCAGAGTGAATCTATCAAGTTGCTGGGTAAGGGGCCTGGAGATCAGGAAAGGGTACACAGAATGTGCAAGTTGTTGAAAGATTGGGACAGCTGCTTAGGTGCTGGGAATAATAAAATCAAGGGATGAGTAAGAGTTTTTGGGAAGTCGCTGAGGGGAAGGAGCATCTCAGGAGATGTGGAATAAGTTCAGCGAGGGGCGGAGTTGCATTCCGTGGCCAGAGGGGCTTACGGTAGGTGGAATTATTCAGTGGGTTTGGAGGAGGGGGCAGGGGAGGGGAAGAGTTTCAGTGGGTGTGGAGGCGGGGTTTAGGGAGCGACAGGTTTTCACTGAATCGGGTGGCAGGAACCGGAGAGGGGAGGAGTTTCAGTGGCTGAGTAAAGGGATAGTGGTGACCAAACCTTTCAGTGAGTGAACAATATGGTCAGGACGAGAGGAACAATTTCACTCGGTAGGACGGGAATGTCATTGCGTTTGAACGGTGGTCTTTTTAAGCAAAAATCTTTTTACTGGATGTGGTAATAACCCATCCAGCAGCGTGTAACTCTCCCTGACTATTTCCCTCACTCTGTTTTTGTGGTTCCAATCTCTGCTGGATGCTTATTTCCATATGTCACCCATGCCTATTACTAAATATATTTTCTCACATGTCATATTGCATTGAAGTATATTCCATCTTCATCACACACTTCTCGGTGATTCTTTTCGGCGTAATGAATAGGCCAACATCTGATAGTGGGGGAACAAAAATAAGAATATCAAAATGAAGGGTCACTCTGGATAATAGCCTGCAAACCGCGAGGAAACCAGTGTGAACATTTTTTACAACTTGAACAATTGGCATCAGAATATTGAATGTTCTGGGGAATAAAACAAGATCAAGAACAGGTGTATTGTACCAGAATGCCTTGGGGAAAATGCACGCTTTGAAACAAAATTGACACTGAAGGAGGTTAAAGCTTAACAATAGATCTGGAATTGTCTTCTTAAATGGCAATGGACAATAAAGGCCGAATGACTACTGTTGTTTCGGTTTCTGGTGTCCATGTGCATGTGATGTACTTTGCTCAGTAATTCACCTGGACGCTGTATTTTTTTTATTATTCTCCTTATCCCTGGCAGTTTGACCATGCAACTGACGCTGTCTCGTCAACGTGCAAAAGTACCTTAATTATTTGAATATGTTGTAAGCAATTGCTGCTGAATACTAACCATATTACTATCTTCGAGGACAGATGTGTAGAGGAAGGGTGTGTCAGGGCAAGTTTAAATATCAGGGGAAGGGCAGGTCAAGAGACCACCAAATAATGGAAGGGGCTCCGAGGAAAATCCGGGAGAAAAGTTATGAGCTGAGTAAAGATTATGCGATGAGTACAGCAGGAGATTGCAACTACACAATGGATCTGTGAAAGGCGGGCAGGGAAAAGGGGAAATGCGGTGAGGTATTTACTGTGTAGGACAGGACGCAATGCTTAGTCCGTGGATGAGAAATCTACCAACTCAGCTGTCATGAAGTTATACCTTTAAAAAAACTTACCAGAATGGAGGGGTAGAGGGAGACGGAGAGAGAGAGAGAGTGAGAGAGAGAGATCGAGAGAGAGCGAGAATAGAGAGAGAGAGAGAGACTATGTCATTGCTTTCGAGCTGATATTCACCGAATGCATCCTATTTATCTCGGTTCACACCCTGATTTACCATTTGTTAATTTTGACTTTAAGATATTATATTACTTCTTTCATTTATCCATTCATCATTTAATTTCGAAGCTTTTATTTGCCTTCCTTCTTTCGAATTCTTCCCTAAAGCTGTGCTTTCTTTTCATCGTCTTCTCCTTTATTCTCATTCTGTTTATTGCATGTGATTCACTTGAATTTCTATTTCTTGATCCCATCCATTTATTCACCCAGGAACGTTGATTAAAAGCTATTTTTTTGGTTGTTTTAATGGAACATACTATTCCAGATGCCTATTCATTCCGTATAAATATATATTTCCCGCCGTTATTCTGTCTTTATATAATTAATAATCGACTCCAGTTTATAAGCACACATTTGCATTTTCATTGCCACAATATCTGCTCCTTACTGTCTAGTTTTATTTTGGCAGTTTTTTTTTCCCTTACCTATTTTACAATGTTTACCAAAAATATCTAATTATATTCTGATTGGTGGTGCCCCTATCCCACGCTAAAAGGATTTATTATACCTGTTTCTGTGATTTTTCAAAGTCTTGATTTATGACCACTGCGATGGTGGATTTCCCATCTATGGGATCAGCATTGCGCCCGTTAGTACGCGTTCAATTCCTCACTTTAAATTTGCCCCAAGATTAGTTGTGCTGCAGAATGTATTTCACATTATTTAAACTGCCTCTGATCTTGGTCGAGCGGCCTGTCTCCAACATGGAAATACGTATTCAAGTAGGAATCAATCACATGCCAATTATTTTAGAGTTGAAAAAAAAATGGAAACGGACGTAATCACTTCAGTTACAGAGACGGGCTGTGAAATATAAGGGTACAAAACACAGAGGATGAATAGAGCGAAACACATTGAAGCATCTTATCACCAGTACATAACTTTACCGCATCAGGAGCTTATTTGATCACCTCAGCTTGCAGCCCCTTTCAATTATTTGTATCTAATCATTTACTTATTTCCAAACGCTGACACTTTCCATGAAGCCTTTCACCCCAATCACATCCAAAAGTTGGATTAAACCAGGCCCTGTTTACACTCAATGACCGAGAAATCTGCTGCTTTCTGTGGCAGAAAAGTCCAAAGATTCACCACGCTTTAAGTGTCAAAAACATATCCGAAATGTATTCATAAATGACTGAAACTTGTTCCTTTCCTCCAAGGTTTGGGTTACCCTATAAACATGTATACACAGGCGAGCAGATTTCTATCCTTGTAAGATGAAATATAACAAAACGAGATCAGGACCGGAAGTGGGTGAGATGCTCAGGCAGATCTACGCCACAGGTTAAAAGCAAAAGGAATCTTTCCTCGAAAGAAATGACAGGAAGTCATCTTGCCGGCGATGGAAAAGCTGAGGTCGTCGCGTTGAATGTTTTCATTGTGTTTTCTTTGCTTGTGTGGAATTCAGTGCGACAAAATTAATCGTATGTTAGAAAGTTAACCCGGCGAAACAGGGGCAGCGAGAGGGAGACAGACAGACAGAACGACAGACAGATAGACAAAGAGAGAGGGGGAGAGACAGACAGACAGGCTGATATTTTGAGAGAGAGGGAGGGAGAGATTGAGAGAGAGGGAGGGAGAGAGAGAGAGAAAGAGAGAGAGAGAGAGAGAGAGTCAGATACAGAGGGAAAGAAAGAGAGAGAGGGAGGGAGAAAGACGTCGGGCCAACTATCTCCGAATAAAAGAGAAAGCAAGTAGTTAATCATAAAACAATAGGATGAATAAATGAATCAGAGGGACTATATAAATGACAGCAAGGATCATTCACTAAGTACAAGGGTGGAAATGAACAGGGGGACGAAATGCAGATCAAGAGGATAGGAAAATTTTGTAAAAAGAATGGCATATGCCATGGCAGTAATTCAGGAAGGAATAAATCAAAAAAATCTCACAATATCCAACCAAACATAAAAAAATACAAATCAGAATGTTGAGAGTGGCAATAAAAATTCATCAGAAAGAATAAACTTAAGAGACATGGACAAAGATATTCGGTGTCTCTATTTATCATTCTCTCCGTCGCTCTATCTCTCTCTCTCTCTCTCTCTCTCTCTCTGTCTGACTCTCTTTTCAGTCAGGATTGTTACTGTATTATTAAGTCATTAGATAAAAACTTTCAAAGTTGTCCAGCAAACGGCCTACACATATTGAATCTGCGATCATCAGCTTCCAGGAAACATTTTTTTTAGAAATCAGCTTCTCTGGACTGCCACAGTGACATTGCCTCCTATAGGATTTGGCGATTCATCCAGAGGATGGTTTACTTTTGTGTTTAACCTCTGCTGCAGACCTGGCTCTCCAGCTAACAAATCATTCCTAATTCCATTTTGTAACATTTCATTTGGCACTAACATGTCTGCTTGCTGACATGTGCAGGATGGTTACATAATCGATACCTTAGTTGTACTATGCGAGGAAATTTCTTCAATCAAAGGATCATGAATATTTGAAATCCTCCACCGTAGAGAGTTGCAGATGATCGGCCATTGAACATGTACAAAATATAAATTCATTGGTGTTTTGGGCACAAAGGACATTAAAAATGTGGGGAATTTATGAGAAGTGAGGCTGAGGTAAAAAGAAAAACACAGGAATGTTTAAATTACGTGGGAAAATAAGCTGCAAGGAACAAGTAGCCTTCCCCAGCACCTATTACTGAAGTTCATATAACCACATGTCTGCAAACAATTTTACCCTGTTGAGCTTCTCTGCCATTTTAGCTAATTTTTCACAGCATTCTTCTCTCTAAATGAAACTCCCTGGACTGTGTCGTGCCACGCTAAAGCTTAAAGCGCAAGGTCAGCCTTTGCACGGTCAGGATATTATTGATGGAGAATTGGTAACAGGGGAGCAGCAGGGAGGTGAAACAGGTGGGGAATTTTCAACTTCTTTGGCTGGAACTCGTAAAGCGCAGCAGGGATTACTGCTGGAGAATCCGCTAAGCACAACCTGTATTAACGATGAATTGATGGAGATTAATACATTCACTATGGATAACAGACAAAACAGGGTGAGAATTGTAAACTGTAAGGAGGGCACAAATTGGCTGCAAAGAGGTAGACACGTGTTAAATAAGCGGGAACAAGATATTGAAAGGAAGGAATTGATACACATTGTTAGAAAATATAGGAAACGGGAGATTTTTCAACTTTTGAAACGCCTTAATATGGATCTTCACAGGGACTTGGTTTTACTCATACTGGAACAAGGAAAGCAGGAAGTTTGCATGGGGCTAAAGAAGGCCACTGGGTATGCCAACTCAATGCTGGTGTACACTGAAAGGGCATTCTTGCACAAGAATAAGGTAACTCATCCACAAATTTACAGGGCTTTGATCAGACCAGGTCTGGAGCTGTGTGCGTAATGTTGGTCTCCTTATGTAAGTAGAAGCGAAATTGCACAGGAAGTGGGAGATAAAATATTCACTAGATTGGCTCCTGGGATGAAAGTGTTGCCCAATGATGAAATGTTGTCTGAATTAGGCATCTCTGCAATGTATAAGAGTGTGGGGTGATCTCATTGAAAAGTGCATCATTTTGGCTCCGATATGCTAGAATAGGCAATTACAGTTTCTTCCCCTGGGTGGGAAACTAGAGCACATGGGAGCAGTCACTGAAAAAGGGGTCAATCTTTCTGGGGTGAGATGAGTTACAATTTCTGTGTTGGGCTGGTTGTGGATCATTGGAATTGTCGACACGAGTATGTTTCAGAACTCACAATTGCCTACATTGTAATCCGCTTGTCACAGTTTTGACCATTCAATTCAGCTGACAAAATCTCTTTGAAATGCGATGCTTCTGTCTAAAATGGTTGAAATTAAGAAAAATGTATGCCATTGGCAATTTAACATTCGTGGCTTTCTAATCGCCACCTAAATTATTGGTATCTCGAGTGAATAGTTGAGATCCTTCTGTGCTCCGGTAGTCACAACCTGCCAATCGTATTAATTGCCGTTTGCTCCTAGCATCTGGTTTATCCCAAATGAGCCGTGACCAAGGGAATAGTTTGCCTCCAATTTCATTAGTGTGACATTTAGCTAACAGTCTCCTAGGCAGGAATTTATCAGAAATACCCTGGATGTTGGTACACATAAAACCCATAGACATTGCACAGTCAATTAATTGAGTAAATCCTTCAATAAATTCAATGAATTCCTCAGGCACGACCTACTCTTTAAAACCCAGTGTTGGCATACGCTGATTGGCTGACGCATCTCAAGGCGTTCACACACTATATCGATCATAGTGACCTTTCTTATTTGCTTTACAACAAAGCATAGTCTAAGTGTTCTCTAATTCCCTGGTTTCCTTCTGACACCTTTCTTAAATGGCGGAGTGACAGGCAACATTTTCCAAAACAACGTGTGTTATCCAACTGTAGCAAACTGTGCAAGTTTTTATTTCTTCAGAGACATGTGCCATGCGCCTGATGGCATCCATTAAAATCCTGCAATCAACTGTTGCCATTGTTTAGCGCCATTTATTTCTCCATTAATTTCATCCTGCTTACGTGAACTATGTTGAGCCTTTGTTCCTGATTCACTAATTGTTTCTCTGGGACTCCTGGCAAGTTGAGCTCTCCCTTCACTGCGAATACTGAAGGAATGTAAGTACTCAGCATGCCTGCCACCTCCTTATTTCTGTTGACAATGGAGTCATTCTCAGATCTATTTTGCCTCACATTGCGTCTGGCTATTATTTTCCTAGAAACGTGGAATATCAGAAGGGAATTAGTTTATTTGTCTCTTCGAACCTGCTCTGTCATTCAGTAGCATAATTGTAGATTCTCTGGCTTAACGCTGTGCTCTCGCGCTCTCCACATGCCCCGTCTCACGTTAGCTCCAGAAATTTATTTCCCTCTTAAATATATTTAGTGACCTGGCTCACAATGCCCTCTGTGGTCGAGAATTCTATATGTCCACACTCTGAGTGAAGGATTTTCACCTCATCTCAGTCGTAATTACCCTGTCACATATCCAGAGGCTGTTAACCCTTTTTCTCCAATCCTCAGCCGGAGCAAACACAATCACAGCAACAAGTCAGTCCCTGCCTGTCAGAATGTTACACATTCCAATGTTATCCCCTCTGATCTACCTAAACACCAATAAATAAAAGCGTAATCTTCCCAATTCCACCTCATCCGACAATCCTGATATCAGATGAATCATTCTGCTGAACCTCCGTTGCTCTCCCTCTCTGGAAATACATCATTCCTTAGGGGCGTAGGCGAGAAATACAAAAAGACTCCAAGTGTGGACTCACCAAGGGCCTGCAATACTGCTTAAAATGTCCTTGCTACTCTGCTCAAACCCTCTCGCAATGAAGCCAAAATGTCATTTTTTTTCTCAATTGCTTCCTGCACCTGGTTGCTTGTTTTCATTAGTTGGTGTATCAGGGCTTGTATGTCCTTTTAAAAATCAACAATTCCTAATCTATCATCATCTTTAAAAGTCTCTACATTTCTTCTTCCCTGCCATATTTGATAACTCACACCTACCACGTTATTTTGCATCTTCCAAAAGTTTCTCACACACTTGACTTGCCTACATCACCTTGAAACCTCTGGGCGCCCTCTTTACCCCGCATATTCTCACAAAGTTTCTTGTCGTCAGCAAACTTGGAAATAGTACGTTTGTTTCCCTCATCCAAACCATTGATATATATTGTGAATAGCTAGGACCCAAACGCTGATCGCCATGGTATGCCACTAGTTACTGCCTCCCCCTCTGAAACTTACCTGTGTCTTCCTATACTCCATTTTCTGTCTGCTCACCAATTATTAATCCATGCCAACATATTACCCCCATTGGCGTGTGCTTAAACATTACACACTAACCCCTTCGTTGGGAATTAAACAAAAGCCTTCTAATATTTCTAATACATCACTTCCACTGATTCTCCCTTATCAATTCTGCTACTTACATGTCATTGTAACAGTTTACATGGTGATTTTTCTATTAATTGCAAGATCGTGAAATATTAAAACTTTAATATTCTTCCTTTCTTTTCTGTCACCGTATGCTGCTCTTTATATCATCCCCATGCATCAGGACCTGAGCTTTCTGCATGTATTTACGTTTTTGAAAAATTGTATTTTCATGTTTTTCTTCATTCCTGCTGTTCCATTAATTTTATTTGGAAAGTAGATTGGTTTATAAGTTGCACTCCTTAAATATCTTTGGGCAGCCCTAAATGTCGTTTGTCCTTCTCATTCACAGTTTAGACCCCCTGTTGTTTGTCAGAGGGAAAATTATCTCAGACACCCTCAAGAACCTTCGGACTTTTCATACATATGCTGGGCAGCTTATCACAATCTTCTTGGAAGGTGCATTGACAAAGGTGTACGTAAGGCAAAGATGACGTCATTAGCTATAAAACATCGGATGATCAGGGAACGGGAATGGGTCTCAGGAAGGAATGCAAAGAAATGTAATGAACAGCAAGAGATTGAATGACAACTTGTCTTTGTTTATAATGTGAACGACGGACTGCAGAGTAATAAATATCCCGCTAAAAGATAAAGAACTACCTGATCACAATGAAACACGATGGGCCAAATTCATTCCGTTCAACAGAATTTAAACTAAAGAGAAAGGTATCCACCAAGTTGAATGCACAGAAATTAAAATACAGCAAAAATGAACAGAACGTCTTCGGAAAGAAAATATGAAGTATGAAAATTACTTTTTGCCTAACGTAACCAGAATTAGTACAGCATACCACAGACATCCTAATATAAACAGGGAATCAACATAAATTCAGATTCATTAAAGGATGGAGAGGGCAAAGTCAGGTAATGGCAGTGAAATGGGAGAAATAACTCATATATTTCAGCAATCGACATGACATTACACCATTGTAAACATTATAAATTTCAATCTCCCTTGTGAATGCTTCAAAGCCTCTCAGCCCAGGTTTCCATCTCTATCTGTCTCAGTTATATTATTCTGTATGTTTCGTCTTCATTTGCTACTTGATCGCTGCCAGTCTCCCTGTGTCTGCGCCAACGCACTAAATTGTGACTGTTCCTGTATTATTTCTGTGCCAATGCAAATGCCTCTTGTTGTCTTATTTTTTGATCGGCACCACTGCCAAGCTAGCATTTGCTGACCATCCCTAATTTCCCTTGAACTGGGTGGCTTGCTGGGCCTTTTCAGTTGATATTTAATTCCGCCAACTGATTATTTGTGCCCATTACTGAGACTAGCTTCTTAATTCCTAATTATCAGTTGCCTTGGTCTTATCCATTACTAGCATTGGGACATTACCGGAATGCTATCTCCTCTGCAACCCCCACCCGGCATGACTTAAAATCATTTGATACAGCCCCCGTTTTATAAAGACTTGCCATGAATTTGCCAAAGTGGCTTTGAGTCTTCCAAGTTATTTCTGTTAACCTGTGGGAATTTTATGTTTGGATTTAAATTCTGATGCAGTTCTGCTTCCCCAATCATCAAGCACAATTGCGGAAAGCATTTTATCCAATATCATTTGAAGCGAATACATTCAATCGTTTATCAATAGATAGCGAGTCGAGAATGACATCACACCGTCTGAGAATAATTTCATTGCCGAGTGCTGAGGTTTGGAGCAATATCTGTGCACAAACGTTTTTCATGTTTGATACTTTCCACCACAAAAGGCTCTGGATGTTAAGTTGCTGTACATATTTAGGAGTGAAATTAATAGCTTTGGGACATTAAGTCATGTAAAGACACTGCAGACCGGTACTGTTAATGAGTTACCACGGGGAGGCTATGTCATAGCGATAGTATAGCTCGGCTAGTAATCCTAAAACATATGGTAATGCTCTTTAGATCTGGTTTTGAAACCCACTGCAGCAGATGGCGAAAATAGAATTCAATGAGGGGAAATTAATGTACATTGCGCACTTGTTGTTTTGAAAAATCCATCTCCTTCACCTGTCATCCTTAACTGGCGTGGCCTTCATGTGATTCCAGACCAACAGCAAAGTGTTTGACTGTGCAAATAGTCGGGCAAGCCACAAGCTGCTCAGTTGTAAAGGAATAAAACCGGACGGATCATCCAGCATCGACCAAGGCAGCAGAAACAACAAAGGCAGTCAGAGCCCTTTTGGTCCTGCAAGGTCCTCCTTACTAATTAATCGGCACCAATGCCAAAAGTGGGAGAGTTGTCTCACAGATCAGTCAAGCGACAGCCGGACACAGTCATCCTCAAGCAATCATACCATTCAGATAATGTCCCAAGTCCCAGGCTCCAACATCACCATGCCTGTGTATGTCCTGCCCCACGAGCAGAGGCGGTGACACAGAGGTATGCAGGGAGGCAGGGGTACAGAGTTGCCCTGGAGTACTAAAAATCGACTCCTGCGTCCTCAACATCGACTCCGAAGCCCACGAAGACCCCATCAGGTCAAGAATGGGAACATCCTGCTAATTACCATCTATAAACTCAAGGCTGAGCTTCCATGAGGCGCTTGGTCCAACAGAAGCAGCAATTGTACTCGAACACAATCTGTAAACTCGTGGACAGGCTCTATACATCACTCTACCAGTACCATCAAGCCAGGTCAGAAACTTCCGTTCAATGGGGAGTGCAGGGGGTGCATGCCAGGAGCAGTGCCAGGCATACCTAAAAACGAATCGTAATCCTGGTGGAGCTATAAAACAGGACTACTTGTGTGCCAAGTAGTAAATGCAGCAAGCGATAAACTGAGCTAAGCGAACCCACAACAAATGGATCAGGCCTTTGATCTGCTATCCTGCCACATGTAGTCGTGAATTGTGGTGGACAATTAAGCAGCTCTTTGGAGGACGTGGTTCCACATATATCCCTATCCTCAACGATGGGGGAGACCAATACAACAGTGCAAAAGCTAAGGCTGGTAATTATCAGCAATCTTCAGCCAGAAGTGACGAGTGGATGATCCATCCGGACCCACTCTGGAGGTACAAAGTATCATAAATGCCAATTTTCAGCCATTTCAACTCCCTCCACATGCTCTCTAGAAGCGATTGAAGGCATTGTACATTGCAAAGTCTATGGGCCCTGACAACATAACAGCAGTGGCAATGAAGACTTGTGGTCCAGAACATCCCACACCGCTAACCAAGCTGTTCCAGTACAGCTACAACACTGGCATCTATCCAGATATTTGAAAAATTGCACAGGAATGTCCTGTACAGAAATAGCAGCAGTCATCCAGCCGCCCAGTTGCCGCCCCATTAGCCTACTCTCCATCATTCGTAAATTAATGGAAGAGGTCTTCCATAGTGCTATCAAGCGGTACTTCCATAGCACTAACCTGCTCACTGATGCCCAACTTTGGTTCCTCCAGTGGCACTCAGCTCCTGAACTCGATACAGCCTTGGTTCAAACATGGAAAAAAGAGCTGACCTACCGAAGGGTGGTGAGAATGACTGCCCTTAACATCAAGGCAGCTTTTTAGAGCGTATGGAATCAATGAGCCCCACCTAAACTGGAGACAATGGGAATCAGGGGAAGAGCTCTCCACCGGCTGGGGTGATACTTGGCTCATAGGACTATGCCTATCGTTGTTGGATGTCAGTCCACCCAACGCCAGGACATCACTGCAGTAGCTCCTGGGGGTCGTGTGTTAGGCCCAACCATCCTCAGCTGCTTCATCACTGACATTCCTTCCATTATTAGATCAGAGGTGCGGATGTTCGCTTATAATTGCCCAACGTGCAGCACCATTGGCGACTCCTCAGATGCTGAAGCGTCCGTGTTCAGTGCAGCAAGGACTGGACAATATCAAGGCTTGTGCTGACATGTGGAAAACAACTTTCTCACCACACCAGTTTCAGGCAATGAATTTCTGTAACAAGAGAAATTCCAGCCATCGCCCCTTGATTTTCAATGGCATTTTCATTACTGACCCCCCACTATCAAAATCATGGGGTTACCATTGAACAGAAACTGAAATGAACTATCCATATCAATACCCTTTCTACAAAATCTGCTCAGAGTCTAGGAATCGTGCCATGAGTAACTTGCTCTTGACTCCCCAAAGCCTGTCTACCGTCTAAAAGGAACAAGTCAGGAATTAAATAGGAAACTCCTTGCTAGAATGGATGAGCGCTGTTCTAACAACACTGAAGAAACTGGAGACCGTCCAGGACAAACAAGGTCGCTTAATTGGCACCACATCCACAAACATTCACTCCCTCCACTTCCACCAGACTGTAGCAGCAGTGTGCACCATCTACAAGATGTAAATCGGGAATTCACCATGGCCCCTTAGACAGCAATTTACAAACGCACGACCACTACCACCTATAAGGACAAGAGCAGCAGAGTTATGGGAGCATCACCATCATGAATGTCCCCTCCAAACCAATCACCATCCAGACTTGGAAATGTATCGCAATTCCTTCAATGTGGCTCGGCCAAAATCCTTGTACTCTCTTCCTAACTGCATCGTGTGCACATTTACCACATGGGCTTAAGCCGTTCAAGGGGGCAATTACCAACACCTTCTCAAGGGCAACCAGGGATAGGCAATAAATGCTTCATAAAATAACGAAGCCCACACCCCGTGAATGAATAAAAAAGAAAATCAGCATTGTCATATTAATTGACACTGCAACATTGAAGGGCCAAATGGCATGCAGCTGCTTATATTCCTGATATTTGAATGCCTGCGCTGTGCATTGCTCTTTAAATCATCTCGCTTTCTGTTTTCACGTATTTCTGATAATCTGTCCCTCTGTCTGAGTCTGGATTTGTCATCTTCATATTTTAGGCGAAACATTTAGATAAAGTATTAGCAATTGCTTCTGATCTGCTGATCATAATTGGATATCGAGAACAAATGCCTCGTGGTAGGCTGCATCATAGGCAGGTTAAATAACATGAATATGTTTTTTTTAGAAACCATAGCAAAGTGGCAAGGGCTTGAAAAAGTTGATAAAGCTGTGGAATAAATTATATTCAAATGAATGTTATCATTTTGGATTTCAACTGCAACAATTGCTTCTGCAAGGAGAGATTGGGAAAGCTACCCAAGTGGCTATGTTGTGTACGTTAAAGGACACAAACCTTACTCATTTAATAGGAGACCCACCAAAATTTTGCTGAAGTAGTTGGATTTCGAATATAAGCCACAGGAGAAATGGATAAAGATTTTTTTGGTGTAAATGAGATCATCATCTGTCAAAATTAATCGCTTGTTCTGATTAGGTTCAGGAAAATAGAAATAGAAGCATGAAAATCATTTTTAAAAAAAGATTGCGTGATAAAAAACCTTATATTCTGGCAATGGGAACGTAAATTGGATAAATAAACTGGAAGAGAAAATTGATGAACAGAACTGAAACTATTTTCAAATGTTATCAATAGGAGAATTAATCAGGAGAAATAAATTCAACTACAATAAAAACAAAATAGCCAATAATAAAACACATTGATGAATAAATCGAACAGGACAAAACTAAATTTAAAGCCTGAAGCCTGCAGTAAGTAATATGACAATAAATGAGAGAGTGATGAAAAGCAGGCCTCACTCTCTCTCTCTCTTTATGTTTCTCCGGCCGAGCCTATCGCACATGATTAATTTTGCAAAATTTATCATCACACAATTCCAGCAAACAGACTGAACACATTTAACAAGAAGACCTCAGCAATTACATCCCCGGCAATATATTGTTTTTCTGTCATTTTAGTCGAGGAAAGTTTAATTTTGCTTGGAGCCTGTGGCGCAGATCAGAGTCACCATTTCACCCACTTCCATTCCTGAGCTCGTTTTGTTATGTTTCATTTTAAAGTGATATACATGTTCTCGCTTATGTATCCATGTTTTTAGGATAGAGATACGGAACAAGGGTCAGCCTTTTATGAGTAAGATGCGAAGATTTATTTGTCATTCAAAGCAATCGATTTCTCGGTCGTTAAGTCTAATCAGGGCATGATTTAATCAACATTTTTAACGTTACTGGGATGAAAGGCTATATGGAGATTGTTAGCTTTGAAGAAAAATGTAAGATTAGATGCTACTGAATTGAACGGGGCTGCAAGCTGAGATGACAAATTGAACAGCTCCTGCACCTTAGGCCCCGATGATTATGTGTTCAATGTGTTTCATTCTGGTCATCTCCTATGCGTTTCCCCTTTATTCTTCACAGTCTGTCTCTGTAACTGAAGCGAATTCGTCAGTTTCCAAATTTGCCTTCAATATATAAATAATTGGCAAACAATCCGTTCCTGCTGCAAACAGTAATTATATGTAGGGGACAGTTCGACGAATGGAGGATCGAAGACAGTTTACAAAATACAATGGTCATTCTAAATCCCAATTAATGTTAGAGGAATTTTACAGTGGGTTTTTTATATTGTACTACAGGACCCAATGCTTGCCCCGCAGATGGGAAATCTACCAATGCAGTGGTCGTGAAACTAGACTTAAAAAAAAATCACTGAGGCAAATGTAAGAAATCCTTCCAGGTTGAAATAGATGCACTGCCAATCAGAGAACAATTACAAAATTCTGACAAAGATTGAGGAAGATGTAAGAAAATAAAAACTCTAAAACAAAAGTAGATAGTAAGGAGCTTATATTGTGGAAATGAAAATGCCAATTGTGCAGATAAACTGGAATGGAGAGTTGTTGATATAGATAGAATAACAGTGGTGAATATGTATTTATAAATGATTAATAGGCGTCTGGATTAATATGTTCAATTAAGATAAACAAAAACAAGCTGACAATAACATTTCCTTGATAAATAAAGAGACGGGAGACAGAAATAGGAATTAAGGCAAAAAGCATGCAGTCAGTGCAATGACAATCAAGGAGAAGACGACGAAAACCAAACCAAGGTGTTTAGAAAAGAAAGAAAATAAAAAGGAAGACAAAGGAAAACTTGGAGATTAAATCATGAACAAATAGAAGACAGGAGTATTAAAACATTCTAAAGGCCAAATTGACGAAGGGTAATTCAGAATAGGAGCATGAATAATAAGGATGCATGGAGTAAATTGAAGCTAGAAAGCAATGCAAGAGATATTTTCAATCTCTCTATTCACCCGTCTCTCTCTCTCTCTCTCTCTCTTTCTCTCTCTCACGCTCTCTGTCTGTCTCTCTCTCTCTCCCGGCATCACAAGCTCTCTTTCTCATATTCCTGAGGCAATTTTCTTTCACTCCAACATAAATGCATCTATCAACCCATTTATCTACAGGTGTTTTTTTTGCGAGGGGCGGGGGGTGCCAAGGCGTGGTGTTGTGGGGGGAGAGGGGAGCTTGGGTTTTCGAGTGTGTTGCCATAATGAGGGGACAAACTCTGAGAATCAGAGTGGATATTTTGGGATAAGATGAGATTTTCTTCTCAAAATAGTTGTGAATCCAACCCCAAAGCTTCTGCTGCTGCAGAAATTCAGGGCTAGAAAATATCTGCTTTAGCTAATACATGATTGCAAAATTCAGCAAGAAAGTTGATAAAAGTCATAGATCAGTAATCTTCATTTTAAGAATCAGTGGAATATCAAAGGCCGAATGGACTTGTGTTCGGTTTATTTCTTATGTCACTTTGTTCTTATTCACATGCTATTCATGCATTTCTGGTAGCCAGTCAGTGCAATTGAAACGTGCTCTCCTAATTGGAAATAGACTTTAAATATTTGACTATGTTGTAAACATTTGCTGTTGTTCGTGGAGCACATTTACATACCAGGAAGAAATGCCTCGAGGGAGGTCGTATCATAGTCGGTTGAACAGCATGAAGAATGACATTTTACAAAGCAGAAATATTGGAAAGGGATTAGAGAGAAATATATTAACTAAAGCTATGAATTGAGTAATATTCATGGATAGAAATCAAATACATTTCAAATACAGCAATCAGTCAGGGGCGGAGGGATGGGGAAATGGGAAAATGAAATGAGGTCTTTACTGAGCGAAGGGCACAATCCTCAGCCAGTGGACAGCATTTCCACAAAAGCAGTGGCTATGGATCTAGACATTTAAACCAAACCAGTGCAGATATGTGAACATAGATAGTTGAAACTCGAGGCATGAACCTCAAACCAAACACATCTATTTGTTTTGCAACGATATTGAAAGGCATTATAAAGAACGAAGATAGGGAGAGAGAGAGGCATTGGGACAAATATGTCCCAAAAAAAGAGAAACAAAATAGTAGACAAAAAAACATCCAGATGAATAAAGGAATCAGGAACCATATTACTGAAGGTAAAAATCATTCAGTAAGTAGAATGACGATAAAAGAGACTATGGCAAACAGCATGTGAAGAGGTGAGGGACAATTTTAAAAACATGAGCTGCAGCAGTAAATCATGAAGGAATAAATCAAATAAATTCCATAAACATCACGTAATGTAATTTAAAAAAAACACAAATCCAAATAGGACAGCGACAATAAGGTGCATTGGAAAGAATATATGGCGAGGTCTGGCAGATGTATTCTATGTCTCTCTCTATCTCCACCCTCTCTTTATCCATCTCTCTCTCTCCTCGGTCAGTCTTATTTCTGTAACATCCCGCCCTTGGATAAACGCATTCACAGCAACCGAGAAAGCACACAAAGCCTATTAAATATAAGGAACTCAGCTTTCCAACCACATTTTATAAATCACTTTGTCTGAATGTGTCGGACTGCAACAGTGACATTGATTACTGTATGATTTTGCGATTGAACAAAAGGAATGTTGACTGATTGCATTTAAACTCTGCATCAGATATGCCACCCCATTTAACCAAACATCTTCCCTAATATCATTATTTAATATTTGATCTTGCACGAATGCATCTGCTGGCTGGATAATTGATTACTTGTAGTCACTGAATACCTGTCAGCGATTTAGGTGTAATATATGAAGAATTTTCTTCAATCAAAGGATTGTGAATCTTTGAATATCTCTGCCGCAGAGAGATGCAGATGCTCGGCCTTTGAGTGAAATCAACACATCAAATTAATAGTTGTTTTGGGTACAGGTTGGGTGAAAGATGTTGGGATTTTTTAAAGAAATGGAGCTAAGGTAAAATATCAGTCATGTTAAAAGTATGTGGGTAAATAAAGTACAAGGAACATGTAACCTTCCCCAGCTCCGACATCTGACCCTCTTCTGACCACATGTCCAGCAAACCTGTAGCTCTGCCAGCCTTCTCTGTGTTTGTAGCTCATTTTCCCACAGCCTCTCTCTCTCTCTCTGTCTAAATGAAGCTGTCTGGCATGTGACGCGCCGCGGAAAAGCGTAATGCGCAGAAGGATGCAGTCAGGGTCTTATTGAAGGAGCAGGGAAATGGAACAGGTGGGGCATTTTCATCTTGTCAGGCTGGGACTCGTGGAGCGCCGCCCTGCTGGCGACTCCACTATTTACAACCTGTATTAACGATGACCTGTATTCACATTTGGTGTAGAGACAAACACGGTGAGAATTGTAAATTTTAAGGAGGGCACACATACGCTGCAAAGAAATAAGCATATGTTAAATGAGGAGGAATTAAGAGGCCAGTTGCAGTCTGATACTATGAATTTATGAACGTTGTTTCTAAATTTAGAAAACAGTACATTTCTCAAGTTTTGAATTGTCATAATTTTGATCTTCATAAGAATTTTAGTTCACAAATACAGGAACATGGAACGCATAATGTTTGCATGGAGCTAAGGAAAGCCACTGGGAAGGCAAACAGCATGTGCGTGTAGAGTGAAAGAATAAGACCACCTATCCACTATTATTTAGGGCTTTTATGAGGCCTGTTCTGGAGACGTTTGTTTGATTTTGATCTCCTTTATAAGTAGAAGCACAGTTAGCTGGGGAGTGCTGCAGCAAAGCTTCCCACGATTGGTTCCCGGGAAGAAAGGATTATCTAACGATGAAAAGGTGGCTCAAGTTGCCCTCCCTGCAGCATAGAAATATAAGGGGTGATCTTCGTGAAACATGCACGGTTTATACAGCGATTATGAAGAGCAGACAGTGAGAGTTTTGCCAGCCTCCTTGGGAAACTAGAGCTTTTCGGCACAATCACAGAATAAGGGGTTCTTCATTTTGGGCTGTGCTGAGTTGAAATTTCTGCATTCAGGCGTTTGTGGATAATGGGAATTCCCGAGGCCAGTAGCCTTTGTCTGCTCCATCGCTCTGCACATTCAAGGGACAGATATAAACGGTCTTTGCTCTTTCAGAGTATCAAGGAGGTATGGGGACTGCATGTGAAATTGAAGTTTAATCTTGTAGATCTGCCATGAATGTCCTGAAAGCGGTTGCAGCTCGATGGATTACATGATCCACTCTAGCTCTTCAGTTCTTGTGGTTATAAATCACTATTGCTTACATTGTAATCCATTTGTCAGTGTTTTTTTCCATTCAACTCAACTATGAATGCCTCTTTGAAATCATATGCATCGATTAAAAATGCTTGTAATGATGCCTATATTTATGCTATTGTCAATTTTATATTCGTGGTCTTCGAATCATCATCTAAGTTAATAATAACTACAGTGAACAGCTGATATCATTCTGAGCACTGGTAGTCACAGCCTGCCTAACGTAATCACCGCCCATTGCATCTAGCCTCTGGTTTCTTCCCATTGAACCCCAGCCAAAGTAATAGTTTGCATTCAATTCTATCAGTATGATATTTCGCTAGCATTTTTTTATGCAGGACTTTATCAGATTTCCCATGGATGTTGATACACATAAAGTGCATAGACATTCCACTGTCAAATACTTAAGCTACATTCAATAAATTTAACGAATTCGTCAATCATAAACTACCACTTAAAAAACAATGACGGCTTTATCTTAAAAGCAGAAACATCTCAACGTTTTCACACACGCTATACATTAGAAATACCTGTCGGTATTTCCCTTCAACGAAGGGAAACGAGCCCAACTGGCGGAAAATTCGGTGGTTTCCTGCTGACATATTTATTAAATGGCGAAGAAAACAGGCAATATTTTTCCAAAATTAAGGACTGGTAGCCAAGTGTAGAAAACTGTGTAACTTTATGTTCAGTGATATCGACAACGAGCCTGACTACATCCTTAAATATCCTGCAATGTATAAATCCGGTCTTGAAAATTGTTCAGTGTTTAGAGCTATTAATGTCTCCATTACTGTTATCCTGCCTACATTCACATTGTTGTGCCTTTGTTCTTATTCACAAATAATTTCCTAGTGATCCCTGGTATGTTTTCCTTCACGGTAAGTATTTAAGGAAGTTAATTATTCAGCATGTCTGCCACCTACTTATTACTTAACAATGGCGCAATTATCAGACATAACTTCCCTCGCATTGCTTCTGACTATTAATTTCCTAGAAACATGGAACATCGGAACAGGAGTAGGCCATTTGGCACTCCAAACCTAATCCGCCATTTATTGTCATCATGGCTGATCCGCCAAATTAAGGCCGCGTTCTCGCGCTCTTCCCACATCCCTTCAATGCTTTAGCTTCCAGGAATCTGTCTGTTTCCTCCCTAAGCGTATTCAGTTACCTGGCCTGTAAAGAAACCTGCAGTAGAGAATTCCAACTGCCCACCAGCCTCTGAGTGAAGATTATGTTTCCTCATCTCAGTCCAAAGTGGCCAATCCCACATCCTGAGACAAGTGGCCACATTATTTCCGACGCTTCAGCCGTAGGAATCATCATCACTGCATCCAGTCTGTGCATCCCTGTCAGAATGTTATACGTTGCAATGTCATCCCATCTCATTCATCTCAACTCCAGGAAATTTAGATATAAGCGGCCAAATTATAACTCAGACGACAAACCTGCTATGACAGGAGTCATTCTGGGGAACCTTCCCTGCACTCCCTCTGTGGCAGTACATCTTACTTAGAGACGGAGACCAAAACTGCACACGTTACTCCCAGCTGTTGTCTCAGCAAGGGCCTATAAAGCTGCAGGATGACGTCCTTGCTCCTGTGCTCATGCCCTGTGCCATTGAAGGCCAAAGTACCATTTGCCTTCTTGACTGCTTCCTGAGCCTGTATTTTTGTTTTCAGCGATAGGTGTACAAAGAAACCCATGTCCTTTTTTTAAAAATCAATATTACCAAATCTATCATCATTTTAAAAAATCTCTCCATTCTTTTTTCACTACCAATGTCGATAACTTCACACTTCTTGACGTAATCCTGCATCTGCCATCAAGTTCCCACTCCGTTCACCGGTCTAAAACGTCTTGAAGCTTCTTCACACCCTCCTCACCTTTACTACCACAAATCACATGTGCTTTAATTTTGAACACTAACTGATTAGTCGGAGCTTCATGAAAAGCTTTTTGAAAATTCAGATACACCTCTTCCACTGGTGTTCCCTTATCCTTTCAGCGAGTTACTTAACATTGCATGTTGATTTTGGTATTAATTGCACGTTTCTTTAAATATTGTGCTTTTTAAAAATTCTTCTTTTCTGTTCTGTCACCATTTGATGATCTTTGTATATTTCCCAAGCCCCAGGATCTGTGCTTTCTGCATTTATTACGTAATTATTTTATTTTCATTTCATAATTTTCTTGACCCCCTGTGTGTTCTTGTATGTTATTTTGGAAAGTAGGTGTGTTGTAGGTTTTGATATAATTTGGGGTCTGTAACCAATTAAATTATCTTTGAAAATCCTTCCAATATCGTTTGCCCTTCTCATTCATGATTTACCCCTCGTTGTTTGTCAGAGAGGAATTTACCTCAGACACATTCAACATTCTTGCCAATTTTCTTATATATGCTGATCTGCTTATCACATATCATGAAAGTTGCATTGGCAAAGATGTACGTAAGGCAAAGATAAAACTTATAGCTAAAAAGGGGCTGACATTTAGGGAACGGCAATGGATCTCAGGAAGGAATGCCAAGGAAAGAAATGAGAGGCAAAGAGATAGACTAACAAATAGAAACATATACATAGAAAATAGTAGCGGGAATAGGCCA
This sequence comes from Cetorhinus maximus, assembly GCF_964194155.1. Classification (NCBI taxonomy): domain Eukaryota; kingdom Metazoa; phylum Chordata; class Chondrichthyes; order Lamniformes; family Cetorhinidae; genus Cetorhinus; species Cetorhinus maximus. The sequence continues at coordinate 199,422 of NW_027596352.1, forward strand.
ATCGGCCCTTCGAGACTGATCAGCCTTTCATTATGATCACGCTGATCATCCATCTGAATAGGCTGGTCCCACTTTCTCGCCATATCCTTTGATTCCTTTTGCTCCAAGAGCTAGCTCCAACTCCCTCTTGAAAACATACAAGGTCTTGGCCTCAACTACTTTCTGTGGTAGCTAAATCCACAGGCCTACATTATCTGGGTGAAGAAATTTCTTCTCATTTCAGTCCCAATTTCTCAACCTCATACCCTCAGGCTGTGACCCCTGGTTGTGGAGTTCCCCACCATCAGGAACATCCTGCTGGCATTTTCCCTGTCTCGTCTTATTAGAATTTTCCAGGTTTCAAAGAGATTCCCCATAATTATTCTGAACTTTAGCGAATATAATCCTCACCAACTCAAGCTCTCCTGATATGTGAGTCCCGCCATCCCGAGAATCAGTCTGGTAAACATTCACTGCACTCCCTCTGCAGGACGAGCATCCTTCTCCAGATAAGGAGGCAAAAACTGCACACAATATTCCAGGTGTGGTCTCACCAAGGCCCTGTCAAATTGCAGCATGAAATTCCAGCTACTGTACACGGTACCTCTCTCTCTATGAAGGCCATCATACGATTAGCTTTCTTTACCACCTGCTGTACCTGCAGGCTTACCATCAACGGCTGGTGTACGGGGACACCCAGATCTCGTTGCATTTTCACCTCTCTCAATTTATAGCCATTCAGATAATAATCTTCCTTCCTGTTTTGCTACCAAAGTGGGTAACATCACATTTATCCACATTACACTGCATCTGCCATGTATTTGCCCATTCATGCAGCGTCTCCAAATCACACTGAAGTATCTCTGCATCCTCCCAAGAGCTCATCGTCCAACTCGGTTTTGTGTCAACTGCATATTTGTAGATATTGCATTTAGCTCCCTCATCAAAATCATGAGTAGAATTTGTGACAAGCTGGGGACCCATCATCGATCCCTGTGGTACCGTACTAGTAACAGCCTGCCATTCGGAAATGAAACCCACGTATCCGTACTCGTGGTTTTCTGTCTGCCAACGAGTTTTCTATACAGCTCAATACATTACCGCCAATCACATTTTCTTTAATTTTACACGCCAATCTCTGATGTGGGACTTTGTTGATAGCCTGCTGAATGCCAAAATAAACCACGTCAACTGGCACCCCCTCATCAACTCTACCAGTTACATCCTTGAAAAATTCCAGTAGACTTGTCAAGCATGATTCCCTTTTCGCAAATCCATGCTGAATCTGTCCGATTCTGCCACTTTTTTCCCACACTGCTCAACTATCAAATCTTTCATAATTAACTCTGTAATTTTCCCCACTACCTCCGTCAGGCTACCTGATCTATAATTCCCTGTTTTCACTCTACCTCCGCTTTTAAATAGTGGGGTTGCATTAGCTAACCTCCATTCTGTTGGAACTGTCCCAGAGTCTATAGGATCTCGCAATATGACCACCAATGCATCCATTATTTTCAGGGCCGCTTCCTTAAGTACTCTGGGGTGTAGATTATAAGGCCCTCGGGATTTATTGGCCTTCAATCCCAACAATTTCCCCAACACAATTTCTCTACTAATACTGATTTATTTCACTTCTTCGTTCTCACTAAATCCTATGTTCTCCAACATTTCTCGTATGTCATTTGTGTCATCCATTGTGAAGACAGAGCCAAAGTATGTATTTAATTGTTCCGTCATTTATTTGTTCCCCTCCGGAGAGTCCCCTTTTTCTGACTGTAAGGGACGTACATTTGTGTTCATCAATCTTCTCCATTTCACACACCGAAGTAAAATGAAAAATACAGTCACGTTATGTTTTCCCTGCAAGCTTAATCTCGGACTCAGTTTTCCCCTTCTTAATCAAACCCTTGCTTCTTTTTCTGAAGTATAAACTTTTACCATTCCTCAGGTCTGTTGCTTTTTCCAGATCAATTTGCATGCCCCTTCCTTGCATCTAATGCTATCCCAAATTGCCCTAGGAAGTCATTATTTGCCCACCTTTCCTGTTTCACAACGTGCAGTATTTTCAAAGTTGAACACTAGCCTTCAGAACGATACAATGCTGAAGAAAATTAAGAACAAGCCGATCACAATAATGCACAATGAGCAAAAGGACCACCTTTCAACATAATTGAAAGGAAAGAGAAATGCGCAATGAACAGAAAGAATAACAAAACAAAGTGGAACCAGAAGCGTTTAGAATCAATGACGGATCTAAAACTTTGGAAGGCAAAGAATAAATATCAAATTTACTTTTCGCCTAACATAACAAAGTAGAGGTAAAACATGCCACAGAGAAGCTGTTATCGAAATGGAATCAGCAATAAGTCAGGTTCATTAAAGGACAGATACGATAAACTCAGATAATGACGTAAAATTGGAGAAATAACTTACGTTTATTTTGCCTCATTTTTATCAGTAAATTTAACAGTACACCATTACAGCCGCAACATAAATTTCATTATCTCTTTTCGACGCTCCAAACCCTCTCAGTCATGGTCTCCCTCTCCCGCTGTCTCATTTATGTTATTCTGTATGTGTCCTCTTCATTTGCTGCTTAATTTCTGCCCCTCTTCCTCTACGTGTGTCAAAGTTATAAATTACGACTGCTCCTGTATAGTTTCTGCGCAAAACACAAACATTGATTGTTTTATCTTAGTTGTTTGTCAGTGCAACTGGCAAGGCCAGCATTTGTTTCCTATCCTGAATTGCCATTGAAGTGAGTGGCTTGCTTGACTATTTCAGAGGGTAATATAGGTCCAACCACTTTGTTGTGGATCTGGAGTCACAAGTAGGCCATGCTACGAACGGATGGCAGGTTTTCTTTCCTAAAGGACACGAGTGAACCCCATTGAATTTTTGCGACAATCGTTTCATTGTGGCCAACTGGGAATGGCTTCCCAGTTCCTGATTATCAACTGAATTACAAATTCCAACAGCTACCGTGGTGAAACCTGAACCCTGGCCGCCTGGGTTACTAGTCCAGTGACAATACCGCTAAGCCACCGTCTCCGTGCCCACGTCTCTTTAAGACCTTAACTCCGCTTCTACAGCCCCACTTTTAAAAATATCTGCCATAGATGTGCGAAAATGGCTTTGACTCTTGCAAGATATTCCTGTAAGTCTGAGGGATGTTTATGTTTGAATTTAAATTCTGCTTTAGATCTGCACCTCCCTTCACTCAGAAAACGTCCAGAACAATTGTAATCCCATTTCATTTGAATTGAATATATTCAACCGTTTATCTACACTTACTAGCTCGGAATTCGAGAATGAGGTCACACCGTCAGAGAAAAGACTCCATTACCAAGTGTTAATGTTTGGAGCAATATCTTCAGACAAATGTTTGTCATCTTTGAAATTCCCCACCACAATGGGCTGTGGATGTTCAGCTGTTTGTGCATATTTAGGACTGAAATTGCTACGTTTTGGACTATGAATCCTGTAAAGATCCTGCAGGAAGAGATTGTTAAATATATATCAGAATTATTATATTAACTGGCACTGAAACATCGAAGGGCCAAATGGCATAACGCCTCTTCTATGTCTGATATTTTCTCTTTAAATCTACCTGGTTCATTTTTTCCCTTATTGCCGACAGTCTGTCTTTGTAACTGAAGCTGTTTCATCGGCTTTAAAATTTGCCTAACACATTTGAATAACCTGTTAGCAATTGCTGCTGATCAACTGGTTATAACTACATAGGGGGAACTAATGCTTCGGGGAAGGCAGCATCATAGGCAGGTTAAATAACATGGAACAGGCTTTTCTAGAAACCATCACATAGTGGCAGGGGATTGGAAAGGAACAGGTTAGCAAAGCTATGAAAAGAATAACATTCATAGGATCATTGTCCTGTTGGCTTTCATCTTCAACAAATAATCTGGCAAGAGGCGGTTGGAAAATGGGGGGGAATCTGGGAGATGATTTTATGTAAATTAGAGGGCACAGCCCTTACCGAGTAATTATGAAACCCAACAAAATTGTACTGACGGAATTAGACTTCGAACATAATCCACAGGAGAAATGAACAATTGTTTTACGAGTAAATGGGAACTTCATTTATCTGAAATGAATGGCTTGTTCTGACAAGGATTCGGGAAAAAACAGGAGCAAGAAAATCCAGAAGAAAATAATAGAATCTCTTTGGGGAGGGGGTGGGTGGGGCGGGGGAACTCGTATTCTGGCAATGGGAATGCAATTTGTGTTATTTAACTATAATGGAATATAGACGAACAACATTGAAAGTTCTTTAAAAGTGATCAGTCATATTCAGGTGAAAAATGTTTAACTAAAATAAGAACAAAAATTGTCATTTATGAAACACACTGGATAAATTAATGGAGCAGAAAAAAACTAATTTTAAACTCTTAAGCCTGCATGATACAATGACAATAAATGAGATAATGCCGAAAAGCACATCTCTCTCTCTCTCACTCTCTCTCTCTCTCTCACTCTCTCTCTTTCTCTGTCCCTCTTTCTCCGGGTCGACCTTCAAAGACAAGACTAATCTTGAATCATTTAACTTCACACAAGCCCAGAAAAAACATTGAAAATGTTTCACGCGATGACCTCAGCTTTTACATCACTGGAAATATATTATTTTTTTCTGTCATTATAATTCGAGGTAAGTTTCCTTTTGCTTTGAACCTCAGCCGTATATCTGCCTCAGCATCTCACCCACTTCCATTCCAGGCAGCGTTTTGTTATATTTAACCTTACAGGGATATATATATCTGCTCGCTTATGTATAAATATGTGTAGCATTATCTAAACATTGGCATTACGGGGCAAGGGACAGCCATTTATGAGTAAGATGTGAACATTCTTTTTTCACTTAAAGCGTTGTGATGCTTTGTACTTTTATGCCACAGATAGCAGCAGATTGATCGGTGTTGAGTCTCAACAGGGCATGATTTAATCAAACCTTTTGATGTGATTGGGATGAAAGGCTATAGGAGACTAATAGCGTTTGATGGAAAGTAAAATATTAGATGCAACTGTATTGAATGGGTATGCAAGCTGAGATGACAAAATTAGCTAAACCTGCGTCTATATCATATATCCTGATGATCACATGCGTTCAATGTATTTCGTTCTGGTCAACTTCTGTGCTTGTTTTCTCCATATTTTTCACTGCCTGCTCTGTAACAGAAGCGATTTCGTCAGCATAAAAATTTACCTTCAACGTTTAAATATTTGGCATGCAATTTGTTCATGCTGAACACAGTACTGACATATGGGATTCCGGTTCTTCTAAGAATGGAGGATCAGAGATATTTTAAAAAACGCCAAGTTCATTCTAAAGCCCAACTAATCTTGGAGGGAACTTACACTGAGTCATTATCTCTGTGTTACAGGGCGAAATGCTTACCGATTAGGCAAATCTACCAAATCAGTGGTCTGGAACCTAGACTTTGAAAAATCACCGGCACAGATATGAGAACCATATTAGGTTGAAATAGAGACACTGCCAATCAGAATACAATTAGAAATTTCTGAGAAATATTGAAAAATACACGAGGGGGAACAAAACTCCAAAATATGACTTGCTAGTAATGAGTTGATATTGTAGCAGTGAAAATGCAATTTGTGCAGGTAAACTGGAATAGTGTATTGATGACATAGAGAGAGAATAGCACTAGGAAATATATGTTTATTAGTGATTAATAGGCGTCTGGTATAATAGATTACACTAAAACAAGCAATAGACAAAAATAGATAAGAATATAAGTTCCTGGATGAATATAAGGAGACAGCAAGAAAGAAAATACAATGAGTGAAAATCATGCAAAAACTGCAATGACAAGGAAGAAGAAGATGACAAGAAGCAAATCAAGGGTTTCGGGAAGAAAACTGAAATAAAAAGGAATACAAAGGAAAACTTCGAAATTAAATAATGAATGAACAAATTACAGAATCAATAAAATACCCGAAAGACGAAATTGACAAAGGGCAAATCAGAATAGGAACAGAGATAACAAGGAAGCATTCAGTAAACATAAGATCGCAAGAAATGACAGAGTTACCCTCTCCCGCTCTCTCTCTCTATCTCATTCATTCCATCACTCTCTCTCTCCCTGCATCACAGCCTCACTCTCCCGCTCTCATTCCTTAAATCATTTTATGTCACTGCAGCATAAATGACTCTATCCGCCCATTTTTCTACACATTTATCTGCGGTGGGTGGTGGGGTGTGGTGTTGTTGTGGGGCTATGTGGCGGGGTGGGTGCGGGGCGTATCACCAGAATGACGGGACACACCCTGAGAGTAAGAGTGGCTATTTTGGGCTAAGGTGTGTAGCATCTTCTTCTCAAAAAGCGTCGTGAATCATTGGAATTCTCTTTCCCGAAGGTCTGTGACTGTTCAGCTGCTGAGTATATTCAAGGCTGGAATGTAGGGGTTTTGGTAATAAAGGATAGGAAGGTACAGCAGGAAAGTTTATGAAAGTCATAGATCAGGCATCATCATGTGTAAAATCATTGGAATGTCAAAGGGCGAATTGCTTTGTGTTCATTTAATTTCTTAATCCATTATGCGTGCGATGCACTTTGCAATTATACACATGTTATTCATGTATTTCTGGCAGCCTGTCAGCGTAACTGAAATGTTCTCTGCAAAATGAAAATAGATCTTAAACACATTGAATAAGTTGTAAACATTTTCTGCTGTTGGAGGAGCCCATTTACATAACAGGAACAAGTGCCTCGGGAAGGGCTCATGAAGGCCGGCTTGAACAGCATGAATAATGACATTCCAGGTAGCAGAGATATTGGAAGGTTTTAAATGAAAATGTAAAGGTAAAGGTAAAGATATTAACAAAGCTATGAAATGAGCAAAATTCATAGAGAGTAATCATAGAAATTTCAACCAGAGCAATCAGTCTGCGATGGAGATTTGGGGCAAGGGGAAAATGCAATGGGGCCTTTAGTGAGTACAGGGAACACCCTTAATCATTACATAGCGAGCCAACAAAGAAGGATTTAGACATTGGAAGCAAACCAGGGCATTTAGGAGCAATCATGATAGCTGAAAATTGACGCGTCATCATCAACTTAAACCTAGCCATTTGTTTCGGCAACGAAATAGAAAGATACGAGATAAAGAAGAAAGTGAGAGAGAGAGGGTTGTGTATTCGGGACAAACTAGCCCCAATAAAAGAGAAACAAAATAGCCAACCATAAAACCTCTACATAAATAATGGCACCCGAGCAACAATATAACTGAAGGTAGAAAGCATTCAGAGAGTAGAATGATAAAAAAAGGAGAGTCGGGCGGAACGCACATCAAGAGGTTACGGACGAATATTGAAGCGGAAGAGAAGCATAAGCTTGGGAGAAAATCATTAATGAATTAAAAAGCTAAAACCTACAATTTCCTACTAAAATAACAAAATGCAAATCAATAAAGGTTCAGAGACAATATGGATGAGTTAGAAAGAATAATCATAGAGGCATGGGCAGAGATATTCCTTGTTTATATCTCTCACTGTCTCTCTCTATTTCTCTCACTCTCTCTCTCTCTCCTCAGTCAGGATTATATCTACATTAGCATGCCCTTAGTTAAACAATTATACAGGAGCTTAGCAAGCACACGAAACATATTTAACATAAGAAAATTAGCTTTCAAACCACTTTTTCATAATCAGCTTCTCTGGATGTGCCGGACTACGACAGTGACATTATTTCCGAAATGATTTTGCGTTTAATCGGGAGGGATACCGACTGATTGCGTTTAACATCTGCCTCAGAACTGCCACCCCATTTAATCAACCATCATACCCAAAATATTTTATTATAAAATCTGATATTGCACGAATACACCAGTTGTTGTGAACTTGTAGGCACAGAATAACTGTCAGCGATTTAGGTGTAATATGTAGAGAAATGTCTTCAATCAAAGAATTGAGAATCTTTGACATCCTCTACCGCAGAGAGTTGCAGATGCTCGGCCTTTTAATTTTTACAAAACAAAATTCATAGACGATTTTGGTACAAAGCTGTTTAAAGACGTTGGGAAAATTTTAGACGTGGAGCTAAGGTAAAAGATCAGGCTTGTTTAAAGTTAGTGGGAAAATAAGCTGCATGGAGCAAGTCGCCTCCACCAGCTCCGACAAGTGAAGTTCATATGACCTCATGTCTGCAGTCAGCTTCGGCCTATTAACATTACATGTATTTTTACATCATTGTTTCACAGCTTGTCTCTCTCTAAATGAAGTTATCTGGATTATGATGTGCCACGCCAAAGCGTAACACGTAATATAAACTTTATATAGTCAGGAAATTATTGATGGAGGATTGGTAACAGGGAGGTTGCAGGGAGATGGAACAGGTGGGATATTTTCAGCTTGTTAGGCTGGAACTCATGGAGGACCGCAGGGATTACTGCTGGCGACTCCGCTATTTACAAACTGTGTCAACTGATGGAGAGTAATGAATATACATTTGGTGTACAGGCAAAACACGGTTAGAATTGTAAAGTTTAGGGATGGCACGAATAGGCTGCAAAGAGGGACACACTTTTTAAATGAAGGGGGAAGCAAGGAGTCAGACGTTGTCTGATATTGAAATGTAGGAATTTATATACGTTTTTAGCAGAACATTTTCAAGTTGTGAAACGTCTGAATATTGAGCTTGACAGGAACTTTAGTTTATTATTACAGGAACAAGGAACGAGGTCATTTGCATGGAGCTCAAGAAAGTCATGGGAAGGCAAAGTACATGTGGCCGTACACTGCAAGGGCATTTTTGCACGAGATTAAGACAATATATAAACATTTATATAGCTCTTTGGTGAGACCTGAACTGTAGTAGCGTGTGTAATTTTGGTCTCATATAAGGCTAAGCATAATTGTCTTGAAAGTGGTACAGTAAAGTTTCACGCTGTTGGTGTCTGGGATGAAATGGTTACCAGTGATGAAAAGCTGACTCAATTGGGCCTCCCTGCAGGGTCGAAGAATAATGGGTGATCTCATTCATAAACGCACGGTTTTAATAGTGCTTAACAAGAGTAGACACTGAGAGTCCCGTTTCCATTGCCTGGGAAAATAGATCACATGTGCACATTCCCAGGTCTATCGACCGATCATCTTAGCTTGAGACGAGATGAAATTTCTGCATTCAGACTTTGTGGATCTCGGGGATTCCCGACACCAGTGGGCTTTGTCTGTTCCAGCGTCCTGTGCATTCAAGTGGCTGAGATCGACAGTTTTTGCTTTTTCAGAGAATCAAGGGAGATGGGGAGCTGGTGTGAAATTCAACTCGAGGCTGCAGATGAGCCAGGATTGTGCTGAATAGCGGTGCAAGCCCAAAACAACAACAGAAAATGCTGGAAAAACTCAATATGATGAACAGCATCCATGGAGAGAAAGAAAAACAGAGCTAACGTTTCGAATCCTTTTTCATTTTTAATTGTTTTATTTTCATCCACGTATTTTTGTTTCTACTGGTTTAATTTTATTCATTGCTTTACCCCCACCTTAGATCATGTTTTCATGCTTTTCCCAAAAACAGTCCCCTCCCCCAACCCATCTCCACAAATACCATCTGTCACTTGTTCATGTTGTTCTTTCCAGAGTGCTTACCCTTGTCCTACCATTAACACATTCTTCTTTCTGATCTTAATGCCACCATCAGCTTCTTCTTTAGCCAGTATCACCATCATTAACACTCTTTTATAATTTTGTCCATGATATCTCTGGCAATCTTTCCTTTGCCTCATCCTATCAGTGGCCTTATATCTCCTTAACCCCCCTTAAAAATCATACACTTCATTACATTTTTACCTCTCTTGAGCTCTGCAGAATTGGCATAAGGACTCGAAGCGTTAACTCTGTTTTCATCTCTCCACAGATGCTGTTAGACCTGCATAGCTTTCCCAGCATTTTCTGTTATTTTCCCAGGGTTCCAGCATCCACAGTATGTTGCATTTACATCAGTGGTGCAAGCTCGATGAATCATATGATCTACTGTAGCTCCAATTTCTTCAATTCTTACCGTTAGAACTTACAATTGCGTACATCACAATCCAGTTGTTTTACAATTTTGTCCATTCACTTCAACTGTCAAAGCCTCACTGAAATGACAAGCTTCAATTTAAAATGCTTGTTACTGATGCCTATATTTATGTCATTGGCAATTTTACATTCGTGGCCTTCTAAACTTCTTCTAAGTTATTAGACACTACAGTGGATATTTGAGATCCTAGTGGGACACCGGGAGTCAATCGTTATCGTTGTCCATTGCCTCTGCCCTCTTGCTTCTTTCCACTGATCCTTAGCCAAAGTAATATTGTCTTTAATTACATTCGTACGAAACTTAGCTGACAGACTCTTATTCAGGACTTTAGCAGATGGATGCTGAGACACATAGAAATCATAGACATTCCTCTGTAAAACGCTAGAGTAAACACTTCAAAACATTAATTGCATTTTTTCAGGCAGAACTTGCCCTTTAAAAACAATGTTGCCTTTCTCTGATCAGCTGAAACATTGCAAGAAGATCACATGCTCTTTATATCATAGTGGCCTCTCGTAACTTCCCTACAACAAAACTAGGTCCAGCTGACCTAGAATTCCCTTGGTTTCCTGCTGATATATGTATTAAACGGCGGAATGAAATGCAAGATTTTCTCAACTTAAGGAGTGGTAGCCAAGTGTACAGAATTGTATAAGTTTATAGTTAAAGACATCTGAAGTGCTTGACTACATCCTTTAGTATCCTGCAATAAAACAACCTGGTCCTGAAAATTTGTGATTGTTTTGTGTCAATAATTTCTCCAATACATTTCTCCTGCTGACCTGAACTTTGTTGAGACTTTCTTTTCTGATTTACTATTAATTTCCTTGGGATGCCTGGCAATTCTGCAGAGCTCAAGATTCCCTTCAAATCCAATACTGCAGGAATGCAATTATTCAGAATAGAAGCAAAAAACTGTTGATGCTGGAAATTCACAACAAAAATACAAATAAATACACCTGGAAAAATTCGGCAGGACTTATAGAATTATTCAGAATTATTCAAAATATCAGTCATCTCGTTATTTTCATTGACAATGGCGTCATTATCAGATGTAACTTGCCTCACATCGCTTCTGGCTATTATATTCTTAGAAACATGGAACATCAGAGCAGGAGAAGGTCATTTAGCCGTTATAAACTGCTCCGCAATTCAATCTCATTATGGTGATGCTTTATCGTAATTCTGCGCTCTCTTGCTCTCCCCAGGTTTCTTAACACCTGGAGCATCCATAAATCTATCTAATTCCTTCTTAAATAAATTCAGTGACCTGGCCAACACAGCCTTCTGTAGAGGAGAATGCCAAATGTCTACATGAACCTGAGTCAACAAGTTTCGCCTTATCTCAGTCCCAAGTGCACATCCCTTTTGCTGAGAATGTGGCCACATTATATCGAGCCACCGCCAGAGGAAACATCATCACTTCATGTTGTATGTCCATCTCTGTCAGAATGTTCTACATTCAATGAGACCCCCTCCCATTCACCTAAACTCCAGCAAATACAGGCTTAAGCGGCCCAATTTCCCTTCATGCAGCAATCCTGCCATCCCAGGAACCATTCCGCTAAACATTTGTTGCACTCCCTGTATGGAAATGGATAATTGCCTAGGGAGGGAGAAATAAACGACACACAATGCTCCACGTGTGGTCTCACCAAGCGCCAGTTATGCTGCAGGAAGCCATCCAAACACCTGAGATCAAGTCCTCACGCAATGAAATCAAAATCACCAATTCCAAATGTTCTCCCTTAACTATTGTGCTAGTTACATACCATTGTCGAATATTTAGATGGTTATTTTGGAATTCAGTGCAGGTTGCTTTAAATATTGTCCTTTTGTGATCCTTCCTTTCTGATCTGTCAGCATTTTTTGCTTTTTGTATTTTCCCCATGCAGCTGGATCTGTGCTTATGCATTTATTCACATCTTTATTTTATTTTCCTGCCAGGATTTTTCTTGACTCCTACATGTCTTTGAATGTTTTTTGGAAATTATATATATTGCATGTTTTTATATAAGTTGGTCCCTGCAACCGATTAAATTATCTATCAGAAAACCTCAAATTTTGTTTGTCCTTCTCATTCACAGCTTGGTACCATCGGAGTTTGCCAGAGAGGAAACTTTCCCAGACAACTCAATTATCTCCCCACTTCTCTTGATTGTGACGGTCTCCTTAACACAAACTTCATGGAAGCTGCCATGAAAATGATGTAAGTAAGGCAAATATAAAGTTAGTAACTAGTACACAGCTGGTATTCAGGAAACGGGAATGGATCTCAGGAAGGGATGCTCAGAAAAAAAATACTGAAATGCAAAAGGATAAAATAACAACGTGCATTTTTACTTTATAACGTGAACAATGGGCTTCTTAATATTACATATTGTGCAGAAAATTAAGAAGAAGCTCCTCAAATAAAGCACCATGGTAAAAGGCACCTTTCAACAAAATTGAAAGTAAAGTGAAAGGTAATCACAAAGTGCAATGGACAGAAAGAAGAATACAACAAAGAGGAGGCGGCAGCGTTTACAATTAAGTTCAGAATATAAGGTTAGGAAGGCAAAGTGGAAGTATGACACTGACTTTTCCCCTTACATAACAAGAAACAGTTAAGCAGACCATAGGGAATGTAATATCAAAAATGATCCAGCATTATAGGAAGGAATGTGACTGCACTGGAGTGGTTGCAGAAGAGATCACCAGGATGTTGCCTAGGATGAAACATTCCAGTTATGAAGAGAGGCTGTAAAGACTTGATTTTTTTTCCTTGGAGCAGAGAAGGCTGAGGGGCGACCTGATCGAGGTGTACAAGATTATGAGGAGCATGGACTGGGTGGAGAAGGAACAGCTTTTCCCCTTATTTGAAGCGCCAGTCACGAGATAAGTTCAAGGTGAGAGGCAGAACGTTCAGGGGGACATGATGAAAAATCTTTTTACCCGGAGGGTGGAGACGGTCTGGAATGGACGGCCTGCGAGGGTGGCAAGGCGGGGTTGCCACACATCCATTATAAACACCTGAATGAGCACTTGGCACGTCAGAACATTCAAGGCTATGACCAAGTTCTCGTAAATGGGATTAGGTAGGTAGGTCAGTTGTTTATCACGCGTTGGTTGCTGACTCGTTCGGCCGAAGGTCCTCTTCTGCGCTGCCGGTTTCTGTGGTTAATTCAGGTTCATTAACGGGTGGACAGGGTAACTCAAGCCATGAGCTGATAAAAAATGGATTCTCCTATCCCCTCACGTTTAGAAATCAATGTGACATTATACATTTACACTCAATATTTTCCTCATTCTCCTCTGTGGAAAGTTCAAAACCCCTCAGACCAGATATCCCTCTCTTTCTGCCTTCGAATTGAGCAGGGCGTTTCCTTTTTATTTGCTGTTCTATCTCGGGGCCTCTCCCATATATGAGCCAACGTTCCAAATTAAGACGGCTGCTGTATCATTTGCTTTTATGCCAGCGCAACAGCTTATTGTGTTATTTTATTCTTTGATCGCTGTCACTGGCAATGCCGACATTTATGGCCCAGCCCTAATTGCCCGTGAACCGAGTGGCTTGCAGTTCTCTTTCAGTGGGTAATTGTGGGTTAAAATTTTTGTAGAAGACCTGAAGTTACATGCAGGCCAGGCCACGTAGGCATCGCAGGTTTACTATATTTAAGGGCATTAGTGGACCAGATGGCTTTTTACGACAACAGTTTCTTTGTGACCGTTGCTGAAACTAGCTCCCCAATTCCTCTTTATCAACTGAATTCAAATTTCAACAGCTGCTGCGGTGGTATTTGAGTTTGGTCATCTGGAATACTGGGCATGTGATGTTACCGCTATGCCACCGTGCTCCGCCCCATCACCACCACAACCCTGCCCAACCCCCACCCCCAAAATCCCGCACGCTGCGTGAGCCAGCCTCATCTCCGGCTTCCACAATTTTAAAACGAACTTTAATGCATGTGTCAAAGTGGCGTTGAGTGTTGCACGATATTGTTTTAAACCTGAGGGAAGTTAATGTTTGGGTTTCAATTATACTGCAGTTCAGCCTCCCTTCCATCGCTCAGCAGAATTCAAGAACTAATTTCTTCAAATTCAATTTAAAGTGCATATATTCAAAGTTTTTCTATATTTGAATGCTGGGAAATCGAAACTGAGGCACATCCTCTGAGATTAAGACTCCATAACCTAGTGGTAATTTTAGGAGGAATGACTTCACACAATTTTTGTGAACTTTGGAATCATCCACCGGAAAGAGTTGTCGATGTTCAGCTGTTGTGCATATTTAGGGCTGACTTTGGTAGATTTTGGATATTAAGTCATATGAAGATACTGCAGGAAGGTAGTGTTAATGATATATCAGCATTATCACAATGTTTGGCTTTGCAACATCAGCGAACCGAATGTCAAACGGCTGCTGCTATTTCTGATGTCTCTATGCCTGCATTGTGCGTTGCTCTTTAAATCTTCCTGTTGTTTTTTCCCTTATTTCGGACAGTCTGTCTCTGGAACTGAAGCTGTTTTTGCCAACTTCCAAATTTATCTGAAACATTTGAATAATTTGTATGCAATTGCTGCTGACCGACTGATTAGTATTCCAAATCGAGAACACATTCCTGAGTGAATGCTGCGTCAGAGCCAGGTTAAATAACATGAACAATTCCATTCCAGAAACCATCACAATAATGGGATATTCACCAAAATTGTCCCGACATTTCTAGATATTGAATAAAATCCACAGGATAAATGAATTATCACGTTAGGTGAAAATGGGAACAGAACCTTTCAGAAATTAAGAGCTTGTTCTGACAAGGAGTCTGAAAATCAATAAAAGTAAGAAACGCGCAAAAACAATTGCTTGGTGGTTGGGGGAGACTAATATTCTGTCAGTGGGAATGTTATTTGAGTAAATGAAGTGGAGTAGAAAATTGTCGAACAGCATAGGAAATGATTTAGAAGTTTCAAACTGATCTGGAGGAAGATATTCCCTAAAATAAAAACAATAAAGGCAGTAATAATGCAGTCTGGTTGAACAAATGAAACAGAACAATACTAAATTTAAAGCGAAAAGCCTGCAGTAAGTGCAGAGACCATAACGGAAAGAATGACGAAAAGCAAATCTCTCTCTCTCTTTCTTTGATTTTCTTTTGTCATTTTTATTGCAAAGCTTGATTTTGCTTTTAACCTCTGCCGCAGACCTGTCTCAACATCATTCCCGAGCTCGATTTGTTATATTTCATTTGCTGGGATATGCATGTGCTCGCTTATCTATGCATGTTGTGTGGATATTCTATGCTCTGGAGAATCGGGACAAGGGTCAGCTATTTATGAGTAAGATTCAAAGAAACTTATTCACTCAAAGCGTTGTGAATCTTGCAGCGTTTATGCCACAGAAAGAAGCAGATTGCTCGGTCGTTCAGTATAATCAGAGATGTTCTAATCAAACACGTTGCTGCTGTTGGGATGAAAGGCTATATAGAGAGTTCAGCGTTTGAAGAAAATCAATTTACGAGATACAATTTTATTGAATGGGGCTGCAAGCTAAGATAGCAACATAAGCTACTCTTGCGTATATGGCTCATGTCCTGATGAACACATGTGTTCATTGTCTTTCGCTCTGGTCATCTCCTGTGCTTTCCCTTCCCCTCCAACCACCCTTATTTTCCACAGCCTGTCTCTGTAACTGAAGCGATCTCGTCAGTTTCCAAATGCACTTTCAGCATTTAAATAATTGGCAGCAGTTGGTTCTTGCTGCAAACCGTATTTACACGTGGGATACAGGCTGTTCGACGAAGGGAGGATCAGAGACAGTTTAAACAACGCCATGTGCATTCTACAGCCCATCTAACATTGGAAGAAATTGGATGAAAATATGTGACCAAAGTCATGAAATGTTTAAATGCCCCACGGAAGGAATGAGTTCCTCTGTAATTTGAAGGAATACCAGCCAGAAGTAGGAAGATGAAAATAATAATCTTCGCAATAACAATAATAATAATAATAATAATAATAATAATAATAATAATAATAAATTATCCAAATAGATTAGAGAAATTTATATTAGCGATTGTCGCTGTTTGAATTAATAATAGGTTGGAACATGTATGTTTTGACGAGATCCTACATGGCTGTCTCGTTAAAAATTATAGAAGCCCTTCAGTTCCAATGAATGTAAAAATGCTGGATGTAAAATTTACGAAGTGGCGGGAAACAAGTAATAATTGTTGACGGGCGATTTTGTGATCAGAGGGCTGTTTCCATTGTGGTTCCTGTGGTCTTACTAATACTTTATTTTCTTTGTGTGGCGTTTGTTAATGATTTTAATTTTAAATGCAAAATGAGAAAAAAGTGCTGTCCTCCCGAGGTGTGGTGAGAGTCACTGCCCTTTACATCAAAGCAGCATTTGCCCGAGTGTGGAATCAATGAGCCCCCGCAAAACTGGAGTCAATGGGAATCAGGGGCAGAGCTCTCCACCAGCTGGGGTCATACCGAGTTCAAAGGACGATGCCTATGTGTGTTGGATGTCAGTCATCTCAATTCCAGGACATCACTGCAATAGTTCCTGAGGTTAGTGTACTAGGCCCCAGCATCCTCAGCTGCTTCATCAATGACTTTCCTTCCATCCTAAGATCAGAAGGGGGATGTTCGCTTATGATTGCACAATGTTCCAACACCATTGGCGGCTCCTCAATGCTGAAGTCGTCCGTGTTCAGTGCATCCAGGCTTGTGCTGACAAGTTGAAATAAAATTTTGTGCCACACAAGTGTCAGGCAATGACCATCTCTAACATGTGAAATTCCAACCATCGCCCCTTGATTTGAAATGGTATTTTCATTACTAAATGACCCACTATCAAAATCCAGTGGTTACCATTGACCAGAAACTGTAATGAACTATCCATTCAAATACTGTCTCTGCAAGATCTGGTCAGACTCTAGGAATCTTGGCATGAGTAACGCGATATAGACTCCCCAAGGCCTGTCCACCATCTACAAGGCATAAGTCAGGAGTTTGATAGAATAGCCCTTACTTGCCTGGATGAGTGAAGTTCCAACAACACTGAAGAAGCTGGACACCGTCCAGGACAAGCAGTTCGCTAGATTGGCACCACATCCACAAACATTCAATCCCTCCACCACCGCCGCACTGTAGCAGCATTGTGCACCATCTACAAGAGGCAGTTCAGGAATTCACTAAGGCCCCTTAGACAGCACCTTCCAAACCCACGACCACTACCACCTAAAGGACAAGAGCAGCAGATTGATTGGAATAAAACTATCTGGACGTTCCCCTCTAAGCCACTCACCATCCTGACTTGGAATTATATCGCAATTCTTTCAATGTCGCTGGGCCAAAATCCTGGTATTCCCTTCCTAACTGCGTTGTGTGTGTACCTATACCACATGGGCTGCAGCCGGTCAAGGGGGCAGCTCACCACCACCTTCTCAAGGGCAACTAGGGATAGGCAATAAATGCTGCATCAACCAATGCAGCCCATAATCCGTGAATGAGTAAAAATTAAAATCAGCATTGTCATATCATTTGGCACTGCAATGTTGAAGGGCCGAATGGCATGCAGTTGCTTATATGCCTGATATTTGAATGCCTGCTATGTGCTTTGCTCTTTAAATCATCTCTGTTTCTGTTTTTTTCTTATTTCTGATAGTCTGTCCCTGCAACTGATGCTGGATTTGTAATCATCGTATTTTATGTGAAACATTTAGATGAACTATTAGCAAATTCTTCTGATCTGCTGCTCAGAAATCGATATCGAGAATTAATGCCTCGGGGAAGGATGCATCGTAGTCAGGGTAAATAACATGAATATGTTTGTTTTACAAACCATAGCATAGTTGCAGGGGCTTGAAAGCAAACAAGTTGACAAAGCTATGGAATAAATTAATTTCAAATGATAATTATCATGTTGGATTTCAACTACAACAATTACTCTTGCAAGGAGAGGTTGGGAAAGGTACCCAAGTGGCTATTTTATGTACGTTAAAGGACACAAGCATTACTCAGTTAATAGGAGATCCACCAAAATATCGCTGAAGAATTCGGATTTCGAATATAAGCCACAGGAGAAATGGGTAAAGGTTTTAGGTCTAAATGGGATAATCATCTGTCAGAAATTAATCGCTTGTTCTGACAAGGTTTTGGAAAAAAAATAGAAGCAAGAAAATCATTTTAAAATTATTGGGTGAAAAAAACTTATATTCTGGCAATGGGAATGCAATTTGGGTTAATAAACTGGAATAGAATATTGACGAAGAGAGCTGAAAATAGTTTAAAAAATAATCAGTAGGAGAATTAATCAGGAGAAATATAATAAAAACAAAATAGCCAATATTAACATTCACTGGATGAATAAATCGAACAGAACAAAACTAAATTTAAAGCCTAATGCCTACAGTAAGTACTATGACAATAGTTACGAGGGTGAGGAAAAGCAGGCCTCTCTCGCTCTCTATCTCTCTCTTTCTGTTTCTCCGGCCAACCCTGTCGCACGTGTTTAATTGTGCAACATATAACATCACACAATTCCACCAAACAGACTGAACACATTTAACGTGAAGACTTCAGCAAATCCATCCCAATCAAGATTATCTTTCTGTCATTTTAGTCGAGGAAAGTTTCATTTTGCTTTGAACCTCTGGCACAGAACAGACTCATCATTTCACCCACTTCCATTCCTCAGCACGGTTTGATATATTTCATCTTAAAGTGATTTACATGTACTCGCTTATGTATACATGTCTTTTAGGGTAGAGATACGGAACAAGGGTCAGACTATTATGAGTAAGATGTGAAGATTTTTTTTTCACTCAAAGCGTTGTGAATGTTTGGACTTTTCTGCCACACAAAGCAACAGATTTCTCGGTCGTTAAGTGTAATCAGGGCATGATTTAATCAAACTTTAATGTAATTGGGATGAAAGACTATATGGAGATTGTTAGCGTTTGAAGAAATATGTAATATTAGATGCAGTTGAATTGAAAGGGGCTGCAAGCTGAGTTGACAAATTGAACCGTTCCTTCACCTTAGGCAACGATGATTAAATGTGTTCACTCTGGTCATCTCCTATGCTTTTGTCCCTTTATTCTTCACAGTCTCTCTCTGCACCTGCTTGGTACTGATGCCTATATTTATGTCATTGGCAATTTTATATTCGTGGCCTTCTAAACTTCATCTAAGATATTAGTCACTACAGTGAATAGTTGAGATCCTTGTGGGACACCGGAAGTCACAGCCTGCCAATCGTTATCGTTATCCATTGCCTCTGTCCTCTGGCTTCTTTCCACTGATCCTTAGCCAAAGTAAAATTGTCTTCAATTACATTAATATGAAACTTAATTGGCACTCTCTTATGCAGGACTTTATCAGATATCCCCTGGATGTTGATGCACATAGAAATCATAGACGTTCCTCTGTAAAACACTTGAGTAATAACTTCAAAACATTAAATCAGGCAGAACTTGCCCTTTAAAAACAATGATGGCTTTCTCTGATCAGCTGAAACATTTCAATGTGTTCACATGCACTTTTTATCATTGTGACCTGTCGTAACTTCCCAACCAGAAAGCTTCGTCCAGCTGAACTAAAATTCCCTGTTCCCTGCTGATCAATTTATTAAACGGCTGATCGAAATGCAAGATTTTCTAAACTTAAGGAGTGGTAGCCAAGTGTACAGAATTGTAGAAGTTTATAGTTAAAAAGACCTGTAGCGTTTGACTACATACTTTAGTATCCTGAAATAAAACAATCCGGTCCTGAAAATTTGTAAGTGCTTTGTACCATTAATTTATCCAATACTATTCTCCTGCTGACGTGAACTTTGTGGAGCCTTTTGTTTCTGATTTACTATTAATTTCCGCAGGAGGCCTGGCCTGGTGACTTCTCCCCTCAACTCAAATACGACAGGAATGCAATTATAAAGAATAGTAAAAAAAAAAGTACTGTTGATGCTGGAAATCCACAACAAAAATAAGAATAAAAATACCTAGAAAAATTCAGCAGGTCTTATAGAATAATTCAAATTTATTCAGATGGCGTCATTATCAGATGCAACTTGCCACACATCGCTTCTGGCCATTCCATTCTTAGAAACATGGAACATCAGAGCAGGTGTAGGTCACTTAGCCCGAATACAATGTTCCGCAATTGAATCTCATTATGGTGATGCTTTACCGAAAATCTGTGCTCTATTGCTTTCCCCAGGTTTCTTAACACGTTGAACGTCCATAAATCTACCTATTTCCGTCTTAAATATATACCTGACCAACAGACCCATATGTAGAATGGATTGCCATATGTCTACCTGAAACAGAGTGAAAAAGTTTTACCTCATTGCAGTCCCAAATGCATAACCCGTTACCTCAGATTGTGGCCACATTATTTCGAGCCACCAATAAAGGAAACATCATCACTGCATTATGTATGTCCATCCCTGTCAGAATGCTGTTTATTCAATGAGACCCCCTCCCATTCACCTAAACTCCAGCAAATACAGGCTTAAGCAGCCCTATTTCTCTTCATGTGGCAATCCTGCCATCCCAGGAACCATTCTGCTGAACATTCGTTGCACTCCCTATGTGGAAATTCATAATTCCCTAGGGAGGGAGAACAAAACTGTGCACAATACTCCACGTGTGGTCTCACCAAGCGCCAGTAATGCTGCAGGAAGCCATCCAAACTCCTCTCATCAAGTCCTCACGCAATTAATTTGAAATCACCAATTCCAAATGTTCTCCCTTAACTATTCTACTATTTACATACCATTATCAAAGCTTTAATGGTTATTCTGGCATTCTGTCCAAGTTTCTTTAAATATTGTCCTTTTGTGATCCTTCCTTTCTGACCTGTCAGCATTTTTTGCTCTTTGTATCGTTCCCATGAAGCTGGATCTGTGCTTATGCATTTATTTACACCTTTATTTTATTTTCATGCCATGGTTTTCTTGACTCCTAGTTGCCCGTGAATGTCTTTTTGGCAAGTGGATGTATTGCATGTTTGTATATAAGTTGGTCCCAGCAACCAATTAAATTGTCTTTCAGCAACCCTCCAATATTGTTTGTCCTTCTCATTCACAGCTTGGTACCCTCAATGTTTGCCAGAGAGGAAATATTCTCAGACAAATCAAGAATCTCGCCACTCCTCTTGCATGTGATGGTCTGCGTAACCCATACGTCATGGAGGATGCATTGAAAAAGATGTAAGTAAGGCTAATATGAAATTAATAACTAGTACACAATTGGTATCCAGGGTACGGGAATGGATCTCAGGAAGGAATGCTCAGAAAAAAATAATGAAATTTAAAGGGATAAAATAACAACGTGTATTTTTTTTATAACGTGAACAATTGGCTTCAGAACAATGCATATTAAGCTGAAAATTAAGAAGAATCTGATCACAATAAAGCACCATGGCAAAAGGCACCTTTCAACAAAATTGAAAGTAAAGTGAAAGGTAATCACAAAGTGCAATGAACAGAAAGAAGAATACAACAAAGAGGAACTGGTAGCGTTTAGAATTAAAGTAAGGATTAGAAGTTAGGGAGGCAAAGTCGAATTATGAGAATTAATTTTCGTCTTACATAACAAGAAACACTAAAGCAGACCATAGGGAAGCTAATATCAAAAAGGATCCAGCATTATGGGAAGGAATGTGATTTCACTGGAGTGGTTGCAGAAGAGATCACCAGGATGTTGCCTAGGATGAAACATTTCAGGAAGAATCATTTAAGTTATGAAGGGAGGTTGCAAAGATTCGGTTAGTTTTCTTTGGAGCAGAGGAGGCTGAGGAGCGACCTCATCGAGGTGTACAATGTTTTGAGGAGCATGGACAGGGTGGAGAATTAGCAGCTGTTTCCCTTATTTGAAGGGCCAGTCACGAGGGGACACAAGTTCAACGTGAGGGGCAGGAAGTTCAGGGGGGATATGAGGAATAAAGATTTTACCTGGAGGGTGAAGGTGGTCTGGGATGGACGGCCTGGGAGGGTGGCGAAGGCCGGTTGCCACACATCAAATCTAAACACCTGAATGAGCACTTGGCACATGAGAACATTCAAGGCTATGATCAAGTGCTGGTAAAGGGGATTAGGTAGGTATGTCAGGTGTTCCTCACATGTTGGTTGCGGACTCGATTAAATTATCGAAGGGCCTCTTATGCGCTGCATGATTCTGTGATTAATTCAGGTTCATTAACTGGCAGACAGTGTATCTCAATTTATGAGCTGAGAAACAACAGATGCTTATTTCCCCTAACGTTTAGAAATCAACGTGACAATACACATTTACAGTCACAACATTTTCCTCTTTCTCCCTTGTGGACGAGTCAAAACCCCTCAGACCAGATATCCCTCTCTTTCTGTCTCATTCATATTGATCGGGGTGTTTCCTTTTTAGTTGCTGCTCTATCTCTGCCCCTCTCACATCTATGTGCCAACGTTCCAAATTAAGACGGCTCCTGTATCATTTTTTTTTTGTGCCAGACAACAACTTATTGTGTTATGTTATTCTTTGATCGATGTCACTGGCAAGGTCGGCATTTAATGCCCAACCCTAATTGCCTTTGTGGGTAATTGAGGGTGAAACATTTTGTAGAAGACCTGAAGTCACATGCAGGCCAGGCCACGTAAGGATGGCAGGTTTACTTTACTTAAGGGCATTAGTGGACCAGATGGATTTTTACGAAAACCGTTTCAATGTCACCGTGGCTGAGACTAGCTCCCCAATTCCTGTTTATCAATTGAATTTAAATTTCACCAGCTGCCGCGGTGCAACTTGAGCCGTGGTCATCTAGATTACTAGGCTTCTGACGTTACCGCTATACCACCTTGCTCCGCCCCTCCACCCCCACAACCCTACCCAACCCCCACCCCCCCAAACCCCGCACGCTGCGTGAGCCAGCCTCAGCTGCTGCTTCCACAATTTTAAAACGAACTTTCATGCATGTGTCAAAGTGGCGTTGAGTCTTGCACGATATTGTTTTAAACCTGTGTGAAGTTAATGTTTGGACTATGCTGCAGTTCAGCTTCCCTTCCATGGCTCAGCAGAATTCCAGAACTCATTTCTTCCAATTCAATTTGAAGTGTACATATTCAAAGTTTACCTATACTTGCTAGCTGGGAAATCAAAATTGAGACACATCCACTGAGATTAAGACTATTAACCTAGTGGTAATTTTAGTAAGAATGACTTCACACAAGTTTTGAGAACTTTGGAATCATCCACCGCAAAGAGTTGTCGATGTTCAGCCGCTAAGCATACTTGGGGCTCATTTTGGTCGATTTTGGATAATATGTCATATGAAGATACTGCAGGAAGGTAGTGTTAATGATCTATCAGCATTATCACAATCTTGGGCTTTGCAACATCAGCGAACCGAATGTCAAACTGCTCCTTCTATTTCTGATGTTTCTATCCCTGCGTTGTGCGTTGCTATTTGAATCTTCTTGGCCTTTTTTCCCTGATTTCTAACAGCCTGTCCAGGTAACTGAAGCTGTTTTTGCCAACTTCCAAATTTATCTGAAACATTTGAATAATTTGTATGCAATTGCTGCTGACCTACTGACCAGAATTCCAAATCGAGAACACATTCGTGAGTGAATGCTGCGTCAGAGCCAGGTTAAGTAACATGAACAACTCCATTCCAGAAACCATCACAATAATAGGATATTCACCAAAATTGTGCTGACAGGTCTAGATATTGTATAAAATCCACAGGAGGAATGAACTATCACTTTAGCTGGAATTGGGAACTTAACCTCTCAGAAATTAATAGCTTGTTCTGACAAGGATTCGGAAAAACAATAAAATTAAGAAAAGCCCAAAAATAATTGATTGGGGGTTGGGGGAACTAATATTCTATCAGTGGGAATTTCATTTGAGTAAATGGACTGGAATAGAAAATTGTGAAATAACACAGGAAATATTTTTAAATTTTCAAAGTGATCAGGAGGAAAATATTCCCTAAAATAAAACAAAATAGGCAGTAATAATATAGCCTGGTTCAACAAATGAAAGAGAACAATCCTAAATTTAAAGCAAAAAGCCTGCAGTACGTACAGAGACAATAAAGGAGAGAATGACGAAAAGCAAATCTCTCACACTCTTTCTCTGATTTTCTTTTGTCATATTTATTATAAAGACAGATTTTCCTTTTATCCTCTGCTGCAGGCCTGTCTCAAACATCATTCCCGAGCTCGATTTGTTATATTTTATTTGGTGGGACATGCATCTGCTCGCTTATCTATGCATGTTGGGTGGAATGTCTAAGCTCTCGAGAATCGGGACAAGGTCAGCACTTGATAAGTAAGATGTGAACATATGTATTCACTCAAAGCGTTTTGAATCTTGCAGCGTATATGCCACAGAATGAAGCAGATTGCTCGGTCGTTCAGTACAATCAGAAATGTTCTAATCAAACATGTTGATGCTTCTGGGATGAAAGGCTAGATGGAGCGTTCAGCATTTGAAGACAATAAATTTACGAGATACAATTGAATTGAATGGGGCTGCAAGCTAAGATAACAAAATGAACTAACCTTGTGTCTATGGCTCATGTCCTCATGAACAGATGCGTTCAATGCCTTTCGCTCTGGTCATCTTCTGTGCTTTCCCTCCCCGTCCAACCACCCTTATTTTCCACAGCCTGTCTCTGTAGCTGAAGCGATTTTGTCAGTTTCCAAATGTTCCTTCAGCATTTAAATAATCGGCAGCAGTTGGTTCTTGCTGCAAACCGTATTTACACGTGGGATACGGGCTGTTCGACGAAGGGCGGATCAGAGACAGTTTAAACAACGCGAAGTGCATTCTTCAGCCCATCTAACATTGGAAGAAATTAGATGAATATATGTAACCAAAGTCATGAAACGTTTAATGCCCCACAGAAGGAATGAGTTTAGGTGTAATTTGAAGCAATACCAGCCAGATGTAGGAAGATGAAAATAATAATATTCGCAATATTAATAATAAATTATTCAAATAGATTGGGGAAATTGATATTAGCGATTGTGGTTGATTGAATTAATAATAGGTTGACACAGATATTTTTTGACGAGATCCCACATGGCTGACCCGTTCAAATATTTAGAAGCCCTTGAGTTCCAGGAGAATGTGAAAAGCTGGATATGAAATTTATTTAGTGACAGGAAACAAACAATATAAGTTGACCCGCGCGCTTTTGTGATTAGACGGCTGTTTCCAATGAGGTTCCTGTGGACTTGGTAATAGTTCCTTTGCTTTGGGTTGCATTTATTAATGATTTTAAATGTAAATGCAGGGGGATTGATCAAGAACCTGGAGCCCAAGTTAAAATTGACGCAGCGATTGAAAGCGTGGAGGTTTTCTGTAGACTGCAGCAAGATATCCACAGTCTGGTCAGGTGGACAGAAATGTTTCGAGTTGAATTCAACCCACAGAACTGTGAGACGATGCATTTAAGAAGGCCAAAATAAGCAAAAGCTGGTAGGATAATGGAAGGTATAGAGGAAGTCAGGCCTTGATTGAATGCCCATGGTTGTCTAAAGGTAGCAGGACAAGTTGGTAGGGTGGCTGAGATGTCATCTGGAATTCTTCCATTTTTTTAGCCGAAACATAGAATATAAGAACAGGGAGGTCATGCTGGAACTATTTAAAACATTATTTAGAAGAAAACCTTAAAGTAAGAGAGAGAGCGCGTGCGGCAGTAAGAGAGAGAAAGCGCTTGCGGTAGTGAGAGAGAGAGAGTGTGTCAGTGAGAGAGAGAGAGCGCATGCGGCAGTAAGAGAGCGCATGTGGCAGTAAGAGAGACTTAAACAGACAACTCTAGATTTAGTGATGTATAATGAGGCAGATTTGTAAAAGGAGCATAAGGTGAAGGAACCCTTAGGAGGAAGTGAGTATAATATGATAGAATCTACCCTGCAATTTAAGAGGAAATACCTGGAATCAGATGTTACGGTGTTACAGTTGAATAAAGGCAACTACAGAGGCATGAGGGAGGAGCTGGCCAGAATTGACTGGGAGATGAGCCTAGCAAGAAAGACAGTGGAACAGCAATGGCAGGAGTTTCTGGGAGTAATTTGGGAGACACAGCAGAAATTCATCCGGAGGAAGAAGAAGCATACTAAAGGAAGGACGAGGCAACCATGGCTGACAAGGGAAGTCAGGGACAGCTTAAAAGCTAGAGAGAAAGCACACAAGACGGCGAAGAGCAGTGGGAAACCAGAGGATTGGGTAGCCTACAAAGACCAACAGAGGACAACTAAAAAAGAAATAAGGAGGGACAAGATTAAATATGAGGGTAAACTAGCCAGTAATATAAAGGAAGATTGCAAGAGTTCTTCTGATATATAAAGGGTAAGGGAGAGGCAAAATGGGCATTGGGCCGCTGGAAAATGACGCTGGAGAAGTAGTAGTGGGGAACAAAGAAATGGCGGAGGAACTGAATAGAAACTTTGCTTCAATCTTCACAGTGGAAGACACGAGGGACATCCTGAAAGTTCAAGAGAGTCGTGGGGCAGAGGTGAGTATGGTGGCCATTACATAGGAGAAGGTGCTAGGAAAACTGAAAGCTCTGAAGGTTGATAACTCACCTGGAACAGATGGATTACACCCCAGAGTTCTGAAGGAGATGGCTGAGAGATAGTGAAGACGGTCTTTCAGGATTCACTGGAGTCAGGGAGGGTCTAAAAGGACTGGAAAATCGCTAATATAATCCCCATGTTTAAGAAGAGAGTGAGGCAAAAAGCGAGAAATTACAGGCCGATTAGCCTGACCTCGGTCGTTGGCAAGATTTTAGAGTCCATTATTAAGGATGAGATTTCAGAATACTTTGAAGTGCATGGTTGATTCGGGCAAAGGCAGCCTCGTTTCATCAAGGGGAGGTCATGCCTGACAAATAAGTTAGAATTCTTTGAGGAGGTAACGAGTAGGTTAGACAATGGAGAGCCAATGGATGTTATCTACTTGGACTTCCAGAAGGCATCTGACAAGGTGCCGCACAGGTGGCTGCTCAGTAAGATAAGAGACCATGGTGTTAGAGGCAAGGTACTAGCATGGATAGAAGATTGGAGTCTGACAGGAGGCAGAGAGTGGGGATAATGGGTCCTCCTCAGGATGGCGGCCGGTGACTTGTGAAGTTCCGTAGGGGTCAGTGTTGGGACCACACCTTTTCCCTTTATACATTAATGATCTAGATGAAGGAACTGAGGGCATCTTGGCTAAGTTTGCAGATGATACAAAGATAGGTGGAGGGACAGGCGGTATTGAGCAGGTGCGGGCCCTGCAGAAGGATTTGGACAGGTTAGGAGTATTGGCAACAAAAGTGGCAGGTGGAATACAACGTGGGGAAGTGTGAGGTCATGCACTTTGGTAGGAAGAATGTAGTCATAGACTATTTTCTAAATAAGGAGAGAATTCAGAAGTATCGATGCAAATGCAATGTTGGCATTTATTCCGAGAGGACTAGAATAAAAAGCAGGGATGTGCTGCTGAGGCTTTATAAGGCTCTGCTCATACCAAAATTTAGAATATTGTGAACAATTTTGGGCCTCGTATCTCAGGAAGGATGTACTGGCCTTGGAGAGGGTCCAGAGGAGTTTCACGAGGATGATCCCAGGAATGAAGGGTTTAACATATGAGGAACTATTGAGGACGCTGGGTCTATACTCGATGGACATTAGAAGGATGAGGGGGGATCTGATTGAAACTTACAGAATACTGAAAGGGCTGGATGGAGTGGACGTGGGGTAGATGTTTCCATTAGTAGGAGAGACACGGACCCGAGGGCACATCCTCAGAGTAAAGGGGAGACCTTTTAGAACAGAGATGAGGAGAAACTTCCTTAGCCAGAGATTGGTGAATCTATGGAAATCATTGCCACAGGAGGCTGTGGAGGCCAAGTCATTGAGTGTATTTATTACCGAGATAGATAGGTTCTTGATTGGGAAGGGGTTCAACGGTTACGGGGAGAAGGCGGGAGAATGGGGTTGAGAAACTTATCTGTCATGATTGAATGGCGGAGCAGACTCAATGGGCCGAATGGCCTAATTTCTGCTCCTGTGTCTTATGGTCTACGGTCTTATGGGCGGCCATCCCGGCTGCTTCATCAATGGCCTTATTTATATCTTAAGGTTAAAAGTGGGGATTTTGACTGCACAGTGTGTAGTGCAATTTGTGAACGCTCAGACAGAGAAGCTGTCCAAGTGCAAATACAGCATGGCTTGCACAATATTCAGGCTTGGGCTTTCAAGTGGCAAGTAATATTCACGCCATACAACTGCCAGGCAAGGACCCGAATCTAACGAATGCCTGTGACATTCAATGGCACTGACATCGCTGAGTCCCCCACAAATAACCTTTTGGGATTTACCATTGATCAGAGAATGAACTGGGCAGCCATATAAATACTGCGGTTACAATTACAGGTCAGATGCTCGGAATCCTGCGGCGAACAACTCCCAGATGCACGTCCAAAATCCAGGATGCACAGGAGAGGAGTTTAAAGGAATGCTTTGAAATTTCCTGGAGGTGTGCAGCTCCAACACGCAAGAAGCTCGACACCATCCAGGACAAAGCAGCCGCTTGTTTGGCAGCACATCCACAAATATCCTCTTCCCCCAGAACCAGCCCATAGTGACAGAATTGTGTAACGTCGACAAGATGGATTGCAGGAACGCACCAAGATACTTTGACAGCACCTTCTAAACTCACAACCGCTCGCAGCTAGAAGGAGAAGGGCAGCAGATTCATGGGAACACCACCACCTGGTAGTTCCGCTTCAATCCACACACCATCATGTGCTGCAATAAGAAGGAAGCTTATAACATATATGAACAGGAGGTGCTTTGAAACAAATCGAAAAAAATGCAAAGAGGGCTAAGAATAAATATTAAGAGTTATTTTTCCATGGCAAGTTAACAAGAAATAGCAAAGCATTGCACAGACACCGAGGAAACAAACAGAAAAAAAACAGTCAGCTTGAGGGCAGACGCATGTATGGGTGGATATGGTAAACACTCTTTTCTCTATCACTCTCTATCTCTCTCTCTCTCTCTCTCTCTCTCTCGCTCACTCACTCTCTATCTCTCCCTCTCTTTCTCTCTCTCTCGCTCCATATCTCTCTCTCTCTCTCTCTCTTTCTCTCTCTCTCTCTCCCTCTCGCTCTAACCCTGTGTTGTTTATTTCCCAATATATGTCTCTGTTTTTCCGCACTGACGTACGACCCTCAGATGCTGCCCGACCTGCTGAGTTATTTTTCCTCAGAAATTTCTGATTTTAATTCAGATTTGCAGCATCCACAGTATTCTGTTTCTAGGTTTCCTTGTTTGTTTTTGTTGCATCTGCGCTTCTCACTCTCTCTGTCTCTCTCTCTCTCTTCTTGTGCCAACCTTCATAGTTAAAATTATTCGTGTTTCATTTCTGTACCAACAGAAACGCTTCCATTGATGACCAGCAACCACGTTGAGGACAGGGCATGAACTGAACGGAGTTTCTCCCCCTCCCCCAAGTTTTTAAATGAGTTTCCTCGACGTTACAGCCTCTGTCAGTGGCTTCGAACCCTAGAAGAATTTAATGGAAATGCGAACATGCGAGCAGGAGTTAGCCGTTCAGCCCCTTGGGTCTACTGATACATTTAACAAAGTCACGGCTCACCTGATAGTTACCTGAAATCTACACACCCCCCCACCCCCCACCCGCCCCAACCCCCTATAATTTTCTGCCCCTTGTTTGTCAAAATGTATTGAGCTCTGTAATAATAAATGTATATATACCTAGAGGCATTTCCAGAGAATGCTGGGGGGTCAAGGGAAATTAAAGATGGATTAAGAAAAAGAAAATAAGTTTGGGGAAGATACCGAAGCTCAGTACGGCAGAGTCCCTAGGGGAGTATTAAAAGTGCAATGGGGATCTTACAATGGACATTAGGAAAGCCAAGAGAGTGCAGGTAAAAGCATCGGTGGGGAGAATAATGGAAAACCCAACGGGTTGTTTTAAAGTAGACAAAGAGCAAAATAATAACTAGGGAAAGGGTGGGGCCAATTAGAGGCCAGAATGGCCGAAAATTCCTTGGTTTACGTCTAACACCTTTCTTATTTAGCGGAGTGACAGACAATATTTCCAATTGAAAGAAGTGGAAAACTAGTGTAGAGATCGCTGCACGTTTTTGATTTGGGCACCTGCAATGTTCCCAAATACTTCCTTTAAACAGCTGGAAGTAAACAATCCGGTCTTGGTGATTTGTCCCTCCCACTTGTCAATAATCTCTCCATAACAATTATTTGTGTTAAAATTACCTTTGCTGAATCCCTGTTCCTGATGCAATAATAGTTTCAAATGGGATGCCTGGCATGCTGAGCTTTTCCTCCAAGCAAACGCTGCAACAATGTTAATATTTATCATGCCTGGTACTTGCTTATTTTAATTGACAGGAGCAGATTATCAGTTTTCATTTGGCCTGCATTGCTTACGGCAAGCGTGCTTTTCCTAATGTAATTGTAAATTATCGACGTACTTATTCGAATAGCGCGCGTAACTTTATTTCCATACCTTCACTTTGTGCATGTTCTCATTTTTTGGGTGTTTTGGCTTAGTTCTACTTAGGGGTGTTGATGGGGGAGGTTGTAGGGAGCATGGGAGGAATAACTTTTGGATCCAGCAATCGGCAATGACCAAGAACTCGCTGCCTTTGATGGTGGAAGCAGAGATAGGCAATGATTCCAAAAGGATATTGTTTGAGCACTAGCAGGAAATAAATATGCCGGGGCATGGGGATACTCCTTCGAGTTATCAACAGTCACAGATTGCAACTCTTTTCGAGTGCAAGCACAGTTCTAAGTTTCTGGGAGTGGGTCATGAACCCACAACCCTCTGATTCAAAGGCGAGGGTGCTATGAACTGAGCCACAGCTGACACCTGTGGATAGTGCAGCCGAATTGGGCTAATCGGATTGACCAAGAACTAGAATGGATTGGATGGGGTGATTTTCGTCATTCTTTGTCCTAATGACTCTACGATGTAATTTCACTTCGGGCAACAATGTTTTCAGATCCACGAAGTGAGAATCTCGGAACGGACCTCCCTGGCGGCCTGCAACCATTCAAATATGTTTATTGTTTTAGGCTGTTCTGCACCACCCACCACAGAGAAGTAGCCTCACTCCCCCTGCCTAGACCTGGACAAAAGGACCACAGCGTGGCCTTGCGTACCCTCACTCATCGAAATTGCTTAATTATTTTTTCTGGACAACCCCTCCAGGGACACTCAGCTTCAACCTCCTTAGAATAAGTGCGGGTCATGTTTCTTCTGGACTGCATCTCGTAATTGCGCCTCAGGGTCACGCTCCCTACGTTTAGTAAGCTATCACCGAGTGTTGCTCATGCCTGAAGGCTTCACTCATGCAAATGAGATGTAGCAGGTAGAGAAACGCCTTCTGCCCTAATAAGTTCAGTGAGTGATGTCACTACCCGTGTGTGTGTGATTATAAAAGCAGCACAATCTCGGAGATTCGATACAGAAAACATCAACTCCAGCATCCTGATACTAACTCTGAGGAAATCCACCGAAGATGGAGAAACCTCTTATCTTGCTGATAGCAGTTCTAATCATGGCGCAGCACAGTACGATTGCCGGAAGGGTATTCGCTGGAGCACGCAAAGGTATATACTTGTAAATCTATCCGATCATTCAGAAGCCAATGATCGGATATTTTTATTTTTAAACTAAGTTATTCGATTTGAGAATCGTGTTTTAATCTGCTGTATTAAGCTGTTTGTTTGTGAGACTGTAAGTTTTAACATTAACTAGTTCTACAGGTTAATTCACTGAATGTCCATTCACTAGCTTAGCAGCTAGACGGAATTGTCGGTGTTGGGAGCTGTTCTAAGCAGAGCAGCAATGAAAGGGCAGCTCCGAATCGGTTGATCACATCCGGACGAGTCATTTGATTGGGAAACTCTGCAGTTGGTCTCAGTCCCAACGCACCACATAGGGGTAACCACCAGTAGCTGCTCCCGATCACTGCTACCTGCTGAAAAGTATGAGAGCATATAATTGTGGGAGGACAGGATCGGATATTCCCTCAGTTCTGCTCCCTCAGTCAATTTCACGAACGCTCACTGTCCGTCTCCCAGGTGAAAAATGAGGAAAACTGGAAATGATTGTGATAACACTCCCGAGACATCAGTCGGATTTCCATAACGAGGAAATGGAGCGAGATTAAAACGGTTTCAGACAGGTTTATTTAATTCAATGAATACTGCAGCGTTCACAGTGGTTGGTGTCTGGGAAAACAAATTATGTCTGTAATACAGGTGGCTAATTCATCCATTGTCGCTCTGCATCTGCCGGGAACAGAGTGAACAAATAGTGGATTGATTTCCCACTCAGCAAATCCATCCCACCACTGGGAGTGTGCTGCACTGTTGAATGTGTAATGCTTTGGGTGAAACATAAAAAGAGCTCCTGTCTATCTCATCATGGGCCAGAGCATACCTGATCAATTATTGAAAACCTGGCAGTTCTCCGTGACCCTTCGATCAGCATCACACTACCTACCAACATGACCAGAAACTTCTCAGCGTATCAAATTTCCTGCTTCATTTGAGAGAGTTTGTTGAATGCTGATTGGGCACATTGATACATATATAACAGTTTCGGTGTTACAGAAACTATCCAGGGTCTATGAAACCCTTTGGACACTTTGCCTGACAGGAAAAGGTTTAGATACAAATGTAAGACCTTTTATTTCACTATCTCTGTTCACAGATTGTGGGTGTAATAGTGTCCATTTTGAGAAACACTCTAGGACTGCCATTCAGGGCGAAGCTTGAGCCTGTAGAGGTCGATGAGAGGGAGGGAAGTGTGCATTTTAATTAAATATAAAATTGCTTAGTTTGGGGTTTGATTCAAAGTCATTCCCAATAACACTGAGAAACTCAGCATCGTGTTTTGCCATCGGTCTCGCTCTCTCTGGGTTCACAACGATCACTCAATTAATTATTAATTTTGGATTATAGAACAGTGGTTGGCCTGCCATGAGAGAGGAGGAAGACCTCAAATGTATCCATGTGCCCCACAGCAGGAGTTCGTCTTTAAACACATTTGGATTGGATGCTGCGCAAAAGGAAAGTAATACCCAGTGATGGATTTCCGGCAGCCCGAGCTCTCCATGTTTTTGCTGAATGAAATCTTCGTCCCTGGGAAGTAGGCTCTGTTTGATTGTTACAGTCCACCGACCCCTGACCCTGTATTGCTGCTTTCTGAATAATGGGATGTACGCCGAAATAAAACTTACTGCATTGATCACTGTTTCATTTCCTGTCTTGTTTCTCTTTTGGACCAACGTGTCCCAGGACCAGGTGCTTGGGGAAAGGAATGGAGCTGGTGGAAATGGTAGGAATCATATGGGATGGGAAGTGGAAGTCAATGTGGGGAATCTCTGATCATTCTGAATAGCACTTTCAGAACAGGACCGGTATAAGGTAGGTGCCTCGGAATGTCAGCACTCTGGGCATTTACGGAACAAGATATCTCACAAATATCAGGGTGTAGAGCATGAGTACAGGCGGAGAAGGGGACATGGAAAGTAGGCCAGGGTTTGGGAATTGCTTCAGGAGGTGGGTAACGTTGTCACAGGTGATTTCAGCGGCTGAACGAATTAGGAAGGATTTAGTGGCTTGGCAATTATTAGCAGGATAAGGACATTCGGCCCCTTAAGCCTGCTGTCCGATTTGATGACATCATGGTTGATCTGATTGTGGCCTCAGCTTCTCATTCTGCCTATCCAGATAATCTTTGACCCCCTTGTTATTCAAGAATAACAACGGTCGTGGCTGCTGAAATTTCGGTAGGATGCACATTATCTGCAGGTTATAATAACATCTCATTTAGTTCCATTGAAGGAGCAGGGAAATTGAGCGGACATTCCTCACTTTTAATGGTTTCATCAGGAATTGACCGAGTTTTGCAGAAGGCAGCACTCACACAGAACTTGAAGCACTAGGCATTCAGTTTGCAAATCCGAGTATCTACCAGCTGAGCGATCCACGCTCCGTGCAGACTAAAGTTCTAGACACTTTCGAGACAGAAACCTTGCTCCTGTCAGGAAATCTAGATAACCACTACAGTACAGATACAGGTTCTGCAGATGGGAAAGGGATAAGGGTGTTCGTCAAATTGTGGTGAATGAGCCAAAGTATGGGAAGGTCGATTCAGTTTGTGGGGAATCGTTTCAGTAGGAGGTGAAGTGGGATCAGAGTGTTAGAAATAGATGGTGTGAGTGGCGAAGTGTTATCAGAGGGTTTGGACGAGTTTCAGTGGGTGGTGAAGAACGATCCGATGGTTGGGAATAATATCAATGAGTGGGGAAGGATGATCAGGGTATTTGGAAGATAAACAGTGTGTGGGGATGAGGGATCGGAGGGTTGGGATGAGTTTTAGTGGGTGGTGAAAGGCGTTCAGACGGTTAGGAAAAGTTTCGGTGGTTGGAGAAACAACAATCCAATTGTTAGAATGGATTTTAAAGGGCGCCAAGGGGCGATCAGAGGTTTGGGAAGAGTTTCAGTGCCAGGGGAAGAACAATAGAACAATCCAATTGTTAGGATGGATTATAGAGGGCGCCACCGGGCGGTCAGAGGATTGGGAGGAGCTTCAATGCGTGGGGAAAGACGACCAGAGCGTTCGCAACAGTTTTTGTTGGTGGAGAAGGGCGAGCAGAGGGATGGGTAGTTATTCACTGGGTGGAAAAGGGAGATCAAATGTTTGCAAAGATTTCAATGGGTGTGGAACGGGGATAAGGGGGAATGACGAGCTTTAGTGGATGCAGAGTTGCTAACAGTAGGTGGAGAGGAGGGACAGAAGTGATGGAAGTGTTGTGAGCATGTTACGTGGGGCCGGGCTGCAGGAGTGTTTCATGGAGTTTGGAAATCAAAGAAACAACGGGGCATATCGCCTCGTCCTACGTTTTTGATTCCCGCTACTACTTATCAAGGAAAAAAATCTTAACCCACAAACAAAGCAGCCAAATACCCTAAAGCCAATGGCATCATCTTGAAGCGTAGTCGCTGCTGTCGAAAATACAGCAAATACATTTCACTGATGTCAATTAAAGCAGAAAGAGGGCTGCGGGAAGTTGCAGGGTGAAGAGGAAGAAGCCGGGGGTGAACCTCCAGCTCTGTAAACACACTGACAGTCATTCAAATCTATTAGTGTAGTGAGAGGACGCCGGACCTGTAAACATACTGACAGTACATCCTCGCTACTAAGCTAGTGACAGGCCCACAGCTGGATAAGCAGAGTGACATTCTCCCCAGTATGTTACTATATTAAGAGGATCCATGCTCTGTAAACTTACTGACAGTCAGTCCAACCTATTACAATAGTGAGAGGGCCCTGGCCATGTAAAAACTCCGACAGTCATCCCAATCTATTATTAGAGTGAGAGGGCCCCGGCCCTGTAATCATACCGACAGTCATCCCAATCTATTACTATAGCGAGAGGCTCCTGGCTATTTAAGCATGCTGATTGTCTCCCAGTCTAAAAATATAGAGACAGCCTCCCGGCTCTGTAAACACACTGACAGTCTCCCAGTCTATAAATATAGAGACAGCCTCCCGGCTCTGTAAACACACTGACAGTCTGGCCAGTCTATTGCTCCTTTGATGGGTCACTCTCTCTTTAAATATAATGACACTCTCTCCAAGATATTACTATAGTGACAGAATACGGGTTCTGTAAAAATAGTGACAGTCTATCCTCTCTATTAATATATTGACAGCCCCTCAGCTCTTTAAACATACAGAGAGGCTCCACAAATCTATTAATATAGTGACAGAACCCCGGCACTCTAAAGAAACTAACAGTGTCCCCATGCGATTACTTTGGGGCAGGCCACTGTCCTGTAAACATACATATAACCTCCACAATCTATTAATATAATGACAGACGCTCTACTCTGAAAACGCACTGTCATCTCCAAAATCTATTACTATGGCGAAAGGACCCTAGCTCTGTAAAAATGCAGAGAGTGCACCAAAGTAGTCCTATAGAGACACGCCCCACGCTCTTTCAACATACTGGCAGTCTATCCACACTTTAAAATGGTGACAAACCCCTGGTTCTGTAAAGACAGTGAGGGCTCCCCTACTTCACCCCTAACCCCAAGCCTCCCCCCAAGCTATTGCTATAGTGACAGGGCCGCAGGTCTTTCAAAACATTAACAATCCGTACACGCTATTACTATACTGACATGCTGAAGGCGCTTTAAACATACTGACAGTCACCCCAGTATATTACAATAGTGAGAAGCTGCTGGTTCTCTAAACATTACGTTTCCCAACACTATTAGGGAAGTAACAGTCCCTCGGTTCTGTGAACATATTGACATTCTCTCCCCTCTATTGCTTTCCTGACACCAACTGACTCTCGGAAATTATTGAAAGTGTCGCAATTTTTTGCTATAAAGACAGGCCACGGCTCTGTAAACATACAGACAGTCTCCACACTCTATTACTGTAGTGAAAGAAACCCCTTTCTATCAAAGTACCGACAGGCCAGCCTCTCTATTAGTATATTGACAGGCAAGCAGCTCTTTAACAATGCTGACTGTCTCCCCACTCTCTTAAAATGGTGACGGCCCCTGGGTCTGTAAAAATACTGAGTGTCTCCCCACTCTATTACTGCAATAACTTGCGACCAGCTCTGTAAAAATATTGAATGTTTCCCCCACTCCATAATTATTGTGGCAGGCTCAGGTTCTGTAAACATTCTAACAGACTGCCCATTCTGTTACTGTAGATCAAGAAGCCCAGTTTTATCAAATTACCGACAGTCCAGCCTCTCTATTAGTATATTGACAGGTCCCCGGCTATTTAATCATCCTGAAAGTATCCCCTCTCTATTACAATCGTGACAGCCACCAGCTCTATGAACATACTGACATATTCCCCACTCTCTTAGTATAGTGACAGGTCACCGGGTCTGCAAACATAATAACAGCCTACGCAGCCTCTCCCTATAGATTGACCCTGGTTCTGTAAATTGACTGACAGTCTCCCCGCTATATTAATATAGTGACAATTCCCCGGCTCTGTAAACATACGACAGTCTTCCAACTCTGTCCCTATCGTGATTGCCCCCGGCACTGTAAAACTATTGGGCATCGTCCCACACTATTAATATACAGACAGACACAAGGCACTGTGGATGATATGGCAATCTCCGCCGGCTATTACTATAGTGACAGGCCCCCAGGTTTGTAAATGTATTGGCAGTGTCCGCACTTTATTACTACAGTGACAGGCCCTCGGCTTTGTAAACATTCTCAGAGTCTGCCCACTCTATTCATTTAGTGGCAAGCCCCCTGCTCTGTACGCACTTTGACATTTGGCCCTGTCTCTGACAACGTTGAGAGGCCCCCTGCTCTGCAAACACTCTGACAGACCCAATATTCAATTACTGTACTGATAGGCCCTCGTATCTGTAAATTTACTGACAGTCTATTCAATCTATTCCAACAGTGGCAGAACCCGGGTCTGTAAACATCCGGACTGGCTTCCCAGTCTATTATCACAGTGACAGGCCCCTGGCTCTGTAATATCTGACAGTTTCCCCATTCAAATATTTAGCAAGCCCCGGGCTCTCTGGTGAGCCTTATGGTCTGCCATCTCCATTATGTTAGTGATAGGGCCCTGGCATTTACAGAATTCAGTCAGTCTCCCCAAATCTGTTGCTTTAGTGACAGTCCCCGGGCTCTGTAAACACACTGATAGTCACCCCATTCTGTTAATATAGTGACAAAATCCAGCTCTTTAAAATTTCTGGCAGTCTCTCCGCTCTATTACGATTGTGAGAGACCCCATGTTCTAAATATGCTGAGTGTCTCTCCACTCTGTTAAAATAGTGACAGGACCATGTCTCTGCAAAGATGCTGACAATCACAACACTCTATTACGATATTACAGTCTCTTCAATCAATTCCAAGAGTGTCAGGACCTGGCGCTGTAACCTCTGTGACAATCTCCCCAAATACATTACTATCCCGACAGGTCTCTCGTTCTCTAACCTAAATGACAGTCTCCCACATCAGTTACTACACTGAGTGAGCCCGGGCTCTGTATCCTGAGTGACAGCCTCGTCAATCAATTAACATACTGACTGTCCCCTGGTCCTGTAACCTGATTGAGAACCTTCTCAACCAAATAATATGCCGACTGGACCCAGGCTCTGCAGCTTGATTGACAGTCGCCCCAATTATATGTTGCACTAATAGGGCCGCTGGTCCTGCAGCCTGAGTGACCGACTCCCAATCAATTATTCTACTGACTCGCCCCGGCTCTGTTACCTGAGTGACCGTCTCCCCAATCAATTATTATATTTGCAGGCAGCAGGCTTTGTAACCTGAGTGACAGTCTCCCCAATTATTTACCTAATATCAATGGTCCATGGCTCTGTAACTTAGGTACAGTCTCTAGTGGTGCTTTACCGACAACTGTGGCACGAGCGATATAATGATACAGACAGAAAACTCAGCGAGTGCCGTAATCTTATAATCTGGGTCCCTGCCAAATGTTACACCTTCCTGAGTTCAATGGGAGTGCTAATCTTCATCGTGTGTTTTTGATTATGGTTAACAATTTGTTATGTGCTACTGATTTTTTGAAAATGGCATAAAGTATCGACACTCAGCAGAGAGCGTACAGAGCTTCCTCTGTGTGTTACACAGACTCCGAGGGGGGAAGTCCCACTGTCTCACCGATGGCCCAGTGGGGTCTCCCGCCCCCTCCATGCGATCAGCAACACCAGCTCTTCTATCTCTGCCTATGTCTCCTCCTCTCTCTCTGTCTCTCTCTCTCTCTTTCTCTGTGTTTGCCCCTTTTCCCCTCTCTCTCTCTCCGTTTGACTTTCTTTATCTTTATTATATATGCAACATTTATCATTTTCCTGTTTTCCATAACCGATCATGTATCTGAGGAATATTGGGAGATTCGCGTCAGCGCCTTTACAATATTCGCCCTCCGTTTTCTTAATCTATTCGGCTGCAAATCCTCCGGCCCTCGTGATTAGTCATCTCCATACAACTTATCCAATATATCACCTGTAAAAATCTTCATCAACTTTATTAAATTAAATGCTACAATGGCATTCTCCTTCGCTTTGCTTGTTGCGATATACTCTTCCTTGGCAAAGCCAAATGCAGGGAAGTTATCCTGCTTTCTGCCTTCTGCTTCCATGTGTGTAACCTATGTTCCAATATTGTTGAAAGCGAAGCTTTGTATCAACATCGGACTTAGGATTTGAACTCGGCGATTCTACCCTTCGAGCCTGCTCCGTAATTTGAGCAGATCATGGCTGAATATTGATTAAAAATAGATACAAATTGCCAGTTGAAATCAGGATGCACTGTTTGTGTCGCTAGTATCAAAACTCAGTTCCGGAATAGTAGAGTAAAGATTGACACAAACATATCCATTGGGGATTTCAGGAGTGTCCTCTTTATTAAGAAAGCATTGATCAAATGAACATTGCTCTTTGGATGTGAGACAGTAAGGAAAGTAATATTAAGATTAATAATATTATATTTATTTATTTAGCAAGCAAGTTTATTAATTGGGTTTGTATAGTTTGTGTGTGTGTATGTGTTGTGTGTTTTCCTGTGTGTGTTTGTATGTGAGTTTATGTGTGTGTATGTGTGTCTATGTTTGTATGTGTATGTGTTTTTGTATGTGTGTGTGTGTTTGTATGTGTGTGTGTTTTTGTATGTGTGTGTGTGTTTCTGAGTGAATTACTGAATTGGAGACGGCTGCTTTCGAGGTTTGGAAGCATGAAAAGAAGTTAGGGAGGTGTTTGAAATGCCACATATGTAAACATGTCTGAGGAATTAGAATGTAAGGTTTGAGGGGAATTTGTATTTTAAGATACACCACTCTAGTTTTAATTTCAAAGACGTAGCAGGATGTTCACACCTAACTAGGTGAGCTCTAGCAGTGTGGTTATTTATCCAAAAATTTTATGACATCATTAATACCAGGAAGTATTTATATTCTGGAAATGGACTTTTTCAAAGACATATGGGCCTTTGGAATTTACAGATTCAAAAGAGGGAAAAGGTATAGAATGGATAGTGAAAGGCTTTGTTGCGATATGCGCTGGGACATCCAGCCGAAGCTTACGAAACAGCCTCGAGCCCTGTCTTCATGATTCTGCTGCGCACAGACCTTAAAGGTGATAACTGAGCTGGCCTGTCTTTCCACATTTAAAATCTATTTTGCACTGTTGCCTTACAAGGGCTCGGCAGTGTACAAAGGAATTTTAGTATTTATTACAGTATTAAGCAACTGCATGTGTTTGACATCTTTTCTTTTGTTTTCATTTAAACATTGAAAACGTTAAAAGTCTAAAGTTATTAATGGATTCATTACCTATCATTTCAGTGTTCAGTCTCCTCGTTATAAACACAAATAACAGAACAGTTTTATTCGCGGAACCAAGTTTCCCCTCGTGGATTTGGGCCCGCCTGGAACACAACCAGTGCCGTGTCATAACAAGGTCAGCAGCATAGAATGATTTAGGAGGAGTTAGATGAGTTTATTTGGGAAGCCGGAAATATTTCCAATGCCCGGAGCCTGCATGTGTGTGGGAGGTGTCTCCAACTGCAGCTCCTGTAAGCCCGGGTTCTGAAGCTGGAACGGCGGCTGGGGACCCTTTGGAACACACGCTTGGTGGGGAGTATCGTGGATAGCACGTATAGAGAAGTGGTCACACCGCAGGCTAAATGTACACAGGCAGGAATGGAATGGGTGACCACAAGGCTGAGAAAAAGGACTAGGCGGGCAGTGCAGGAATATTCTGTGGCTTTTCCCCTGTAAAAGTGATATACCACTTTGGTTACTGTTAAGAGGAACGGCCTCTCTGGTGA
Organism: Cetorhinus maximus; assembly: GCF_964194155.1. NCBI lineage: Eukaryota > Metazoa > Chordata > Chondrichthyes > Lamniformes > Cetorhinidae > Cetorhinus > Cetorhinus maximus. The sequence goes on from NW_027596352.1 coordinate 240,339, forward strand.
AAGCAGCAACAGCCAAATTCGCCGTACTGTGCTTGGCTCTGCTGCACAAGGGAGAAGTAAACATTTTTGGAAGTGCGATATTTGTAAGGGAATCCATTGTAAGGGTAAAAGATCATCGTTTCTGTGGCCGCAAACGAGACTCCAAGATGGTATGTTGCCTCACTGGTGCTCGGGCGACTGATATCTCAGAGCAGTTTCAGGACATTCTGAAAAGTGAGGGTGAACAGCCAGTGGTCGTGATACACCTTGGTACAAACGACACAGGTAAAAAGGATTGTGGTTCTAAAAAGAGAATATAGGAATTAATTTGAATAGTGGAACCTCAATGGTATTGATCGCAGTGTTACTGCCAGTGTAATACGCTAGTCAGAGTAGAAATAGTAGGATATATCGGATGAACAGGAGGCTGAAGCGATTATGTGAGGGGGAGAGATACAGATTTCTGGGACATTGGGAACGTTTCTGGGGGAGATGGGACCAATACAAGCAGAAAGGGTTACACCTGGGCAGGAACGGGACTTATGTCCAAAGTGGAATATTTCCTTGAATGGTTGGGGAAGCTTTAAGCTAAAATGGCAGGGGCATGGAAACCTATTCAAAAGCCAGAGCAGGGGAATCAAGGACAAAAACAAAATACATAAAGGGGAATAAGGAAATCGAAAGTCTTTGGAAATCAAGGACGAATTCAAACAGAGCTTCAGTGAAATGGTGTTGGGGAAATTGATGGATTGAAGGCCGCTAAATCTCCAGGGCCTGATTATCTACATCCCAGACTACTGAAGGAAGTGTCCCCAGAAATAGCGTGGGCATTGATTCTATAGACTCAGGGAGAGTTCCTAAAGATTGGAGTGTAGCGAATGTAAACCTGCTACTTAAAAATAGAGGTAGAGAGCAAACAGGTGATTAAAGGTCATTTAGCCTGACATCGGTCGTGGGGAAATTCGAGAGCCCATTTTCAAATAATTAGTAGAAGGCACTTGGAAAGCAGTTGCGGAATCGGATAGAGACAGCATGCATTTACGAAATGGAAATAATGCTTTGAATTTTTCGAGGATTTCACTAGAAAAATTGAAGAAGGGGATCCAGGGGATGTGGCTGATATGGACTTTCAGAAGGGTTTCGATAAAGTCCCACATAAGTTCTTAGCGTGTACAATTAAAATGCATGTGATTGGGCGTAGTGTATTCATGTGGATAGCAAACTGGTCGGCAGACAGGTAACAAAGTCTCGGAATAAACTGGTCTTAATTTCAGAATGGCAGGCAGTGACTATTGGGGCACTGCAGGGGTCGTTGCTGGGACCCCGGCTATTCACAATGTATGCTAAAAATTTAGATGAGGGAAATAAATGTAATCTCTACAAATTTGCAGGTGACACGAAACTGGGCGGGAGGGTCAGTAGTGCGGAGGATCCAGTGATGCCTCATTATGATTTGGACAAGTTGAGTTAGTGGGCAAATGCACAGCAGATGCAGTATAACGTGGGTAAATGTGAGATTATCTACTTTGGTAGCAAAAGCAGCAAGGCAGATTATTATCTGAATTGCTATAAATTGAGAGAGGGGAACGTGCAACGAGACATGGGTGTCCTCGTACACCAGTCGCTGAGTCCATGCTGGTCGAGCAGGATGTAAGGAAGGCAAACGGTATGTTGGCCTTCATAGCAACATCATATGAGTACAGAAGCAGCTATGTCTTGCTGTGATTAGACAGGGCCCTGGTGAGACCAAACTTGGAATATTGTGTGCAGTTTTGATTTCGTTATCTAATGATGCATGTTATTTATATAACCATAGAGCAGCGAAGATTTACCAGATGATTCCAGGGATGTCGGGACTGACATTTGAGGAGCTATTGAGTTGGAAAAAAAACATAGAAGCATAGATAATTGGAGCAGGAGTGGACCATTCGGTATTTCGAGCTTGCTCCAACATTCATCCTGATCATGGCTGATTATCATAGTTAACAGCCTGCTCCTGCATTGTCCATGTATCCATTGATTACTTTCCCCCATCATTCTCCTGAACTCCAGCGAATATAACCCGAACAGATTTACCAGACTGATTCCTGGTTTGTTGCGACTGACATATCAGGAGATGTTGTGTCAGTTAGGACTATATTCGAAGGAGATCTGTGGATTGAGAGGCATCTCGTAGTAACCTATAAAATTCTAAAAGGGCAAGACAGGCTAGATGCAGAAGGATTTTCCCGATGTCGGGGAGTCCAGAACCAGGGATCGCAGTCGGAGGATACGGTTAGACCATGTAGGACTGAGATGAGGAGAACATTCTTCACCCAGAGAATGGAGAGCCTATGGAATTCGCTACCACAGAAAGCCGTTTTCAGCAAATTATTTTATGTTTTCAAGAAGGAGTTAGATAGAGCTCTTGGGGCGAAGGGGATCAAAGAGTAATTGGAGAAACTGGGAGCAGGCTTTGACTTGGGTGATCAGGCATGATCATAGTGATGGGGGAGCAGGCCCGAAGGCCCGAATGGCCTTCTGCGGCTCCTATTTTCTGTTTTTATTTGTATATGTTCGTGTTGTGTGTATGTGTGTGTGTGAATGTGTGTGTGTGATGGCCTTCGTCAGACACGTGCACAGTACTCTGCTGCTGAGACTAATGCTGCACTTGCTGAGGTGCGGAGGGTTGTGGTGCCAACACCCGATCGTCTATTCTGGTGTTGACCTTTGCTGTCTTATTCATCCAATGCTTCTGGAGTTAAATCTAGATTCACTCCCAAATATTTTGTGTTGGATCATTGTTTTTTTACTAGCCATCCATGCAGAGATGCTTTTGTTTTGGTATTCGCGTTGTGGTACTGGAGTACACTGGATATCTTTTCTGGGGCCTTACCGTTATGCTGTGTGCTGTTGATTCCCGTGAACTTTGTTACCTATTTGTTAATGACCTGGCCCAGAGTGCAGACCATGGAGCTTTGATGGTAAAACAGGTGTCTTCACCAGTGATGAACTACAGCCATTGACCCGTCATTTATGTATGTACAATAAAATCGTTGGGAAATAATCCCCCCACAACCTGGCCATAAACATACATTCTCACGTGTTCTTCCTAACACTCCCACATTTTAATAGTTACGATTTTATTGCAGTTTTATATCCTATCATGACTGAACAAGTTTTCAATTTTAACAAAGTAACGATGTTGGTCTCTTCGCAGGCTCTGCCAGTCTAACTGAGCATTTCATTAGTTTCTGATTTTGTTCAGAATTCCAACATTGACAGTGCCTTGCATTGCCAATAGAAGGCTGATTTCACTTCTATATTAGATCTTAATTTAATTTTAAATCCCAAAAGCTGAATGTTTCTCATGTGCTACCGCTGAAACAATTACCTGTTGTCAATAGAATTGAAAATGTGGGCCTGTGTGAGATTTTACCCGGGAATGCCTTTGCCAAATATAGGAGTTTTTATCTGTCGTTCTGCAATTTGGAAGTTGGCTCTCTAAGAACTATAAGCTATCAGAATCAGAGGAAGCTTCTCGATTGTGTGAAACAACAAATTGCGCATTTCCTGTGATTGAGATTCAGAATTTCCAAACAGAATTGGACTGTCGAATTCGGAATGGTTTTCTTTTTGGAAGCTTTGATAATGGTAATGCAATTGGTATACTGTCCAGGGATTTGCAACAGACGTTCCATGGAATGTCATAACATTGACTTTCCAGCAAAGGTGAAGCTGATTGGAAGAACAGCGAACGTGTCCACATCTATACGAAGACTGATGGTTGCGGGAAACACAGAGTGATGGTGCACATCAGTTATTGGAATTACAGGATAGTGCAGAGTGCGGTTCCCTTAATTTTTATGTGAGGACAACGGTTCCCTAAATATAATTTGATGCCTAAACGTGCATGTAGGGGATATGCTTTCTTATTTTGCAGATGCCTCAATATCGGAAGTTTTGTCCAATGTGAGCAACGTCTTCATTACTTGAGCGGGACTTGGACGGCCTCGTGTAACAGTTGGACAAATGGCAGCTGGAATTTAATGCAGAGATGTGTGAAATGATAAATGCTCCAAGGAAGAAAAACGGTGATGTTATAGAAGTAAAGGCAAAATGATTAACAATAACGAAAAACATGTACATAAACAAGGGGGCCGTAGAGTGCAAATGTAAAAATAGTTGAAGCTAACAGCCGTAATGATGAATTGGTGATTTAAAAAGGTACAATCAATGTGATAGAGAATCAATTTGTTAAAATTATCCCGTACAAAATAATTTCGCCCTCCACTGGAGAATTGTGCTTCGTTCTGTCACCCCCATTTCATGCAGAACACGAAGGTACAGGGGCTAAGCTGTTGGTTTCGTGAATTTAGCCTTTTTTACTCATAGAGGAAAATATTATGAGAATATTGGGTAAGGGTGTTACACACTCCGATCTCTTTGGAAAGCTGGAGAATGAAACGCACGTAAAACTCGTTGGATAGATGGGTAATCATGCTCAACAGCTCATCGGAAAATTTGTGAATCACACACAAGAGCTGTTGACGGAAGGGGCAATAAAAGTCCCAAACTTATGGCCAATCTTGGAGACCAAACCACACACCAAACTGATGGGCAAACGTGTGCGTCACACCGACTGAGTTAATTTTGAAAAAGAGCGAGCTGCGACAATTTCTCTTCTCCAATCGAATCCACAATAGACTCTAGCTGCGCAAGAACAGTTAACACATCAAGTACCCAGAGTTTGATAAAGAAAGGAAACCAGTCGCGTTGCGCTGAAGCATATCGGGTGGTTTTAGAATTTAATAAGAGTTACAGATTCTATCGTTCCTCTGCATTTAGCGATCACTCGGTATTATAGTGTCAATTACCAGAAGTTTGCTGGATTCATGTTCAGTTCCGGCACATACATCGTTAATTTATGTCCTGACTGAGGCTGAATTCAGAGAAGACCTGATGAACACGGTAAATACACGTTGAAAGTAAACGTCAGAATATTTAAATATGTTAATCAGAGGCAAACGTTACAAAGCGTTTTACCTCGGCACATTCAGGAGAGAACGTGCATTCTTTGTAGGAATTGCTTTTAAAACAATCCTTTAAATGTTGAAGAAAATACAAGGTGGGAATGATTGACATTTAGCAAAATGACATCATTGTTTACTCGTCATTCTTTATTCATAATATGCCATAAAAGAAAAGATGAAATAAAACGTATACTGAACATAATTTAGTGTTTTCTTGTTTTGCAAACAACATATATTTGGATGAATAAAGTTGGGCTGAAAGGATGGGGCATCATTTACTTCCTTGAATCGTTTCTTTGAATTAGAATGTAGTGGGACAATACAAAAATGTTAACCTGCGACAAACAGATTTTAATTCAAAATTGCGGTCTGATTAATATAAGTGAGCGCTGATTGGTTCATGGTAAATCTGGTTTGTGTAACCTCATTGAGTTATTTGGGGAAGCAATAGAGAAGATGGATGAGTATAATGCTTACTCAAGTGCAAAGGGACTTCACAGGTTGACCAATATGGTGACACATAAAGGAATGTTCACCACTGACGTGCATTGGTTTAAAGAGTTAATGGCTGTGTGGATTCGATATTGGCTAACAGACTGAAAACATCGAGAAGAGTCAACGGAAGTTATTTTGTCCCCAAAACGAGAAGACGGATTCCAATTCTGCTCCTCCAGTTCTCGCTGATGGGGCCGCTGCACGTGTTTTTGAGACATACAATTATTACTGGACAGAGGTCAGAGTTTCAAAGTTTCCAGACGCAACCTTATTAGAAATGTAATAAACAGGGTGAAGCATATGTGATATATGTCACTTGCATGTGACAGCGGGGGTTGTGAAATGCTCATGCAAGTGTCAAGTGGCATTCATTCAGGGAAACGTGAAATAGTTTTTTTTTATGGGGAACATTAATGGACACAAAATAAAGTAAATGTCATAGGTTTAAGGAACGCACCGGAGAGAACGAATTTGGGCTTTAAACTTTGAATTCCAGGGTTCAAACTGCCTTCGCCACGCTCTCAGACAGTGCCTCCTACAGTCTATGCAGTCGGGTTGTAAAAGCCACAGTTTCCCTGATGTCAAAACTGATGATTTTGTCAGTCACAATAAGTCGCTGCCAAATGGTTCTTGATCATTCTACCATTGAGTACGGAATTGCAATTCGTATGAGATATGTTCCATTCATTTATGGATGATACACGCGGCTGCCACTGTGCGTCACGAGCAATGACAGTGAATGCTTAAGGAATCCTCCAGCAATGAGGTTGCATTGCATTGGATGGTGTCGAGCATCTCCAATTCTGTCGATGGCATTTTCCCAGGAAATTTGAGAGTGTGCAATATCTTCAACAGCACCCCCGTGATCTGCCCGCCATCCATAGCTCCAACACGGCCATTGAACCACTCAGCTGCTGATCAAACTCTCAGTTTACCATCAGCCCCGTTAAGAAATAACCGTGATCCAAGCCGAAGCTTACCGTCCACTCCACTGCTGCCGCTCAGCGTCTCCAGCAACTGAGATTCGGGAGCATTTTTAGTATATGATGAATAGTTCTTCAAATTATCGCCATCTCCCACCCCCATCCCACCCCTTTAATTGTCGGCGTTCTGGGCGACAGCCCATTGGTTTATAACAGCCCTGATTGGGTTGAGCTAAGAGAAATGTAAACTGGTGTGTGAATAAAATTGACTGACGTAAATTACTTTAAAACAGTATGTGGTAGCGGGAATATTGAGTTCACTTTGAAACTCTTAGAATCTTAATGCTGATAGTGTTGTGCATTGCGTAAAATAATCCTTGCGATGTGGACATGTGTTTAATATATATGGACCTAAGTTATTTACGGCATGGAATGGGCTCATTCCAAGTACAATATCGTTACAATTCCAATATCGAAGGATAATTATTAATCCGGGCTACACAGTACCGTTCGTGCGATTCACTGTTATCCCGGAATTTCTATTCGTGCTTTAACTAACATGAACCACGTACAGAATACAGGGCAATAACAGAAAGTGACACTGCAGCAACATCCTATGTACCAGGCAATACACAAGAATATGCTGCTAAATCGCACCAGCTTGAATGTTACTAGTATTATTACAGATTGAAAGGAGTCCCTTGTCAATTTCCTGCAGTACTGTTGCGCAGAATCATTTATCCCAGACTGAGTGACTTTCTTGCTCGTCCTCCAGAGAGCTCAGTTATAATTCAGCGCGAACTCTAACGCCCGTCTGATGGTTGGCATTGCACAGCCCAGCAGTTTCTTTTTAGAAGTTAATATTTATGAAAGGGTACATATTACTTGATCTCTCCGTGCTGAACTCACTCTCTCACACAACATTGTCTTCTTAATATGTTTGCTTCTCAGTTATGTTTTGCGTCCCTGTGAGGATACTTCGCTTCCTCAGCCTCTTTATACAACGATGTCTAAAGCGATGCAAATCTCGCCCCTTGGAGTAGACAAAGCTAACGGTGCCGGTGCAGGTTTTAACACCCATTGTCAGTGTTGCTCTGGTTACCTATTTTTGAAATGACCCAAATGGACAACATTTTGAAGAAAGAAAAAAAGGCGTTGGTGGAGACTCGTCTCGGGGAACCTGTTCAGAGTTATCTTGTTAACTTAATGTAAAATTGATGAATGTCTGTAACTTAAAGCAACAAAACGAACTAATTCACTGTGTAGTGAATGATTTCCTCTTTTTTTTCTGGGATTTTGCTCTGTGAATGTTTCTGTTTCATATTCCTGCTCTGCCGCTCACTGTGGCTCCACTTCTCTTTAAGTGACGTCTTCTGTATCAGTTCTCTCCTCTTCTCAATCCCTTTCTGTTATTTCATTTACTGTCTCCCCGAATACTCCACCTGTTTAATCATCATCACTCAACCTTCCCCGGATTTAATTTCTGTTTCCTTTCCCAACTTTTCACATTTACCCCTCTTGCATACCTGTGACGCAAATGTTCCGTTTAACTAACAGTTTCTCTGCAATCAGTTAATTTCTTCATCTTTGTTCCCTTCTCAGCTTTGACGTGGTGCAGTCATTTCAGGCATGCTTGTGTTTTTGTATCAATGTGCGCACTTGGAAGATTTCAGATACTTGATTATTCGACTTCAGCAACAAATACCCACAAATTGCCAACTTTAATAATTTAATCACTTAACTGAATATCCACATTTAAAGAGAGCAGCTACAACCACCAGTGCAGTGGAACAGGGCTGATAAACTCACGATTATATTTTGATTTTAATTACAGAATCTCCGAGATAAACATGTTCTATTCCTACCTGGAATTAACTCGGTGCTCTAATATGTTTGTTTCCAGGTATTCCGTAAACTTAGTAGAAGGGTGTTGCAATTTCACTATCTCCAAGGAGACATTCCAGAAGGTATAAATAAGGGCTTTGTGAATGTGTCACTTCAGAGTTTAGTGCAGAGGTTGCCTGCAGCTTTCAGGGACAGATCACTGCTAAGTGAAAATGCTTGGAGCATTTGACGTTTTCGATAAAACATTCTATGTGAGCCTCGCTGTCGCCGGTGTCCCAGGTAAGTGACTAGGACATTTGCAGTCGTGTCAATCTGTGTGGGAGCTGCTCTCTGGTTTCAATCAGTGACAGATCACGTTACCTGCTGATTTCGTGGTCACCTTTATCTACATAGCCGGTCAATGGCCGCATTACCTTAAGTGAAATGACTGGTATTATCTCTGCAGTTTGAGTCAATTTCCTGAACTGTCAGTAAACCTCTGTTTACAATCCACAGGCTTTCAGAATAAACAAGTTCTTGCATTCAGTGGAATATCACCTCATGTTTAATCAGACCTCAGTGAGGGTAAACTCTCTGAAGGAAGGGATTCGAGGGAGTCTGTGTTTTTATTGATTCATGGGATCTGAGCATCGCTGGCAGGGCCATCATATATCACCCTTCCACATTGACTCTGAGAAGGTGGGGGTGAGCTGCCTTCTTGAACCGCTACAGTCCCTAAGGTGTAGGTACACCCACAGTGCGGTTAGGGAGGAAGTTCCAGGATTTTGACCCAGCGACAGTGAAGGAATGGCCGATATATTTCCAAGTCAGGATGGTGAGTGACTTGGGAGGGAACTTTCAGTTGGTGGTGTTCCCATGTGTCTGCTGCCCTTGTCTTTCTAGATGGTAGTGGTCGTGGGTTTGGAAGGTTCTGTCTGAGGAGGCTTGGTGAGCTCCTGCAGTGCATCTTGTAGCTGGTACACACACCGCTACTACTGTCTGTCGGTGCTGGAGGGAGTGGACGTTTGTGGATGGGGTGCCGATCAAGTGGGGCTGCTTTGCCCTGGACGGTGTCGAGCTTCTTGAGTGATGAGGGAGCTGCATTCATCCAGGCAAGTGGGGAGTATTCCATCACACTCCTGACTGGTGTCTTGTAGATGGTAGACAGTCTTTGGGGAGTCAGGAGGTGAGTTACTCTCTGCAGGATTCCTAGCCTCTGACCTGCTCTTGTAGCCACAGTATTTATATGGCTGGTCCAGTTCAGTTTCTGGTCAAATGGTAACCCCCAGCATGTTGATAGTGGGGGATTCAGTGATGGTAATGCCATTGAACATCAAGGGGCAATGATTAGAATGTTATTTACCAGTTGCTCAGACAGATGGAGAGATTTTGCAGTCGAAACACATTGATGGATTCTAACAGGAGTTAGTTCTAGTTCTCCGCACTGTAGTGGATCCCCAGGTTCGCTTGTTAAAGAGCGTACAGAAGATTGTGCGGACAAAGGGTTGTCAAGGAGCCTTTGACAGTGTGGAGGCTGGACTGAGCACTGTAACAGTTTTAGCAGAGCTGAATTAGGGGAAGGCATTGAAATCGCCTGTTGATGCTAGTGAGGTGGGTGTCTGTGCAGTTCTGTGACAGGGATTTGAGATGGGGAACAATGGGCCAGTTAGTTACTATTCTTGGAGACTGAACCCTCGCCAGCAAATGTTCCCAACTGTGGGAATAAAGACATTGATTTCGATGTTGCCTCTACAACATTTTGAAATCTACATATCTCAAAACTCTGCAGAGACTATTTTTGATACCGACGAATAATCCTCTTACCCTCTTTATTAATGTTTCATCCCAAAAATCTGAGAGGATTTGACTGGAGTTTCGTGTTACAGCCGCATCATTTGGAAATTATTTTTGAAGCAGGAAGAGGTAAAATCGTAGCGGCTGCTTTGTTATAGACATTATACAGCCCCGGCCATGTATTTACCCTCACTCAACATGTCTAAAGTGCATGGCATCCTCTTAAAATCCCCCTCACCGCTCATGTTCCCACCTAGTTTGGTGATATCAGCAAACTTGGAATGATCACATTTGGCTCCCTCAACCAAATAATTAATAAATATTGTGAGTAGCTGGGGCCCAAATATTGATCCCTGCGGTAACCCACGGAACACTGTCTGCCACTCAGAAAAAGACCCATTTATTCCTACTCTCTGTTCCCTGTCTGCTAGCAAATTCTCAATCCATGTCAATATGTTACCCCCATCCCATGTGCTTGAACTTTGCACATTATCCTCTTATGTGGGTCTTTCTCAAAAGCTGTGTGAAAATCCAAATACACCACATCCACTGGTTATCCCTTATCAATTCTGCTATTTATCCCCTCAAAAACTCCGGTAGGTTTGTCAAACATCATTTCCCTTTCATAAACCTATGTTGACTGTGACTTGATTGAGGTGTACTAAATGATGAGGGGAATAGATAGAGCGGACAGGATAACATTGTTTCCCTTGGTGGAGAGTTCGAGAACCAGGGGACATAGATTCAAGATAAGTGGCAGAAGGTGTAGGGGGGACATGAGGAACAGCTTCTTTTATGCAGAGGGTAGTGAGTATCTGGAATGCACTGCCCAAGTTGGTGGTAGAGGCAGAAACTGTAAACTGTTTTGAAAAGTACCTGGATCTGCACCTTAAGTGCTGTAAGCTGCAGGGCTATGGGCCGGGTGCAGGAAGGTGGGATTAGAAATGGCACCTGGGTCTCCTCGGGCTGGCAGGGACAAGATGGGCCGAATGGACTCTTCCTGTGCTGTACCTTTTCTATGGTTCTATGGTTCTAAGAGAGAGAGATTGGGCAAGAGGGAAAGAGAAAGAAGGAGACAGGACAAGAGAGAAAAAGAGAGAGAGAGCAGGAGTGAGAGAAGGAAACCCTCTTTAAGTACCGTGGGATGTAGATTATCAGGCCCTGGAGGTTCATAAGTTTTCACTCCCATTCATTTCTCCAGCACTATTGCTTTAGTCATACTAATTCCCTTCAATTCCTCCTTCTCACTAGACCCTTGGTTATCCAGTATTTTTGGGAAGATACTTGTGTCTTCCTGGGGAAGTTGTTTAATTGCTCTGCCATTTTCTAGTTCTCTGTTATAAATCCTCCTGTTCCAGACTGCAAGGGACCTGCATTTGTCTTCACCAATTTTTTCTCTTCTTACATACTTATTGAAGCTTTTTACAGTGCTCTTTTATGTTCCTTGCATGTTTACCCTCATACTCTATTTTTCCTCTCTTAATCAACCTCTTGGTCCTCCTTTTCTGTATTTTAAACTGCTACCAATCCTCAGGCATGCTATTTTTTTCTAACAACTTTATATGGCTCCTCTTTGGATCTAATACTACCCTTAATATATTTTGTATGCCCTGGTTTGGCCACTTTTCCTGCTGTGTTTTTTTTGTGCCAGGGAGAAATGTGTAGCTGTTGCAATGCATATATTTGCTCCTTAAATATTACCCATTGCCCATCATGACTTTAAAGATGTTCCCCAATCTACCTTAGGCATCCCACGCCTCATACCTTCCTGGTTTCCTCTGTTCAGATTTAGGAACCCAGTTTCGAATTGGTCCACTTCACTTCCAATCCCGATGAAGAATTCGATCAAGTTATGGTCACTGTTCCCCACAGGACCGGCAGAATAATGACTGACCAACCGCTTCTCTTTGTACAATACCAAGCCGGGGAACACCTGCTCCCCAGTTGTTTCCTGGGCATACTGGTGTAAAGAAAACATCTCGTACACACTTCAGGAATTCATTTGCACGCAGTATTATTGTTAATTTGTTTTGCCCAGTCTATATGTAAATTAAATTCACAAATTTAATTGAATTATGTAAATTGAATTCAATTTGAAGTCACACTCCCTGTATTAGTAGCTCTGTGACGTACTGACTCATCAGCAGGAGAGTGGCTGGATTTCTTTGTACGATATTGACATCAGCTTTTTCTCTCGATGTTATTTCTCGTCAGTTCGTCCCACTCTCGCTGTGTAATCTGTACAACTATCAAATGTCAAGCTTGCAAGGATCACATGTTTGTCTTATCATCCATTGACAGGGTGGAATGAGCCAAGGTCAACTCAAACGAAACAAACCATATATCAAAGTCACTAAGTGAAGTCCACATCATGTTCATTTGCTGCTAGTGATCATCAGCACAATATTTGACGCCCTGTTATCTACCAAGTCCATGGGCCGCAGTTTGAAAAATGCTGCCTTCAGTGGGTTTGTTGCGTTCGCTCTCACCTCAGCCCAGCTGACATTATGCTCCTCATCCATGTCTTTATCTGGTGCAGACTCAGCTATGATAATGTGCACCTAGGAGACATTCATCACTCTTTCCGTTATTGATCCAAAGCCCTGATTCCCTTACCAATTTTTTTTTAGGAAATTACTGATCTCCTTAATCACCTACATTTTATGGAGCATACTGAAAGCATCGCATTTTATTTTACTCCTTCCCTGTATTTAAAACACAGGAGGTACTATCCCGTCCTACATACAGTACCTATTCTCTTGATACTGTAATCCTTCACATTATTGCTTCCTGGTCAGTCTCAGTGTTGCAATTCTCAGTTGATGGCAGTTTTTTGTACAGTACCTTATAACCTCTGTGCGAATCTACAGTTTCTAACGTCTGATCATTTAAGAAATAATGTGATCCGTCTATTTTCAGTAGAAAGTAGACGACATTACACGTTAAAAAAAAAATTATGCACTCTAAGTGTCGCTGGCCAGGTCATGATAACTTGTCATTTTCGAAAACAATATAAAATAAAGTTACAATTCGAAAGATTATGCAGCTACACCGTGACATTTCTGTACATATGCACTAATTCGTGGGGATTTTGGAAAGGGGTTGAAAAGGCTTAATAGCTCATGATGTTTATAACTAGAGGGAAACGTGGGAATATTCTTCATGAAGTAATTGCCGGCCTCAAATGGTGTTTTGCATCCAATTCCTCTCCAAACTTATAAAAGAGTAGAAGGGAAAGCAGATTGAAACCATTTGAGCTGAGATTAATCCCTACGGATCAAAAGGTGCAATCTCTTTTGGTCCCGACAGATATAATTCCCAACATGAATATTTCGACCTTTATTTAATTCTCTTTGCCTGATTGCAGCGAATATTCTTTTAAAGCCCGCATCTCAGCGGGCAATCTTGTCCATTGCTATTTCCTAAAGCCCTTTCCCTGCGAAATTAATCATTGCACTGAATGTTTTATTGAGCATCTCAATGTAATTAGTTTTTTACTGTATAAATCCACCCTTTGCTAATATTATTCCATCTTAATGGCTGATTGAATTGTGTGTATTTTTCAGTCACCTGGTTTTAATCCTTTTCTGATACTTGCATTTTTTGGCCACGATTAAAGATTTAATCGCTATTCTTTCCGAAATCACGTTTGCCAAAGCTGGATTTGAACAGGCGATAGGCCACTACAACTGCTTAGCTCTGTCTGTCACCATAGTGTTAACCGTGTGGTCTGAATTTTTGTAGGTCGCAGGGACATTAATACAATCAGTAATGCATCTACTTATCCTTTTTCCAGCTTTCCCTTTAACTATATCCATCTTGTGGTAAATTGTGGTTAAGTATTATTTCTCCCTACATTTCAGTTCCTGAACTACAGATTCCACATAGTTTTACCTCTATTTTTTTTTTCCCCCTGACCATGATCATCATAAGATTCTTTTGAGGTCATGTTCTCTCTTGGCTTGATCGTTTATAATGTTTCCTTGCTCTTTAGGCAGTATTAACTACTCCGTGTCAATGAGGATCTATGTCTCCAGATCTTTGCTTATCTCCCCTGTGCAGTTCCAATGTCGCAGCTGATGGCCAGATTATCAAATTCAGTTCCCTTAAAAGAGTTTGTATATTGTGTCCTCTTTCCCTAACTCTCTCTCCTACTTGCCTTATTCCATTTTACCCATACAACAGACTACAATCTTACCTTGTTCAGATCTGCGGGGAGAATTTAAAATCCAGTAAAGTATTCGCATAATAGTTTTAAAGCAGAAATCGGGCATTCACATGTTTTGGTTACTTATCTTCTTCTCAAAAATCATTTTATTGTCCCAAACGTAAATCACTAAATTATGTTTAGCCCGTTTCCATTAGAATTATCACAGATTCTTTAACTCGGTCAAAAATTGGATTTCTGCCAAACTATTTCAAGGCCTTGAGCTTATCTTCATATTTTGGGAATAGACTAAAAAATACAAAAGTCCGCAGCATTTGAATCAGTGCCAATTGTTGTCAAACCTTTCAAAATAATAGGGTGCAAAATGTTAATACAGGCCTTGAAACTAATACAGAGTATATGACTAATGTAGACGCTGAAACCCAGAGAGCCGATGACACAAGTGTGTCGCTGAAATATTGCAGACAAGGAAACTGATATGGACCATGTAATTAATACAGGTCCAGAAACTTATAGCGCCAATGAATCACTTACAGACCATGAATCTAATACGGCTACTTAAACTAGCACAGGCACTTAAACCAACACAGAGTTAAACTAATATACTCCATGTTAGGAAATAGAGATAGTTTAAGTATGTTATATTTTAATTTGTGGAGGTTAGGATGAGTTTTAGCATTAAAGTTTAATTCTGATATGTATTTCTGTATCTGTGTGTTTTAATGAGGTCAAATGGACGGTTTAGTTACACTTTAAAAGGTTGCTTGCATTTCAAACGTGGAGTTTATGTCTGCTCTAATTTAAAGTTAGAGACAGAAGATTAGAAAAACAATGCTGTTGTGTAGCACCAGGGAGCCAGCTAGACAGGATCCTCCCACAGACATACACACAGAAATAAAGAAACAGCAGTTTAAAGTGCAGTTGAAGCCAGGACCCAAGAGAGACTGGGCACCGGGAGAGGGAGCTGCAGGTTCCCCAGAAGAACAAAAATGTAGGAAGCAAAAGTAAAATCCCCAAAAGCCGGGAGAGTGAATGACAAAAAGACCAAAGGAGAGGTTATAGCCAAAGGAACTTGTGGAACCAAGGAAACGGTCCTGTTAATCATAGTTAAGAGTGAGGGGCAGAGAGGAAGGCTCCAAGATTTAGATTTAAAGTGAGAGAACTTTGCAAAAAAAAAAAAGTTTCAAAGAGACAACTGAAAGTCTGTAAATCTCTGCTATGAGCATGTGAAGCAGTGATGTACTGTTAAAGTTGAGCATGTGAGAGAGATGGCATGGAAAACAGCTTGAAAGCATGTGATGACCAAGGGCAGAGGAACATTGAAAGTATTGTTCTAAGCCTTGGAGGTGAACCATTGTCGAAAGTTTCTGAGACAAAACGCCAATTTGGGAGAAGATTCCAAGGCGAGGGTTGGAGATTGAAGATGTGAAACCCTCGTCAAAAGGACAGAATTCAGTGAGACTAGTTGGCTCACGCAGTAACAAGTGTCTGGGGGGAGTTGATGAGGGAAACATAGCATCTGGTTGAGAAATCATCTATCACATGAGGTCAGAGTGTGGTCTGCCTGACCACAGGGCGCCTTAGGTTTACATGGACTGAGTAATTACTGTGGGCATTAAAGCATAAGATAGCTATTTTCAACTTCTGTTATCTTCATAAATCTATACTAATCTTAAAGCTATAGTTGTGGGTGAAGGTGTAGTGTAGTATGGTTCATCTTTTCTTGTTGAATAAATGTTTCATTCAATTGTTGAATGATCATAAGCTGGCTCCTGTGACTCTGTGTAGTAGCTACTCTCCACATATATAAACAAACAATTAAATTACGATCGATCAATCTGGGCTCCACACTGGGATCACGCTTATCCACGGGAAACCTTGGCAAGGGATAATAACACTCCCTGATATGAGTACCAAGCATGTACCTAAATTAGAAACTGATTGTAAAACAGACACTGATCCCAGTATAGGGTCTGAAAACTAAGAAACGAACTCTGAGCCCGAAACAGATTCTGAAACTATTTCAGTCTCTGTAACAAATACAGAGCTCCAGCGCATGTCCATATATATCCTCGTTCCCCCATTAATCTCATACAAACGCTGCCCCGGGGCAATTTGCATATTCCCCCCAACTTTGCCCTGTAAACGTAAACCTCCCTCTGTCCCCGAGGTATATCAACAACCTCCCCAGTGCACATCGCACAACAACCCCTCTCCTGGTGTAGCTGGTACATTTATCCTTGCCCCTCTATACCTGCTATATCAACCTCCCTTGCACTCCCTCCGAAATTAATCGCGCCTCCCTGCTGCTCCCGTGTACCTGGCCTATTCCCCACCAGGACCGAGTATGTACCTTGTATATCACTCTGCTCCATTCCTACAGCTGGTATATCTCTCCCTTTCCAAGATTCAACTGCAATATCCACACCGCCCCCCAGCTTCGCTCTCTCCCAGAGTGCCTGGCATATCACCTCCTTCCCCCGCCTATCTGGTCTACATCTAACGATGCGTGTACCTCTTCAGTCTACCTCCTGGCCCCGGTGAATTTGGTATACACCCCCAACCATAATGCAGCATGTATATCGGCCTTCTCACTGGGGGTCATGAACATCCTCCCACCCAGTGAAGCTGGTGCACCTCCCCCTATGCGAATACCTGTGATATCAACACTCCTCCCATGTCCCTGTGACATCAGCGCCTGCCTGCTCGTGTTCTGGTTGGACTCCTTTCC
Organism: Cetorhinus maximus; assembly: GCF_964194155.1. Lineage (NCBI taxonomy): Eukaryota > Metazoa > Chordata > Chondrichthyes > Lamniformes > Cetorhinidae > Cetorhinus > Cetorhinus maximus. The sequence goes on from NW_027596352.1 coordinate 257,265, forward strand.
TGGTTTCTATGGATACCATACTTGGAGGGGCAGCTTATGATCACGTGGCCGAGAGGGGCTGTTCCACTCTGCTTCAAAAGGTGAGCACTCAACCCATATCCACACCCACTATCTCACTGCAACAACAGGCCACGCCGAACAGTGACATCACAATGGCCGTGCCCGATACCTCGCTGACAAAGGTAGAACAGGCTCCGCCCCCGCTATGAAAATGAGGCTACAGACCGCGCCCCCATTTTGAGAATGCAGCAACAATCCCCGCCCCCGTTCAGAGAATAGAGCAACAGGCCCCGCCCCCGCTCTGACCATGGAGCAACAGACCGATCCCCCGCTCTGACAATTCAGCAACAGGCTCCGCCCTGCTCTAAAATTGAAGTAACATGCCCCGCCCCCTCTGACAAGACAGCAACATACCACGCCTGCGATTAAAGGAATGCATGCCCAACCTAAGCTGGCAGCTCATCGCCACTACTGCTCTTTGCCAGACTCAGAGAAGTTCAGTTACTGCATGTCTGCATCTGTAAGCAGATTAATGAAGTGTGAATATTTAACATTACAATAAGGGATTGAAGTTTGCAGCAGGGTGCACAGTTCACTCGGGTGGGGCATTCGCTCTTCTACCAACTGACCCTGTGCATGAACTTTCTCCTCATTCTCCATTGGAGATATTGGCTGGAGATGGTAGTTTGTGAATATTCCAGACAGCAATGTGCACATTCGATATAGTAATCAGACACTAATCCCATTCAGAATGGGAGTAGATGAACTTTGCTGTGCTCTGTAATTCCTCTGCAATATATTGTCAATGTTCAAACCGACACATTGCATCTTGTTAAAAGTTTCTATTTGTTTCCAAGATCGTTTTCTCAATTCCTCACGCTGATTATTTGGCTGTAGAAAATATATTGAAATCACAAACAATATATGGGACGGAATTTATTGTTACATTTATTTTTATAATAATCACCCAGTGATGCAGCTGTTCACACACCCCATTCCACCATCTTCCTGCTATGTTTCACTCTGCCCCAGAAAAATTCAGTAGAAGCAAGTTCGCTAGGTCTACCTGGTTTGACATCCCCACTTCCTTTTCATATTTCTCTACAGGCCGACGGTGGCATTACCCCCAATCCCCACCCCCATTCCATCCAGGCTCCAATTTTTGAGGGCCCAAATGGGAGGCAGCGGACGCCAGGATTGGGATTAGGCTACGCAAATGATGACAGGTGCTAGATTGGCTCTGTCTCCAAAGAGGGAGCGCCCTTCCCATTTTGTTACAACAGTCAGAGGCTCCGCTCGCCACCCACCAACACCACCCCCCTCCACCTCTGTCAAAAGAGCTAGACGGAATGCCTCGCTCTGCCCACCTCAGCGACAGGCCCTGACCCTCACTGACACCAGAGCGCCAGGCTCCATTCACTCGTCGTTTCCTCTGCAAAGCCACGAGCCTCATTGTCCCCATGGCCGCAGGGCCCTCCCCGCTCTCTAACCATAGTCACAGGATCCATCATCCCCTCTGTCACCAGAGCGACAGTGGGCAGCCCGCTCTGCCGTGACAGGGACACGCCCTGGTCCCCACATTTTACAATGGGGACATGGCTGGTCCCCACTCTGCCACAACAGAGGCAGCTTACCGCCCCGCTGGAAGAGTGATATCAAATTGAAGAAAAGTAGAAACACTCACAGATTAATTTCTTCAAATTATCGAAAGCATCGAAGAATTGGAGTAAAGGGATATTTCAACACATTCATCAACAACTCCCTGAACTTAGTCTGGGTCACAGCGTAAATTCCAGTGTTTGTGCAGCAGCTCAGGAGCTGCAGCATGAAGCCCAATTCCCGCACATAGTTATCCATCCATGCAGAATAAGCCCCCATATAAATCATTTGCCTCCAGATAGAATACACCATTAATGTCGCCCACAACAGAATGAAGTTGGCCGAGATAACAAACAGTAAAATTATAGATTTTCTCCGACTCTCCATCTCTTGGTCTCTGGGACTCTCCCCACTGCTGTTATCCCGGAGTCTCCTGCGGGCTCTGGTGCTCATTAAAATGTGTCTGACGGTGAGAACATTGAGCAGCAGAATCAGGACAAATGGGACACAGGGAGTAAGAATGTGATGGAGGAATTCGATGATTATCCAAACCGGAGTATCCTGAACTTTGAAAGTTATAACACAAAACCAGGGTTTGTTCCTCAGCGTATACAAACCTGTTAGCATAAAATACCAGAAAATATTCTTTATGAAGCTCAGCACAGTCACTGATCCTAGAACCACAACCGCCGTTTTCTCAAATCAATATTTACTTTTTAGCTTCTGGCAACAAATGGCCACAAACCGATCAAAAGTGAAAGTGACCGTGAACCAGACAGAACAGTCAGTGGCTGTATAAAGCAGGACGGCATGGATATTACACACACGCATGGCCCTCAGGAAATTAAAATATTCCCAATAAGCAATAGGAATGTGCCTCAATAACAGTTCCAAGTTAATGACCAGTAGATTCGCTGCTGCCATGGACACCAGGTAGCGAGTGATACAGTTGGAGAGACCACAATTTCCCTGAGTTAAGATCACAATTGTCACGACGTTCGCTGTAAGGAACAGAGAAAACAGTGGAAATATGCATCAAGTATAAAGGAAAAATAATATCAGCTTCGCTGTAGGTGCTGAATTGATCCATGATATTGTTGCATCCAGTGAATTATTGAAATTGCTGTACATGCGACAATAACTTGAAATGTCTGTGATATGGTGGAGGAAAGCAGATATTAAACAGGAATACATATGATACTGACATTTCTGAACAAGTTGTTAATCACTGAACTGTCGCCCCAGCTCTCTTGGACTAGTTTAGACAAATTTGCAACCTCGAAACAACTCTAATTTTGGTGAAGAAGATTAATGCAGTTAAACATGGCTTATGAAATTGATGGTCGGACACAATCAGACTTAGAAGGGACGCCAATAATACCGAGGATCGGATAGTAAAATGGCAGAATAAGCTAGATTGCCCAATAGATCCGGTAATTTAAAGGCATTCAATTATAATATGCGGAAAGCTCATAAAGTGCTTCCGATAAACTCCTGCTTATTGTTGTAACATTCCAATATGTTGTTCCCAGGTTCTGATCCATTGTTGTAACTTTCCAATCCATTGCTCTCAGATTCTGAGATCGCCTCTCCTTCTCTTGAAATTGTAGTTCCCTGTTAGTGACAGGCCCAGGCTCGCGCTGACAATGTCAGGTAACGCCTTGAAGGGACTCCCTTATAAACATGAGTGGGAAGCTCTCCATGTAGACAATTAGGGGACATGGAGACTGCCATTAATTCCAGCCACAGAACAAACAGCTTCACATAACCCTTTCAATCCAATTATTCTTGCACCAATCTAAAGGGGTAAAGTTTACCCTCGTCCAGTTGAGATGTACGATTGTTTCAGAGGGACGGAATATTGTAAATAGAGGAGTGTAAGGTAGACACATTTTGGCACTGCCCAACAATAAGTTCTGCAGATATAAGCAAATCATTGAAGAAGGTACAAAAAGCTTTTTAGTGCATTAAAACAACAATTCGTGTTTATTGATCAATAGAATCAAAGTTTACAAAAATAAGAATTTCAGACAAAGGATGCATAAATTATAAAGCCTTGGTGAGGCTTGGTGAGTATAATGCCTAATTCTGTTGTGCGCATTTCAGGAAGGATGTTATAGTCTTGGAGAGGGCGCAGAGGAATTTTACTGGAATTGAAATAGGGCTGAGGGATTTGAATTGCGTGGAGAGGCTGCAGAAGCTGTGGTTGTTTTTCTTCGAGCAGAGCAGGCAAAGGGGAGGTTTAATAGTGTGATTTAAACTCACGATGGGTTTTGATAAGGTAAATAACAAGGAACTGGTGATCCTGGAATATGGACCAGTCATGGGCTGACAGAGTTTTAAAGGGATTGACAAAGAAGCAGAAAAGGAATGAAGAATTGTTGGTTCAAAAAAATCTGCAATGTACTGGATTAAACGAATACAGATCCAGAAACTAATACAGATCCTGAAAATAATACAGATCCTTAAACCAATACAGATCTTTAATTTAATACAGATCTTTAAATTAATACAGATCTTTAATTTATAACAGATCCTGAAACTAATAGAGATGTTTAAATTAATGCAGATCTTTAATTTAACACAGATCCTGAAACTAATACAGAATTTAAAATTAATGCAGACACCTAAACTGATATTGAAGCAAAAAACGGACCCTGAAACTGATACAGATCTTTATGCTAACATATAACCTGAAATTAATACAGGCCCTGAAAATATAACAGATCCCGATACCAATACAAATACTGAAAATAATGCAGACCCTGAAATTTATACAAATCCTAAAACTAACAGAGGTGTGTGAGTGTGTGTCTGTGCAACCTATGTGTCTGTGTCTGTGTCTGCGTGTGAATTATTTGTGTCTGTGTGTGCGCCTGTCTGTGTGTGTGCGTCTGTGTGTGTGTCGCTGTGTGTTTGTGGCTGTGTGTCTGTGTGTGTGAGAGCGTATCTCTCTCTGTCTGTGTGTGCGTGTACGTGTGCTTGTCTGAATTGGTGCCTCTGAGTGTGTGCGTGTGGGTGTGTCTGTGTGTGTGTCTGTATGTGAGTGTCTGTGTTGTGTGTGTCTGTGTTTGTGCCTGTGAATGTGTGCGTATGCATGTGTCTGTTTGTGTGTGTCCGTATGTGTCTGTGTGTCTGTGAGTGTATGTATGTTTGTGTGTGTGTGTGTGTGTATGTACCTGTGAGTGTGTGTCTGTGTGTGTGTGTGTGTGTGTATGTTTCTGCGTGTGTGTGTGTCCTCTATGTGCGTGTATATGTGTCTGTGTGTGTCGGGGGTGTCTCAATATACGCCGCTGCCAATGCTTATCATTTATGATCCTGTGGATTCTAACTGGGGCGTGTTTGCTGTGTGATTTTGGTGAAATATTCACGGTGTAACTCGCGGAGGTACCCCAGGGATCATGTAGCGCTTTTACAGGCCAGAATTTGGCTTTGTTACAACCAGATTCCTCTTTATTGATTCTCCTGAGTATTGTTAAAACATCAAAAGGTAACGGAAGGGCATAACGGAAGGCAACGCAGGAGAAATATTCAGCATAGATTTTCACAACACCTTTTCTAATCCTGTTGCTGCTGGTCCATTGGTTGTTCAGGAGAGCGCCGGTGGGAATGGTGGGGCGGTGACCATTTACCCCCTCACCTTTTCTCCCTGCTCCAATGGCTGAATGTCATGGGCGTGGTCAGTGGGAACCCTGCTCCAAACCAGTCCAGCTTACACTGGCCAAGGGAAGCAGGGCAAGCCACTTTTCATTGCGCCTTCATCAAAGGGCCAAGGTCATGGCCCCGTCAAATGGGCCGATTCCGGACACGCCCCTCTCTGTTCTGCCGTCATCTTCGGGAGCAGGCCCCAACCCCTGTCCATTGTGCCGTCACAAGGCCCACGCCTCCGCATTATGCCGTCAACATGGGGACCATGTCCTTCCCCCTTTCCATTGTGCAGTCAAGGGACACGCCCCTCCAATTAAGCCGTCGTCATGGGGGCTAGGTCCCGCCACCCTGTCCATTGTGCCACCACAGGACCCGGACCTAACGTATGGCGTTCGTCATGGGCACAAGTTCCCGCCTCCTGCCCATGTTGCCATCACAGCACTCGCCCCTCCCATTATGTGGTCATCACTGGGACCAGTACGACCCCCTCTCCATTGTGACGTTTAAAGATACCCCTCCCATTATGCCGTCGCCATGGAGACCAGATCCCACCCCTTGCTCTTTGTTTCCTTTAGGATCCGCCCCTCCCATGATTCCATCACCATGGTGAGCAGTTCGCGCCCCCTACCCGTTGTGAAAGTTAGAAGCCGCCCCTCCCATGATGCCGCCAACCTGGGGAACATTTTCTGCCCCCTGCCCGTTGTGCGACCAGCAAAGCGAATATGCGCAGCCCGAATTTCCCTGCCGAATAGCAACATGTCCCTGCAGCCCTCTCCCCGGACTCTGTGCTGGTCACGCTCCACAACACAAGCCGGACACCATAGGGAACAGGTCCTTCCAGCCCGCTCGCTCCATTTGATCTTTGGGGATCAAGTTGCACACCACATGCCGGAAACCATGGGAACATGTCCCTCCGGCCCGCTCCCCGGAATCTGTGGTGGTCAGGCTCCACAGCACAAGCCGGACAACATGGGAAACAGATCACGCCCGCCCGCCCGCTCCCAAGGACCTGTTGGGATCTGGCTCCACAGCACAAGCCGGACACCATGGGGAACAGGCCCCTCCCGGACTGTCCAATGCCACTGGGAGAGAGATTTAACTGCTCCCACCACTCGGTCAAAAAGCAACCCACCCCTCCCCACCCCCAAATCCTCTACACCCCACTCATTCATTGGGAATGGGAATTAGAATGAGATAATGCTTGAAACTCCCAGACTCAGCTCCTCTCTCCTTTTTGAATGAATTTTGCAATAGGGCCAAAAGGACATGTCAGCACATCCTTCAGCTGCTACCGGAATTTAGTCTGGGCATAAAAACAGGAATGCGTGGAGCAATTCAGGAGCCCAATTCCTGCGCAGAAAGATGCAGCAATATGGACTCACAGCGCAAATTATACATCCGCACTCATACAGAACACACCATGATCGTGCCCACTACAGGAGGAAACTGGCGAGATAACAAACAGTAAAATGATGGACTTCTCTCGACTCTCCATCTCTGGCTCTCTGGCACTCTCCCCACTTCTGTGATCCCGGAGTCTCCTGCGAGCTCTGCTGTTCACTAAAATGTGTCTGACGGTGAGAACATTGAGCAGCAGAATCAGGATAAAAGAGGCTAACGGGTTTAGAATGTAATGGACAAACTCGATTGTTACCCAGACCGTAGATTAAAAAAAATTAGTATTACAGAACATAACCAGGGTTCGTTTACCAGTTGATACATTCCTGTGAGCATGGAATACCAGAAAAGGTTCTTTAAAAAGATTAGCACAGTCACTGTCCCAAGAACCACGCCTGTTTTGTCGGTTCATTGCAAAACACCAACTAATTAATTAACAAACTCAACATTGAAAAACACGAACAAATTCAACAATATGGTTAGCATTGCAAAGCACCAACAAATTCAATAAGTGGTTTAACATTGAAAAACTCAATGAAATTCAACAACAACTTCAACATTAAGAAACACCAGCAAATCTACAACAACCTTAACATTGACAAATAGGTATACATTAAGCAAAAATCTTCTACATTGTATATCACCAAAAAATTCAGCAACATAAACATTGAAAAACACCCAAAAATTCAACAGCAGCAACATTGAAAACACCAAGAAATTCAACAAGCTCGTGAACATTGAAAAAACATTTGAAATTGAAATTCAAAATTGAAATTCAACCACAACCTCAAAAATGAGAAACACCAACTAATTGAACAACAACTTCAAAGTTGAGAAACACCAACAAATTCAATAACAAACCCAACATTGGAAAACAGCAATAAATTCAACAACAACTCAACATTGGAAACACCAACAAATTCAGCAACAACTACACCATTCAAAAACCACAGAAAATTCATAAAGAAACTCAATACTGATTATCACCAACATATTCTGCAAGAACATCCACATTGTAAAACATCAACAAATTCACCAACAACTTCAACATTGAAATAGACCAGTAAATTCAGAAACCACGTCGCCATAGAAAATGAAGAACAAACCGATGAACAACCTCAGCATTGATAAATACCAAAAAAATTCAACAACAACTTCATCAATGAAAAACAACAACACATTCAACAAGCTTAACAATGAATAACATTTACACGTTCAAGAGCAACCTCGTCATTGAAAAACACTTAAAAATTCACGTTAACATTGAAAAACATCTAAAAATTCAACAACAGCGCGGAAAAACACCAAGTTCAACAAAAAAGTCATCAACTAAAAGTGCAAACAAAACTCAAAGTTAACCAAACAATTGCTGAATTTGTTGATGGTTCTCAATTGTGACTCTGTTTATAAATTTGATGGTGTTTCACAATCATTTTAACTTTGCTGCTGTTTTTCAAAGATGAATTTGTTGTTATGTTTGCTGATTTTTTTTTTCAGTGTTGTTGCTGCTGTTGAATATGTGGATGTTTTCAATGTTGAAGTCGTTTTAGAATTTGTCACTGTTCTACAATATTCAGGTTGTTGTTGAATATGTTGGTGATGTTCAATGTTGACGTTGTTGAATTTGTATTTGTTGTTCTCGGTGTTGAGTCTGTTGTTGAATTTGTTGCTGTTTTTCAATGTTGAGCTTGTTGTTGAATTAGTCGATGTTTTCAATGTTAACGTTATGGAATTTGTTGGTGCTTATTAATGTTGAAGTTGTGGTTCAATTTGTTGCTTTTGATCAAAGCTGAGGTTGAATTTGTTGGGGTTATTCAATGTTGACATTGTTTAAGTTGTTGATGAGTTTCAATGTTCAGATTGTTGCTGATTTTCAATGTTGAAGTTATTGATGACTTTGTCAGACTTTTTAATAGGTTGAGGTTGTTGCTGAATGTGTGCTCTATTACAATGTGGAAATTGTTGTGAAATTTCTTGGTGATTTTCAACGTTACAGTTGTTGAATTTCTTTGTATTTTTCAATGCTAATCTTCCTATTGAACTTGTTGGTGTTTTGCAATGTTATGTTTGTTAATTAATTATTTGGAGTTTTGCAATGTTGAGGCTCCTGTTGAAATTGTTGGTGGTTTTCAATCTTTTTGACTTTGCTGGTGTGTTTCAAAGTTAAAGTTGTTGGTAAATTTGTTGGTGATTTTCAATCTTGATGTTGCTATTGAACATGTTGATGTTTTACAATGTTGATTTTGTTTAATTTGTTGGAGATTTTCAATGTTGAGGTTGTTGCTGAATTTGTTGGTGTATTTCAAGGTTGAGGTTGTTGTTGAATTTGTTGGTGTTTTAAAATGCTGAGTTTGATTGAATTTGTTGGTGGTTTTCAATATTGAGTTTGTTGAATTTGTTGGTATTTTTCAATGTTGAGGTTCTTGTTGAATTTGTTTCAATTTTTTCAATGTTGAGGTTGTTCTTGAATTTGCCGGCGGTTTTCAATGTTGATTTTATTGTTGAACTTGTTGGTGTTATTCAATGTTGAGTTTGTTGTAGTTGTTGATGTTTTTCAAATCTGAGGTTGATGTAGAATATGTTGGTGTTCTTCAATAATGTTGTGGTTGTTGAATTTGTTGTTATTTTTTAAAAGTCGCAGGCTCGCGGGCTGAATGACCTTCTCCTGTTCACATGAATAAAGTCCCTGTTAGTGGCTGACCGGGGCTCCAGGATTGCTTTCCCCAATGCATAATCAACATCTGGGACAGCTGATACTCTGGAAGTACGGCGATGACTCTGCAGAATACAGTTTGGTTTCTGTACATGTGCCTGCTCCAGCAGGGGATGTTTTGACCCATCTACTGCCCCTTTTCCATCCACTCCTGAGCCTTCACCTCCCCACAAGGGCTCAGCGACTCAGTGGCCCGTGCCGAATGGAGGTTTGTGGTTAAATAGACCATTTATGGCCGGGAAACCGTGATTGCCGCCTCTGGGCTATTTTCAGTTGTTTTGATTCTTCAACAAATGAATATATGATGTTAGCGGATATTTCACTGCATCCTTCAGCTGCTTTCTGAACTTGGACTGAGTCACCCCATAAATAAATGTGTTTGTGCAGCAACTTAAACTCCGCAGCATCATTCCCAATTGTTTACATATATATTCAGAATCTGTGTAAACACTGGGATCTGTTCCCGTAATGGTATAAAATAAGCAATCTATAACATACACCGACCACAGCAGTCCGAAGCTGCCCGAGATGGTAAAGAGTAAAATCACAGACTTCCTCCTGCTCTCCATCTCTGGGTCACTGCGATTCTCTCCCCTGCTCTGACCCCTCAGCCCCTTACGGACTCGACTGGCCACTAAAATGTGTCTGACAGTCAGAGCGTTGAGCAGCAGAATTAAAGCGAAAGGGAGCAATGGGGTTAAAAGCGTGTCAAACAAGTCAAATCCCACCCACCCGGGGTTAGTTAAATAGCTTGGCTTTGTATAACAGAACAACGGAACATTGTCGATTATCTCTCCATGTACCTGTGTAAAGTGGTGCGGGATGTTTTTTAAACAGTGCAGAATGCTCGTTGATGCTAGAACCACAGCCGCAGTTTTCTCGGTGCAATATTTTGTTTTCACCTTCTGCCAACAAATGGCCACAAATCGGTCAAAGGAGAAAGTGACGGTGAACCAGACTGAACAGTCTGTGGCTGAACGAGTCAGGACAGCGAGAACACTACACACAGGGGTGATTAGCAGGAAACTCTGTCCAAAATAATAATAAATTACCCTCCACATGATGACCTCAGTGATAATGACCAGTAGGTCCGCCGTTGCCATGGCCACCAGATAACGGGTGGTGCAGTTGGAGAGGCCACACTTTCCCCGGGTTAAGTTCACAATCGCCAATAAATTAACTGTAAGAGAGAGAAGGGTAAAGAGACTGGAAATTAACTGATCAAACATTCACGCTCAATAAGGCCAATATTCAATCAACAACATAGATCATTCTGGACCCTGCCAGAGGCTAAACTTTGAAATTAAAACTCCAAATCCCTCCCCAACCCATCCCCATCCTGTGAAATCCCGAGCTCAGACGGGGAAGCATTAAATATGATTGGTCGGATATAAAGAACAGAAACAGGCCATTCGCCCTAAGCTGCTCATTTCAGTGTTGATGATCCACAGGAGCCTCTGCCCAGATTTGATCAGTTGAATCTAACAACGTAACACTCTATTCCTTTTTTCCTCACATCCTTGTTCATATTCCCTTAAATGAATCTAAAGTATTCACAACAAACACTCTGTGTGGTAGCGAGTTGCACATTCTCACCGCTCTTTGGATGAAACAGTTCCCTCTGAACTCCCTATCGGCTTTATTGGTAATTCTCTCAAAACGATGGCCTCCATTTATGCCCCTCCCCACGGGAAGAAATATTCTCTCTGTGTCCACTCTATCAAATCCATTCTTCATTTCACATTTCTAATTAGCTCACCCCTCAGCCTTCCATTTTCAAGAGATAAAGTCACAGCCTGTCAATCCGTTCCTGGTATTTATACCCACGTATGTTTGATATGATCGATGTACACAGTCTCTCCACCCTCGGCAGTGCCTCCGTACCCTTGGCTCTATAAAACCTGAACTGAACTTTATCCAGTATTCAATATGTGCTCTGGCTAAGGTTTGATGCAGATTTATCATAAATGATCTACTTTTGCAATCCTTTTCAGTATTGACCACACCCTGTCTCAAGCTGGTCTCATCTGTAATCTTCGACATTGTGCTTTGATTACAAAATTCACCTCATTAATGCATTTTGATGAGCACTGATCAGAGCACTGAACCTTCTGGAACACCAGTTCCCACCTTCTGCCACTCTGAATAAAGACCCTTTATTCCTCCTGTCTGCTTTCTGTCCTCAATACAGCTAGCAATCCATTCAGCCACTTCTCCCTTGACGCCACATTTTATGACCTTATTCATTAGTCTGTTTTGCTCTCCTGTTTAACTGACAGTAAATATCTCTTTCTCGTGGAGCAGTTGAATCGGCGACAGACCTACATCAATCATTTTCACTGTATACACTTACACTTACACAAGCCACAACAATAATCCACCCATCGTTTTAAGGTGACATCCGTAAAAACAAAAGCGAGAGCTATATGAAATGGAGAAACCCGTCACCCTAAACAAGCATTCACAACCAAAGCAGTTTGTTTAATGGCAGTTATTGAACCAAATTCAGCATAGGTCTACCCTAACAGTTACTCCCGGTAATACATGGTCACTGGGTATCCACTCCTCAGCTCCTCATTCCACGGGTTAGTGACCCACAGCCTCTGCAGTTTTGCACTAACATATATTCCCAGTCACCCATAGGCACTGTGGCTGGGTGTTCCATTTCAGCTAGTTAACCACACTCAGTACAACTGTACACTTACAGATAATAGAACGTTATGTTCCACTGGAGAATATAACTTGATATTACCGTTTCTATGCAAGTTATAAGCAGAACTTGATCTTCAGTTGGGGCAATATAATGAATCGATAGAGATAATTCAGGGTATTTGACAGTAGATAATGCTACGACTGATCGACTGCCCATTTAGATCCACCATATATGTAATATTATGAGTAGCAGAAAAAAATCACAAATCAGCTCACGTACATCTTCACAGACATTAAGTGTTTATATTCACTTACCAGGTACACCAATTATTGCCAAGATCAGGTAATATATTTTTCTAAAACTGTTAAACTGCTCAATCATATTTCACTGAAGTGATTTGTCCCTTCGTCTCGTGTCAATCTCCCTGTATTAAACTGTGGGGCGATATATTCGCAAAGCCTTTAATTAATACTCTGTACGAACACCTCCGGGAATTTGAAGTTGCAGCTTATTTGTTTAAAACTTGAGCAAACAGGTCTTCGAATGTGAGTTAATTGCCTGCTGTACAGTCTATATTTAGCGCTGGGATTTCACTGGATAATTCTGAACACATCATCAGCTAACAAGTTTCGTTCGCCCAGCATTGACCCTGTTCACTCAAAAATAGGAAACATCAGTCCAAAAACAACATCTAAAATTGTCTCCTAAATGCTGATCCCAATGCTGTGGCTATTCAATCATTGAATTGCAATTAATCGAGTCTCTCTCTCTCCCTCTCTCCCCCTCTCTCCCCTTGTTTCACTCTTCTTGCCTGTCTCTCTGTACCTCCATCCCTCTCTCTGTCGCTCTGTCATTGCCTCAATCTCTGCCTTCTTCTTCTTGACTCTCACTCTTCTCTCTCTCACTCTACGCTCTCTCCTCTCTCTCCAATTCACTATTTCTCTTTCTCTCTCATTACCTCACTCTGTCTCTCACTCTCCATATCTCTCAGTCCTTCTCTCTCTCACTCACTCACTCTCCCACACCGTCTCTCTTGTCTTTCTCTCCTGCCTTTCTTGTCTCACTTTCTCTCTCTCACTTTTGTCTCTTCCTCTCTGTATCTCACTCTCTCATTCTCTCAGGGGCGTGACTGCCCTCTTTAACTGCCATTATCCTATCAAAGTGTAGAATGCCTCACTAAGGAACAAAGATTTATACATTCGAACATTGAATCATTCACTTAGACTTGGAAAGGAATTAGGGCAGATAGACGGATTAAAAACCGGGATAATAAATGAATCAAATTAAGAATAAATAAAAATTAGTGTGTAAAAAAGAAAAATCTAGGGAAAGGGTTAAAAATGTGCTGAGGATAGAGGAGAGAGCTCATGGTCTGAAGTTATTGAACTCAACCTAATGTCCGGAAGGCTGTAAAGTGTCCAGTCGGAAGATGAGGTGCTGTTCCTCCAGTTTGCATTGGGCTTCACTGGAACATTGCAGCAGGCCGAAGACGGACATGTGGGCTCAGATCAGGATGGAGTGTTGAAATGGCAAGCGGCAAGGAGGTCTAGGTCATGCTTGCAGACAGACCCAATGTGCTCCACAAAGAGGTCACCCAATTCTCTTATAGTCTCCCAATCATAGAGGAGTCCGAATTTGGAGCTGCGAATGCTATGGACAAAATTGAAGGAAGTGCAAGTGAAGCACTGGTTCACCTGAAAAGATTGCTTGAGCCCTAGGACAGTGAGGAAGGATGAGGACGGTGAGGTTAATGGGCAGGTGTTGCGCCTTCTGTGATTGCATGTGAAGTTGCCGTGGGAAGGGGTGAGGTGTTGGGGGTGATGGAGGCGTGGAACAGAGCGTCCCGGAGGGAGCGGTTACATTGGAATCTGATGGAGGGGTTGAGAGGAAGATGTGTTTGGTGGTGGCATCATGCTGGAATAGGCGGAAATGGTGCTAAATGATCCTTTGAATGCAGAGGTTGTTGGGGTGTAAAATAAGGTCAAGGCGGGCCCAATCATTGTTCGGGGTGGGAGGGAAGCGGGTGAGGGCAGAGGCGGGGGAGATGGGTCAGACACTTTTGATGACCTTGTCAAGCACTGTGGGGGAGGGTGGAAACCTCGGTTAAGGAAGATGCAAGACATGTCAGAAGCGATTTGGAAAGTGGTATCATCCGAACACATGTGAAGGAACTGAGAGAATGAGATGGAGTCCTTAAAGGAAGAGGGTTGTGAGAAGCTATAGTCGAGGCAGCTGTAGGAGGTGGTGAACTTGTAATGAACATTGCTGGGCAGTCCATCAACAGAATTGGAAACAGAGAGGTCAAGGATGGTAAGGGAACTGTCGGAGATTTTCCATATGAAGGTGATAGAGAGGCCCAAATTTGAAGCAGAATTGATACATCTTTCCAGGCCCAGACAAGAGCACAAAGCGCCACCAATTCAGTCATCGATGCACCTAAAAAAGCATTTTCAGTGGGATGTGGACTGAGTAGGACAGGAACAAGGATTGTTCCACATTACCCATAAATGAACAGGCATAACTAGTGACATTGTGGTTGCCCGTAGCCATACCTTTTATTTGGAGGGCGAGGGATAAGTTAAAGGAGATCTTTTTCAGTGAGAGAACAAGTTCTGCCAGGTGGAGAAGAAAGGTTGTGGATGTTGATTTTTTGGGCCTCTGCTCACGGAAGAAGCGGAGATCCCTCAGACCAACCTGGTGGTTGGAGGATGTGTAGAGGGATTGGGCGCTCATGGTTACGAGGAGGCGTCATATCAATGTCAACAATTTCCAGTTCCCTGGCCCTAAGCGGCTGGGAAGGGCTTCGGTAAGATCACAATTGGATTACTTTTTATTGAACATCGAATTTAGAACTGTTCTGAAAACAGGCTCATGCTAATCTGTATCAATGCCATCATGTAAAAATATTACATGTAGAAAGCCACCACCGGACCCTGTAAATTTCAACATACCATGTGGGAGTCGTTGACAAAGTTGCGTCGTCGCCAGACGAGTCATCCAGAGACCCAGGGTAATGATCGGGGGACACGGATTCGGATCTCACTCGAATTTGAATATAATACAAATCTGGAAATAAACGTCTACAAATCACTGTGAATCCATCGTTGATTGTGGTACAAATCCATCTGGTTAACTAATCCTTCTTTGGGCAAAAGAATCCGATGTTCTTACCTGTGGGACTTTATCTGACTCCAGATCCACAGCAATGGCAATAAGTTGCTTCAGAACACGAAATATCCCAAAAGGAATGAGACCGGAGAAATTACCAGGCATCGACCAAGGCACTGGAAATGACAACAAGAAATATAAGTCTGTCGACCCTGCAATATCCTCTTTACTAACATGGGGGCCGGGAGCGAGCTGTCTCACAGGCAGATCAAGCAACAGCCTGACATAGTCATCCTACCGGAATCATACAGAGAGAAAATGTCCCAGACACCACCATCACCATCCCTGAGTATCCCCTGTTCTACTGGCATGACAGTCCCACCGCAGACGCAGGGCCACAGAATAAATAGTTAGGAGGGAGTTGCGGTGGGTGAGCTCCACATGAAGTTCGGACCCGATGAAATCTCATGGCATCAGATGAAACATGGGCAAGGAAACATCCTGCTGATTACCACGGACCGCCGTCCCTCAGCTGATTAATCAGTGCTCCTCCATGTTGAATAAGGAGGAAGCACTGATAGTAAAAGGGCGCAGAATTTCCTCTGGGTTGGGGACTTTACTGTTCATCACAAAGAGTGACTAGTTAGTACCTCTACTGACCGAGATGGCCGAATACTAAAGGACATAGCGGTGTCTGCGGTAGGTGGTGAGGGAACCAACAGGAGGGAGAAAATATGTTTCACCTCATCCTCATCAATCTGCCTGCCGCAGATGCATCTGTCCATGGCAGTGTTGGTAGGAGTCACCACCGCACAGTCATTTTGGTGACCAAGTCCCACTTTCACATTGAGGATACCCTCCATCGTGCTGTGTGTCACTACCAACGTGCTGAATGGGATAGATTTCGAACAGATGCAGCAACTTAAGGCTGGGCCTCCATGAAACACTGAGGGCCATCAGCAGCAGCAGAATTGTCCTGGAACACAATCTGTAACCTCACGGCCCGGCATATCCCCCACTCTACCATTACCATCAAGCGAGGGGGTCAACCGTGGTTCAATGAAGAGTGCAGAAGGGCAAACCAGAAGCAGCGGCAGCCATACCTGAAAAAGATGTGTCAGCCTGTTGACGCTATAACACTGACTACTTGCATGTCAAACTTGCATAAGCACCAAGTGATAGACAGAGCTAATTGATCTCACAACCAAATAATTTTATCAAATCCCTGCAGTCATGCCACAAGCATTCGTGAATGGTGTTGGATGAGGGGTCTCCAGAAATATCCCCATCCTCAATGAAGGAGGAACCCAGCACATCAGTGCAAAACATAAAGCTGAAACAGAAGCAACAATCTTCAGCCAGAAGTGGCAAGTGAATTATCTATCTCGACCTCCTCCGGGGTTCCACACCGTTAGAGATGCCAGTTTTCAGCCAAATCGATTTATTCCACGTGATATGAAGAACTGGCTGAAGGCACTAGATAATGAAAAGATTATGTACCGTGACGGTATTCTGACAATTACGCTGCAGACATGAGCTCCAGAACATTCTGCGGCACTAGCCGAACTGTTCCAGTACATGTAAAACACGGGCACCTTACTGCCAATGTGCAAACATTCCCAGGTATTTTCTGTGCCCAAAAAGCAAGACAAATCCTACCCGGCCAATTACTGCCCCATCAGTCTACTCTCGATCTTCAGTAAAGTAACGGAAGGGGCTATCTTCCTATAGAAGATAGCCCTATACGGCCCTATAATGCCGTACCTACTTAGCGTTAACCTGCTCACTGACGTCCAGTTGGGGTCCTTCCAGGGCCGCTCAGCTCCCGAACCCATTACACTCTTGGTTCAAAGATGGACACTAGAACTTAATTCAAGATGTGAGATGAGAGTGACTGCCCTTGACATCAAGGCAGCGTTTGACTAAGTGTGGCGTCAAGGGGCCCTAACATAACTGGAGTCATTGGGAATCAGTGAAGAATTCTCTACGCTGGTTGGAGTCATACATAGCACAAAGGAAGATTATTGTAATTGTTAGAGGTCCAACATCTCAATTCCAGGTCATCATTGCAGGAGATGTTCAGGGTAGAGTCCTCGGCCCAGCATCTTCAGCTGCTCATCAATGACCTTCCCTCCATCATAAGGTCAGAAGTTGCGATGTTCGCTGATGATTGCACAATGTTCAGCACCATTCGCGACTCCTCAGGCACTGAAGCAGCCCATGTCCAAATGCAGCAACACCTGGACAATATCCTAGCTTAGGCAGATTTTAGGAACGAGAGAGTTGAAGTAAGTTATATTTTCATTTGTTGGTTTAGGAAATATTTTTGCTTTAATTTTCAAGTATGATTTTTGTTTCTCGATGTGTGGGTTAAAGTGGTGAATCCTTGGATATCGTTACATTTTTGAGAGGCGAGAGCAAGTGTAAGCTCGGTTTGTGTGCCTGCATTTTCAAAAACTTTTATGATCCTTGAGGTGGAGAGCTGTGTTATCAAATGGGGTAGTGGTTTAGGGAAGTTTTAGCACAAAGAATTTGCTATTTCCTAGCAATCGGATTCCGGAGAGGGTGGCGACACACACACATACACACAGACACACACGCATATGCACACGTACACAAACACATAAACACAGGTATAAACCGAAAGCAGTTTGAGTTCATTTGGTGTGGGTGTTCCAAGGCTGAAAGCACTTGCCAGGAGAAGGAACCTTGGCGAGGGGCTGGTAACAAGTCCGAAATGAAATTTGAAACCAGCTGGCAGGAGAAGCAGAAAGAGAAGTAGAGAGGTCTGATGAAGACCTACTAATCAAAAGAAGCAAACAGGAATCTGGACAAGTTCCTATTAGGTAGGTTTGGGAGTGAGAAGCAGAGAAAGGTTTCAAATTTCAAGGGGGAAGTTTCAGCATACAGATTTAAAGGAACTTCGGCTTCCAAAAAACAGAAGATCCAAGGAGACAGCTCGAGTTCGGTAAGGCCTTGCATTCGGCGCGTGAAGCAATGGTGTTCTTTTGGCATGGCTTGGACAGTGAGAGCGAATGCATGGCAGGAATCTTCAATGACGTGGCGATCCAGCAGAGCTCGGAGCCCTGCAGATGGACCGTTATGGAAGGTGTCTGAGAGAAAGCAGGGTTTGCGAGGATTCCAAATGGGTTTTTCGAGAGTGGAGGTTGGGAAGCCTCGTGTGAAAGACGGAGCTCAATGAGACAGGTTGGCTCAAGATTTGACAAGCGATTGGGGGGAGATGTCAGGTATCCATAGCATCTGTTCGGAATGGAACCAGACACTTGGTTTCAGGGTGTTGTATGCATTACCACATGTCGCAGATTGTTTTGCATGGACTGTGTAACGACTGTGAACATTAGAGTATAAGATAGATGTTCTAACTTGTGCTTTCTTAGTAAATCTGAATATATCTGGAAAGGCACAGTTATGGTGAAGGACTATTGTAATATTGTTCGTATTTTCAAGTTTAATAAATGTTTTATTCATTGTTAAAAATCCATCAGCTGCCTCCTGTAACTGTTCAGTCGGCACTCTCCACGCAACTAAACAAAAAATAAAACTTAAGATCTCTCAAGCTGGGTACCACCCTGGGATCAGACTTTTCCCTTAGGAACATCACCAGGGATCATACCACTGACAACTGGCAAGTGACATTCACGCAACGCATGTGCCAGGCAATGACAATCTCCAAGAAGAGAGAATACAACCATTGCCTCTTTTCATTCAAAGGCGTCCAACACTATGAACATCCTGGGGGTTACCATTGACCAGAAACTGAACTGGAGCAGCCATATAAATACTGTGGCTATAACAGCATGTCATTGGTTCAGAATTCTGCGGATAGTAACTCACCTCTTGTCTACAGAAGGCCTGTCCACCATCTACAAGGCACAATTCAGGAGTGTGATGTAATACTCTTCTCTTGCCAACATAGGTAGAGCTCCAACAACAGTCAGGAAGCGTGAGAAAATCTAGGACATAGCAGCGCTCTTGATTGGCACCACATCCACAAACTAACTCCCTCCACCACCGACCCACAGTAGCAGCAGTGTGTACGATGTACAAGGTGCACTGCAGGAATTCTCTGAGCCTCGTTAGACAGCATCTTCCAAGCCCACGACCATTATCATGTAGATGGACAAGGGGAGCAGACACATTGGAACACCACCACCTGGGAGTTCCCCTCAAGTCACTCAAAATCCCGCTTTGGAAACTTATCGCTGTTCCTTCCCTGTCGCTGAGTCAAAATCCGGGAACTTGCTCCGTAACAGCACTGTGGGTGCCTCTGTACCTCAGGGACCCCGGCGGTTCGAGAAGGCTGCTCAGCACCACCTCCTCAAGTGCTATTAGAGTTGGGCAAAAAATGTTGACCTAGAAAGCGACGCCCACATCCAATTAACCAATGTAAACAATAATCTAAAAGGAAACAGTGGATTGGCAGAAATGGGTCTTCTTCTAATTGGCCAGATCTAATGAATGGTCTGCCAAAGCGATCAGTGTAGGGCGCTAATTTTTTAAAAATTTATATGAACGATTAAATGAAGGTATTTAGTAAATTTGCTGATGACACAAAGATTGGGAGAATAGTAAGTTGTGAAGAGGACATAAGGAGGCTACAAGGTATGTAGATAGGTTAAGTGAGTCGTCAAATGCGTGGCTAAAGGAGAATAACATGGGAAAATGTGAAATTGTCAATGTTTTCAGGAAAATGTATTTAAACAAGAATCTTATTATCCAAATGGTGAGGGATTGCAGAGCTCTGAGATGCAGAGGGGTCGCGGTGTTCTAGTGCAGGAATCACTAAAGGCTAGTATGTAGGTACCGCAGTTAAATAGGAAACTTAATAGAAGTTGATCATTTATTGCGAAGGGTTTTGAATGCAATAGTAGGGATGTTATATTTGAGTTGCACAGATCACTGGTGAGAAAACAACTTGAATATTGTGTAGAATAGTGGTCTCGTTATTTAAGGAAGGATGGAATCCGTTGGAAGCCATTCAGAGAAGGTTTAACAGACTAATATCTTGAATGGGCGTGTTTTCTGATGAGGTAAGATTGGGCAGGCTAATCTTGTATCCACTGGAGTTTAGAAGCGTGAATGAAAGATAAAAGGTTCTGAGGGATCATGGCAGGGTCAATCTGGAGAGGATCCTTCCTGCTGTGAGAGAATTTAGAACTGGGGCCCACTGTTTAATAATAAGGCGTCACCCATTGTGCACAGAGATAAGGAGAGTTTTTCTTTCTCTCAGAGGGTCATGAGCCTTTGGAACTCTGTTTCTCAAAAGGTGGTTGGTGAAGAGTCTTTGAATTCTTTTAAGGCAGAGGTGGATCGGTCTTTGATAAGTAATGGAGGTAAGAGATTTTCAAGGATAGGCAGGGCTGTGTAGTTGAGTTTACAATCAGATCAAACACGATCTGCTGCAGCAGTCTCCAAGTCTTCTGGCTCATGAGATATGGACTAAATCAAGTGTGTCTCAGTACTCAGGTTAGACATGTATAAGTGGTGCCTGCTTTCACTGCCTGTCACACCTTCCATCACATTGTTGATGACTGAAATCGATCCCGCTTTTCCATACATTTTGTGTGTGCGTGTGTACAGGACATAACAGGCCAATTACCCTCTTCTCCCAGAAGGTGCCTGTCATGTAGTTGTCCTACAGCAGCTTGGCTGGAGCTGCGGCTTATTCTGGGGCACAAGACCTCAATGCTCTGGCAGTGATGCAGCCAGCCCCAGGGGCCTTTGCTGTGCCCAGAGACTTCACAAGTACCTTGATATTATCGAAGTGAATCGAGTGGCTTCAGTCTGGCATCTGTGATTCAGAGGAAGTGAGGTGGATGCCGGGATGGATCATCCACTCGGACCTTCTGGCCGAATATGGTTGCAAATCTTGCAGCCGAGTCTTTTGTGCTGACATGCTGTGCGCCCAGATCATTGAGGATATGGGTGTTTGCAGAGCCTCTACCTCCGGTCTGAATATTATGTTTTAATGGAACCAACATTAGATGTTGCAGAAATGCAGAGCTTTAATCTGATCGTTTGATTGAGGGCTGGCTTATATCTTCCAGTCGCATTGGACACCGCTGTTTGGGTTCCTGTAATATTCATGCCGTTTTGCCACATTCTTAACTCATTTTGAGGGGCGACTTGTGCTGATGGATTAACCCATTGCGGATATTAATAAACAT
This sequence comes from Cetorhinus maximus, assembly GCF_964194155.1. Lineage (NCBI taxonomy): Eukaryota > Metazoa > Chordata > Chondrichthyes > Lamniformes > Cetorhinidae > Cetorhinus > Cetorhinus maximus. Next base: position 278,572 of record NW_027596352.1, read on the forward strand.
TGAGTGGTTTACATTATTTAAAAACAAAAGCTTTCTGCAGATGATAGCGGTGTCATGGGCAGAAGCATTTGCAGATATAACTGGGTACCACGAGGCATTTAAAAAATGCAACCATATTATGTTAAACTGGTAACTCGTCCCAGCCTGAAGATTAATTTAGCTGTTTGTCTCCCTTCCTCACATTTAATGTACTGACGATAGTGGTTATTTCTCGGGGAAAGTGTGGTCTCTCGAAATGTGCCACTTACTACCTCTGGAGCATCTTCCAATTCGTTATACTATCGAGTTTACGTTCCTGTTTTTTATGCCCGTGTGTAATATCCATGCTGTTCTGCTTTACACAGTCACAGACTGTTCTGTCTGGTTCACTGTCACTTTTACATTCGATCGATTTGTGGCTACTTGTTGCAGTAAGTTAAGAGCAAAATATTGCGACATAAATACTGCATCTGTGGTTCTGGGAACAGTCAGTTTATTGAGCTGTTTGAAGAATGTGTTCTGGTATTTTATGTATACAGCTCAGTATTGGGGCATGAATTTCCCCTGGTTTAGTTTTGTGTCATTGGATGTTCAGAATTTACGGACATGGGCAACAATCGAGCTTCTTCATTACATTGTAACGCCGGGAGTCCAATTTTTCCTGGTTTTAGTGCTCAATGCTTTACTGGACAGGTATATTTTAGTGAGAAGCAGAGCCCGCAGGAGACTCCGGGCTCAGAGCAGTGGGGAGAGTCCCAAAGACACAGCGATGGAGAGTCTAAGGATATCCATCATTATACTCTTTATTATCTCAGGAAATTTCATCCTGTTATGAGCTGTCTTCACAATGTTTTCCATATGGTTGCGATTGGTAGGTTCGGGTTACACTTACGTAAGACCACCACCTTATATTCGGGAAATAGGCTTCATGCTGCAGCTCCTGAGCTGCTGCACAAACACTAGTTTGTATGCAGTCACCCAGACGAAGTTCAGAGAGCAGCTGAAGGCTGGGCTGAAATTCCCCTTTACTCCGATTCTAAAACTCATTCAATGCTGAGCTGAACTGAATGAATTCACAAGCAGAACACGCTCACTCCTCATGCTCTGCCCGACCCAGCTCTCCACAGCAGGTCCAGTGAGAGAGCTTAATACGAAGTCTCCGACTGACACAGGCTGAGCCATCCTCAGCCCGTGTCAGAGATATACTGAGGACTGGGAAAAGACTCCGGCTACCACCTAAATTGGATATTGGGCTTCAGGAAAGTGTAGGGTGTGATTATTCTACCTGGAGCCTCTGTTTGAAAAGCCCATATATCAGCATCTCACACAAAGTACCATGTGACTGCCCCCCACACCAATCAGAAAGTGACTTCCATCACACCCAGCACAAAGTCTCCCTCCACAGCAAAAATCAAATTGATTCCTGTGGACCCAACACACAACAACAAGCTGGACCTCCACTTCTGAGCACAATCATTCAAATCAAATTAATTCCCTCCAGTCAGTCTGATCATGTTCAATAGAAACCTCAGCGCTCACGTCATTCTGTTTCATTGTGTCATCAATGTGTATTCAGACATCAGTGTCACTTCACATGGGCTATAAAGGCTTCCATCCCAATTCGACAATGACTGCCTCAGCCTGGACTCGCATCTTTTGTCAGAGTTTTTGTCTCTTTGGATCGTCTGATCAAGGAATGAATTTAAAAAGGGTGAAATCCTCTTGTCAAACCCGTTTCACCGTCTTCAGATTAATGTGATATAACCCTACCCTCTGCGGGCCGCTCACCGCCACTACAGGCACAGATCTTTTCCAGTCTCAGAGAAGTTCAGTTACTGCATGGCAGCATCTTGAAACAGATTGAAGAAGTCTGAATATGGAACAATACTGTAAGGGATTGAAGATTGCAGCAGGGTGCACAGTATCACAGTATCACATATCACATCCACTCTGCAACTGCCTCTATACCCCATGGGTTTCCGTTTCCATTACATTTCTAACTAATGACGTCTGACCGCACGCCTTTGGCAATACTATCTGTATGACAAGAAACGGACTATCATCATCACTTTCAGCTGTTCTGGAAGCGGCCACGATCCAATTCATCAGATATGTTTGCTTTGCTATTAAGATTCCCATGTCCCTTGTATTCTATGAACCGATACATTGTTTACGGAGCGGCCTCGATTTTTGCCCTACAGCATGTCCTGTAGAAATTGAGCCACCAGCGACTGCCTGGCTGCAGTTAGAGTGTTTGTTCTTTTTTCAAAGCAGGGTGTAACATTTTCAAGCTTCAAGTCATCGGGCGTCACTCCCGTATACAAGGAAGAATGAAAGATTATGATCAGTGCCTCCGCTAAGACCACCACTCTTCACTCAGCAACCCTCGTACATATCTGTTCTGACACAAGAGCGCTGGAATGAAACGGGTTAACTGAACCTGTTTGTTCGGTGGCTGTAATTAATGTCAGTCTCCATGGAATTTAACTGTGCCTCTGCCAGGTTGCCCTCTTCTGTTTATAAGTGGCGCCTTTCAATGCGTTATCACATAGTATTATCGGGAGCATTCAATCCGCCACAAGCCGGGATCATCGGCTTAATAGAGAGGCAGAGGAGAGGACAGAATCTGAGAAGAATAGGTTGGAATGTTACAACAATTGATCAGAGACTGAGAATAATAGATTGGGAAGTTAAAACAATAGATCAGAGACTGAGAATAATAGATTGGAATGTTACAACAATGGATCAGGACCTGAGAATAATAGATTGGAATGTTAAAACAATGGATCAGGACCTAAGAATTAAAGATTGGAATGTTAAAACAATGGATCAGGACCTGAGAATAATAGATTGGAATGTTACAACAATGAGCAAGAGCTTCACCACGGCGCTAAACTTACTTTCTGCAGAAGATCATTGGATAACATTAAATTTGCGCATTTTATTTGCGCTTTTGGTTATTCAAGGAGTTTACTATCCCATCCTCGCTATTCTCGGTGTCCCTGGTAAGTCTTTACATTCAGAAATTAACTTGTGCAGCATGTTTAACTTCATTACAGTGCATGTCGTCTAAATTCTGGTAAGACCAGTGTCATTTTGTGAAGTTCTGACCACAAACTCCATTCCTGATCCACGGACCCCATACATCGTATCTGCTCATTTCTGTGGGTCATGGCTGTACTTGAGGGCTCAGTTGGCCCTCCAGTCTCTGCATGGTCAAGGGGGTTGTCAGGCGTAGCACCCGGCGGGGAGAATTAAAATTGAGTCACACACAAACTGCCAGCCAACATTCCCAATTCGGGCCCACAGGTGAGCAGTTCTGCGCCACAATTTAGTCTCCTCAGTTTCTTCCTTTGACTGACATTTGCCAACAGCCCCCAGCAGACCAGAACGCACGGCCCATTCCCTTTCCACTTTCCATGTCCCTACCTCCACGGCACCCACTGCCCCGGCGCTGCCTCATCCCTGCTGGAGCCCAGCATCCATGGCGCGCTGGAGTTCGGGTACGAGGTGGGGGTCAGTTGGGGAATGAACAACCGCAGATCCTCCAGTCTGTCCATGTATCAAACATCACTGGATCCACTCTGGTAAATAACGCCTATACTCCCTCCCAAACCTTTGTATCTTTCTGAAAGTGTGGCGCCCGATGTTTGAAACAACATACAGGACGGGACCAAAATACTGCTTTACGTAGCTTTATTATACCACCGTGCATTGTGTTCCCTCTGCCTCTATTAACACTGTGGATGATGCCATAAGCTCTATTCAGAGCGTTCTTAGCCTGTCCTGCCCCCGGCAGAGATTTGTGCACAAACAGCCCAGGTCTCTCTGTCCTTGCACTGCCTCTGATTTGGACAGTGGAGTTTGTATTCGTTACCTTAGACTGGATTGTAACCTCTCCAATATTCTCCCCATCCCAACCTCTCTTACTTCCTTTTAAAACTTTTTGTAAATTGTAATTCTGTTTTCCAGCTCTGGTTTAATGGGTTCAATAGCTTCTTCTTCAGTTCGGTGTAGTATTTGGTCCGATGTTGCTCCTGTCAAAAGCCTAGAAATGTTTGGTTATACTAAAGGTGCTATATTATTGTAAGCTGTCTTTGTTGTTGTTTTTTAAATGCTCCACATGTCAGGCAGAAACTGCAGCGAGGAAGCAAATGTGATGTTTCAGGCCGGTGAGCCTTGATAATGGAGGGGTTTAGGACCTGTCAGAAACAGCCCTGCCGAAGCCCCGGGTTTGAGATCCACTCACAAAACTGTTGGCAACAGGAGATCCAAGTCAGTAATCCAGGCAAACCAGCGTTTGTGTTACCAGCCCCTGGGCGAATAAAGGAGAAGGGCAGCGGAAGGAGGATTACACAGCTGGAAGAAAATAACCTGTCCAATCCAAAACTCATAGTTTAGCGTTCAGCATTGTGACAACTCAATTTCACCAGGGATAGTAGGAAGGGGGGAAGGTTGCTTAGATTTGGTTGAGGGTAGGGGGTCAACAGATTTTAAGCCATGCAGGGAAATTAAAACAGAATTTGGAATAGATTTTAATTCAAATATTTCAGTAACAACCTTTTATCGCTTTAATCTCTCCAGCCTTCCAGATCATCACTGGCTTTCCCTTTATTCGTTCCGGCACAATCATATTCACACAGCTCAGGACAGAAGAGCACAATTCAACATTTCAAGACTTGCCTAATCAAACTGGTCACTTTTGTCCCAAGCTAATTTCTATGCTTATCTTTCTTCCACACAGTTAATTTATTGTCAATTGTCACCTGTCTCGGGGAAACTGCGGTCTGTCCAAATGTGTCTCTCGCTACCTGGTGGCCATGTCAACGGCAGATCTACTGGTCGTGATCCTCGACCTGATCTTGAGACACATTCCAATCGTTTTTGCGGAACAGTTTCGTTTCCTGTATTCTATCCCTGTGTGTAATATCCATGCTGTCTTCCTATATGCCGCCACTGACTGTTCCGTCTGGTTCACTATCACTTTCACCTTTGATCGATTTGTGGCTATTTGTCACCAGAATATGAAAATTAAATATTGTACCGAGAAAACAGCGACTGTTGTTCTGGGAACAGTGACTGTGTTGAGCTGTTTAAAGAACATCATCTGGTATTTTACCCTCACAGGTCTGTATTTTCTGAGGAACGGGCCCTGGTTTTGTTATATACCTTTTGCTGTTCAGCTCTCTACGGTCTGGATGACTATAGAATTTCTCCATTACATTCTTACCCCCTGTGCCCCATTTTTCTTGATTCTGCTGCTCAAGGTTCTCACCGTCAGACATATTTTAGTCAGCAGCAGAACCCGCAGGAGACTCCGGGCTCACAGCAGTGGGGAGAGTCCCAGAGACCCAGAGATGGAGAGTCGGAGGAAATCCATAATTTTACTAGTCATTATCTCAGCCAACTTCATCCTGTTGTGGGCATTGTTAATATTGTTTTCTATATGGAGCCGGATATCATTCTTGGGGAATGTGCAAGTTGACCTAGATTATATTGTGATGGAATTGGGCTTCATGCTGCAGCTCCTGAGTTGCTGCACAAACACTGGGATTTACGCCGTGACCCAGACTAAGTTCAGGGAGCAGTTGAAGAATGTGCTGAAATATCCCTTTACTCCAATTCTTCAATCCATTGAATGACATTAACACTGACTGACTGAGAATGTCCATTTAATTTTGTATTTCCATTGGTGACCGGTCTGTTACTGTGCCGACAGCAGGCAAAGAGCAGGGTGGTGCTGTTATCTTTATGGTGACAGTGCAAATGGACAGAGTCTGTTCCACATGATGTTGTTTTCCAGCCCTGCACAGAGGCCCATACTGACTGGAGCACAGAGAAATAAAGGGTCGTGTCATCATTGAGCCTGCCCACTCCTGGTTGTCATAGCAACCAGGGCATCAACAAAAGCAGCAACAACAAGTATTGATGGTGTCTATCACTGGCCGGGGGAGTGCTAAGTCAGGTAATTGTGTTTGGCGGGTATTCCGGGCACACCAGGGCAGGAGGGTAATATAGCAGCAACAGTGGGGGAGGCGCCCATAACTGTTACACCGAGTAAGTGGCGTCATACAACAGGTGCAGCGTCGGAAGGTGTATGGTATTCCAGGAAATCGAATGAGGAAAGGTAATATACCGGGTACACAAGCTGTGGGGGTACGGCGATGTGATAATCCAGGTATACCGCGGGAGGAAGGATATCATACCTTGTGCACTAGATGTGGCGGTGTAGCGATGTGATATATCAAGTATAGCGTGCGAGGAAACGTGGTATAACGGGCTTTTATACCAATACCGACCCTCTAACTGTGCAGCAATACCTCAGTACTGACCCATGACAGCACATCACTGATCAGTACTGTGATTCTCCAACAATGTATCGCTCCCTCAGTACTCATCCGTCCACAGTGCCGGCATTCACTCAATGATGCCTCTCTTACAGTGCACTGCTCCCGCAGTACTGACCCTCTCATAATGCAGCACTGTGACAGCACTGAGCCTATATCAGTGAAGCAGTCCCTCAGTTCTGACCCTCTATCTGTGCAGCACTGTTGCAGTTATCACCCTCTGACAATGCGGCGCTTCTTCCGTGCTGAACCTCTGACAGTGCCGCACTCACTCCGCACTGACATTGCAATAGTGCGGCTATCCGTCAGTGCTGATCCTCCGATAGTGCAGCACTCCATTAGTACTGACCGTCTGACAGTGCAGCATTGGCTGAGTATTGAACCTTCAACAGTGCAGGTCTCCCTCACAATGACCCTCTGACAGTGAAGCACTCCCTAAACACTGACCCTCGAGCAGTGCAGCACTACTTCGCTACTGACCATCTGATAGTGCAGCCCTTTGTGCTCCCCCAATAACACTGTGGAGCTTTCTCAGTATTGACCCTCTGGCAGTTCAGCACTCTCTCATTACAATCCACGCAAAAATGCAACACTACCTCAGTACTAACTCGATGACAATGCAGCACTCCATCAGTAGTCGCCTTTTTAACAGTGCAGCACTCGCTCTGTTCTAACCTTCCAGCAGTGCAACAATCCCTCAGCATTTACCAACTGATAGTACAGCACTCCCTTACTACTGACTCTCCAGCAATACAGCTATCCCTCAGTACTGACCATCTGATCGTGCAGCACTTCCTCAGTGCTCCCTCAGCGGACACTTCATAGCTCCTTCAGTACTCACCCTCTGCCAGTTCAGCACGCTCTCGGTACTGGACATCCAACAGTGCAGCACTCCTTCAGCTCTGAAACTCTGACAGTGTGGCGCACCCTCAGCACTGACCCACCGATAGTACAGCACTCCCCTGTGCCGACCCTCTGACAGTGCAGCACTCTCTCAACACTCACCCTTTGACAGCACAGCTTTCCATCAGTACGGCCTCTCCCATAGAGCAGAGCTCCATCAGTACTGACCGTCTCGCAGTGCAGCTCTCCGAAAATGTTGACGCCACAACACTGCAGAATCCCCTTTTTACTGACCCGCCTTTATATCAGCTCTCACTGTCTATGACCTCCTAATCAGTGCATCAATGTCTAAATACTGACACTCCCACAGTGCAGCACTACCTCAATACTGAACCACAAACAGTGCAACACCAGCTGATTACACACCCTCCCGACAGTGCAACACTTCCTCAGTAAACACTCTCCGACACGCTGGCCCTCCCTCAGCACTGAAGCTCCGACAGGGCAGAATTCCACCTGTCCTAACCCACCGACTGTGCATCACTCTCTAATTCTCCACCTTTCAAGAGTGCATTATTCTCCCACCACTGACCCTCCAGCCTGTGGTGGAAGATAGAAATAGTGAGGTTGAATATCATTAGGACATTTTACTTTAGAGTTGAATCAGTGGTCACTCTTTGTTAAGGCGTACAAACCGGTTAAAGTCTTCACACAGGATACTTTGCACGTACAGTCATTTCAGAGGACCATTGGAACATTCCCTGATGATGTGAGAATTCACTGACATTTCAGAAGCCTTTTCGGAATCCAGTACCAGATATGGGCAATCTCCAGGAGAAAAAAAATCAGGAAATGTAAATTCTGTCCATGTGATAAAGTTTCACCCTTTAGCAAAGGCATGTTAAAACGATAGTACCATTCATTAATTATAAGTTAATGTGCAATTTGGAGTCATTGAAGTTTCAAGAATGAATCCTTTTAACCTGGTCCAGTGTATCACTAAGCTCTAGTGGACTATATTCAATAAGAAATCAACATTATCAGAAACCATTATGAAGGGCCGATGCGGCGGGGATATAGCCTTTCAATGACCGAATTGGAAAAAAAAAAATATATATATATATTGTAGGAGCATTCTGTAAAAATTTAATAGTCTAGTTCACACAAATACAGATGATGAGAATACTAAAACAAGGTATACTGGTTGTAAGAGTTGTTATTAGAACATATTAGAAAAAAAATATTTACCATTTAAACACTCAGAGTGACCATATAATGACACAGTCCTCAATAATTACACCATTATCAAAAATACTGAATAATAGAACCTTAAGAGGATGATTAAAGAGAAAGCAACTTAGACAAAGAAGCAACACCACAGTTGCCAAGGGCAACGTAATTCAATCAGAATTGACAGATAGAGAGGAAATCATACCGCTGAAAAAGCCAGCAGTATTAAAATCCTCATTTTACCGCTTCTCACTAGAGCTGTCCGCATGGCGAGACATTTCGAACTTCATTGCGCTGACCATAATCGGCTCACTCTTCTTGGCACTGAAAGTAATAATTTGCTTTAAAGCTTGATGCAACATTATAAGATATTTCTGACTGTACATTGTATAGTTTTATGTTATGGATTCTATATTAAAACTAAGATTATGCTTTCCATCTGTGTGTATCTTTAACGTTTCATGTACTTAACTATTTAAGGTAACTTGCATGTTCTGGCTCTTGAATAAATATTTGAATAATGTAGGAAACATAATGTCTCACTCAGTATTCTGTATGCGACTTCACAGAGCTCAACAGTACACCTTCCTAATGAGGGAATTAACTTATATAACGAGAGCCACGGACCATTATAATATCTGTGTATTTGTTACATAGCTGAGCATTATATTGTTTTCAAAGGACAACCTTACTGAAGGGTACGATCGCTGCTGGAATCTTTCACTCAGTGTGTGGTGGATCATTTCTTCAGTCCCCAAGCAAGAGTATGTGAGAGGTGTACATTTTAAATTCAGGTGAAAGTAATTATCAGGGAAGAGGTCGTTATCTGGGACAGCCCCTTATGGATCAAGGTAATAATCCACATCAGACCCTGCGGCATTGCAGCACTCCCTCCGCAATGACCATTTGACAGTGCACTGCCCCCTCAGTACAGAGTCTCTGACAGTGCGTCACTCCCTCAGTACTGACACTCCGATTGTGCAGCACTTCCTCATTACTGAACGTCTGACATTCCCCCGCTCCCTTCAATTAGCACTGAGCCCCACCTCCACCGCTCTTATACAATAAGGTAGTCGTGAATTCAGTGGACCGACATGTTCTCACTGTTAAAGGTTTGGACACCTGAAATAATAAGAGAATCACAGAATCGCCGCATTGCGACTGAGCAGAAAGAGGCCATGCGGCCCATCGTGTCTCTACCTGCCGCCCGAATGTGCATCATGGCTCAGTGCCGTCCTCCTGACTTTTCCCTGTAACTCTGCACATTGTGTCCATATGAATAATCATGTAATGGCCTCTTGAATGCCTCGATTGAACCTGCACCCAACACACTTCCAGTTAGTCCACTGCAGTCCAGAAGCATTTGCTATGTGAATCAATCTTTCCATCCCCTCAAGCCAGATTTAACAGGCCGGATTGGAAAGGTAAGAGTCACAAGGCAACGGTACTGCAACAATGGATGATCTCTCTGTGAGCTTTGTTGTCTAGAGTTGGCGGTTGCAATCATTTCACTCAGGGCCGGCGGTCAAAATATATTTTTTTTAAGTATTGGAGCTAAATTAGTTCAAGTGTAATCAATGGACATTGAGGGTCTGTAGGGTCGATATGTTTCTTCATATCAGTGAAATATTTTCAAATTAAGGATGCGTAAACTAAAGGTTTATTTGACAAGATACCAGAAAATGCCAGGTCACCGTGGAGACTGTTGGAGTTTTCGGAGATTCTCTGGTTTCAGTTGATCTGCCAGATTCTTGAGATTGTTTAGCAGCAACTGGGAGAGCCGCAGTGAAGCAATCCCCAACTAGATTGTGACACAAGTATATTGTCCCTTTAATGTGGGGGCCAGACAGCACCCAATGGACCAGGTGTCACCTTCCTGAGTGCTGCTATGACTCGAAATATGTATTTTCTAACAATCTTATCCACGTGCATGGCCACATTCACAGGCCTGAGACGTGGACAGGTTCTGTTTCTGCAACGTTCGGTGTAGAGGTCGGGTATGTGTGGGCATTAATTTTCCAAAATTCGCTGGATTCTGGAAAGGTCCCATCAGACTGGAAAGCAATAAATTTAACCCCTCTTAACACGAAGGGAGGGAGAGGAAATCAGGGAACGATAGGCCAGTTAGCTTGACGCCTGTCGTGGGGAAGGTGTTAGAATTGATCGTTAACGGGGTTCTAGCTGGGCACTTGCAAAACCTCAAGGTAATGGGCGAGAGTCAGCATGGTTTTGTGCAAGAAGTATCATGGTTAACCGATTTATTTGATTTGTTTGATGTTGCAACTTGCGCCGTGGATAAAGGGGAACCTGTAGATGTGCTGTGCTTGGGCTTCCAGAAGCATTTGATAAGCTGCCACATGAAAGGCTATTGCAGAAAACAAAAGCTCAGTGTTTAGCGGGTAACACAGTAACACGGATAGAACATTGGCTGGCTCGAACATTGGCAGGGGCGGGGCATGATGCTCCTTTGTCTGAGTGGGGGCGGAACATGTTGATCCACTGTGAGAGCGGGAGCGAGGCCTGTTGCTCCATTGTCAGAGCGAAGGCGAGGCCTGTTGCTCCATTGTCAGAGCGGAGGCGGGGCCTTTTGCTGTTTTGCCAGAGCTGGGTGGGGCCCGTTTGTCCATTGTCAGAGCGGAGGCTTGGCCTGGTGCTACATCGTCGGAGAGGAGCTGGGCCTTTTATTTTTTGTCAAAGTGGAGGCGGGGCCAGTTGCTCCATTGTCAGAGCAGAGGCGGGGCCTGTTGCTCTATTGTCAGAGCAGAGGCGGGGCCTGTTGCTCCATTGTCAGAGCAGAGGCGGGGCCTGTTGCTCCATTGACAGAGCAGATCCCGGGCCTGGTGCTCCATTTCCGGACCTGAAGCGGGACCTGCTGCTTCAGTGTCAGAGGGGTGGCGCGGCCGGTTGCTCCATTTTCAGAACGGAGGCGGGGCATTTTGCTCCATTTTTGAAGCGGAGGCGGGGCTTGTTCCTATATTGTTAGAGCGGAGATGTGACCAGATACTCTGTTGCCTGTTACTGCATTGCCAGAGCGGAGGCGGGGCCTGTTGATCCATTGTCACAGAGGGGGCGTGGCCTGTTGCTCCAGTGACAGGGCGGGGGCGGGGACAGTTTATCAAATATCAGAGCGGGGGCGGGCCTGTTACTCCACTGTCAGTGCGCAGCATGGGCCTTTTGATGCATTGTCAGCGCTGGGGCTGCGCCGGATGCTCTTTTGTCATAGCAGGGGCGGGGACAGTTGCTACGTTGTCAGAGCGGGGATGGGACCTGTTGCTCGATTGTCATAGCAGGGGCGGGTCATGTTACTCCAATGTCAGAGCGGAGGTGGGGCCTGTTAATCCATTGTCTGAGCGCGGGCGGGGACAGTTACTACATTGTCAGAGCGGGGTCGGGGCCTATTACTTCATTCTCAGAGCGGACACGGGGTCTGTTGATCAATTGTCAGAGCGCGTGGCGGAGCCTGTTACTTCATTGTCAGAGCGGGGGCGGGGCCTGTTACTTCATTGTCAGAACGGAGGCGGGGCCTGTTGATCTTTTGCCAGAGCGGGGCGGGGCCTGTTGCTCCATTGTCAGAGCGTGGGAGGGGCCTGTTGCTCAATTCTCAGATCGGAGGCTGGGCATGCTGCTCCAAGGTCGGAGCTGAGTTGGGGCCTGTTGCTCTTTTGTCAGCGCGGAAGCGGGGCCTGTTGCTCTTTTGTCAGCGCGGAAGTGGGGCCTGTTGCTCTTTTGTCAGCGCGGAAGCGGGGCCTGTTGCTCTTTTGTCTGCGCGGAAGCGGGGCCTGTTGCTCTTTTGTCAGCGCGGAAGCGGGGCCTGTTGCTCTTTTGTCAGCGCGGAAGCGGGGCCTGTTGCTCTTTTGTCTGCGCGGAAGCGGGGCCTGTTGCTCTTTTGTCAGCGCGGAAGCGAGGCCTGTTGCTCTTTTGCCAGAGTGGGGCGGGGCGTGTTGCTCTTTTGCAAGGGCGGGGCGGGGCCTGTTGCTCTTTTGCCAGAGCGGGGCGGGGCCTGTTGCTCTTTTGCCAGAGCGGGGCGGGGCCTGTTGCTCCATTGAAAGATCGGACGCTGGGCATGCTGCGCCATGGTCGGAGCGGACGTGGGACCTGTTCCTTTTCTGTCAGAGAGGAGGCGGGGCATGTTGCTCCATTGTCAGAGCAGAGCCCGGGTCTATTGCTCCATTTTCGAACCTGAGGCGGGGTCTCTTGTTCCATTGTCGAAGCGGAGGCGGGGCCTGTTCCTGGATTGTCAGAGGGGAGACGTGACCTGTTACTGTGTTGTCAGAGAGGAGGCGTTGCCTGTTACTCTATTGTCAGAGCGGGGGCGTTGCCTGTTACTCCATTGTCAGAGTGGAGGCGGGGCCTCTTGCTATTTTGCCAGAGCGGGTCGGAGACTGAAGCACTCATGAAAGAGCGGGGGCGGGGCCTGTTACTTCATTGTCAGAGCGGGATCAGTTCCTGTTACTTCATTGTCAGAGCGAGACCAGTTCCTGTTACTTCATTGTCAGAGCGGGAGTGGTTCCTGTTACTCCATTGTCAGAGCGGAGGCGGGGCCTGTTGATCAATTGTCAGAGTGGGGGCGGGGCCTGTAGCCCCATTGACAGAGCGCGGGCGGTGCCTGTAAGTTCATTGTCAGAGCGGGGGCGGGGCCTCTTGATGCATTGTCAGAGGCGGGGCTGCGCCCGATGCTATTTTGTCAGAGCAGAGGCGGGGCATAAAGCTCTTTTGTCACAGGAGAGGAAGGCCTGTTGCTCTATTGTTGAGCAGAGGCGGGGCCTTTCGCACCATTTCGGAGAGGATGCGGGGCCTGTTACAGCATTGTCAGCACGGGGGCGGGGCCTGTTGCTGTATTGTCAGAGTGGGGACAGGGCCTGTTGCTCCATTGACAGAGCGGGGGCGTGGCATGTTTCACTGTTGCCATACCGGGGGTGGGGCGAGGAACTTTTTTTTCAGAGCAGGGTGGGGCATGATGATCTTTTATCAGAGCAGAGGAAGGCCTGTTCCTCCATTGTCGAGCAGAGAAATGCCTGTTCATCCATTGTCGGAGATAATGCGTGGCCTGTTCCTGCATTGCCAGCACGGGGGCGGGGCCTGTTGCTCTATTGTTAGAGTGGGGACAGGGCCTGTTACTCCATTGACAGAGCGGGGGCGTGGCATGTTTCTCTGTTGCCATACCGGGGGCGGGGCCAGTAACTTTGTTTTCAGAGCTGGGTGGGGCCTGTTTCTCTATTGTCAGAGCGGAAGCGGGGCCTGTTGATCCATTGTCAGAGCGGTGGCTGCGCCCGCTGCTCTTTTATCAGAGCAGGAGCGGGGCATGATGCTCTTCTGTCAGAGCGGAGGGTGGTCTGTTGCTCCATTGTCAGAGCGGATGCATGGGCCTGTACCTGAATTGTCAGAGCAGAGGCGGGGCCTGTTGCTCCATTGTTAGAGCGGAGGCGCGGCCTGTTTCTCCAGCGTCAGAGAGGAAGCGGGAACTGTTGCTCCATTGTCAGCACGGGGGCCGGGCATGTTGCTGTGTTGTCAGAGTGGGGACGGGGCCTGCTACCCCAATGTCAGAGCGGGACCGTGGAATGTTACTCCATTGCCATGATGGGGGCGGGGCCTGTTACACTGTTTTCAGAGCGGGGGCGGGGCCTGTTTCTCCGTTGTCAGAGAGGGGGCGGGGAATAATACCCCATTTTCAGAACAGGGTTGGTTCCTGTTACTCCATTATCAGAGCGGAGGCGGAGTCTCTTGATCCATCTTCAGAATCTGGGCCGCGCCCCATGCTCTTTTGTCAGAGCAGGGGTGGGGCTTGACGCTCCATTGTCGGAGCGGAGGCGGGGCCTATTCCTTTTTGTCCGAGCGGAGGCGTGTCCTGTTGCTCCATTCTATAAGCGCACAGCGGTGACGTTTGATTCATTGTCTTACCCGAGCCGGGCATTTTGCTCCATTGCCTGGGCGGGGGCGGAGCCTGTTTGCTTTATTGTCAGAGCGGGGCGGAGCCTGTTTGCTTCATTGTCAGAGCGGGGCGGAGCCTGTTTGCTTCATTGTCAGAGCGGGGCCGGGTCCTGTTGCTTCATTGTCAGAGCGGGGCCGGGTCCTGTTGCTTCATCGCCTGGGCGGGCCGGGTCCTGTTGCTTCATTGTCAGAGCGGGGCCGGGTCCTGTTGCTTCATCGCCTGGGCGGGCCGGGTCCTGTTGCTTCATTGTCAGAGCGGGGCCGGGTCCTGTTGCTTCATTGTAGAGCGTGGCCGGGTCCTGTTTCTTCATTGCCAGAGCGGGGCCGGGTCCTGTTGCTTCATTGTCAGAGCCTGGCCGGGTCCTGTTGCTTCATTGTCAGAGCGGGGCCGGGTCCTGTTGCTTCATTGTCAGTGCGGGGCCGGGTCCTGTTGCTTCATTGTCAGAGCGGGGCCGGGTCCTGTTGCTTCATTGTCAGAGCGGGGCGGGGCCTGTTGCTTCATTGTCAGAGCGGGGCCGGGTCCTGTTGCTTCATTGTCAGAGCGGGGCGGGGCCTGTTGCTCCATTGTCAGAGCGGGGCCGGGTCCTGTTGCTTCATTGTCAGAGCGGGGCGGGGCCTGTTGCTCCATTGTCAGGGTGCGTGCGGGTGCTGCCATTGTGATGTCAGGGTTGGGTGGGGCCTGTCGGTTCAGTGATTTAGTGGGTGTGGCTATGGGGAAAGCGCTCACCTTTTCAAGTTGAGTGGACAAGCCCCTCTCGAACACGTGGGTCACAAGTGACCGCTCCCATTGCTGCCGCCGTAGCAACCAGGAAAGTTGTCCAAACAGAAAACGCACAGTTAGGGGCTGGTATCTCAGGGACATTGGATGAGTGGTGATATCACAGGAATCCGTCGTTAAGGGGAGATATACCAGCTGCTCCGGGTGGGAGGTGGTCTTTGTCCACAAGTGAGAAAGGAGATATACTTGCTGCACATTGCGCGTGGGGTGGGGGGTTATATCCTGTACACTGGGGCAGGGAGTTAGATAGAAGAGGTACACGCATCGTTAGAGATAGACTTGACTGACCGAGTTAGCATCAAGTTTTCTCGGCACCCTTGGAGAGGGAGATAATGCAGAAAGGGAGATTTATAAAAGCTGCAGAGAAAGAACACTGTGATATATAAGTTACACAAGGGGACAGATTTACTCCATACACAGGGTGAATATCTGATAGATCAGGTACACAGGAGGATGGGAACTGCTACAATGGGTGAGAGGGGAGGTTTACCAGGTACACCAGGGCGAAGGTGGGGTGAATATTTAAGTTCGACCGGGAGAGGGTATATACGAGCTTGTTGGAAGAAGGCGAAAATATGTGATTTGAAACTCGGTATTTACTTCAGGGACTGTTAGAGTTACCGGGTCTCTTTCAGGCTCAGGTTCTGCGCTGGTGTAAGAGTCTGTATTAGAATCTGTTTTAGATTCAGGGTCTGATTTAGTTACGCCTGGTCTTCAGGTGAGATTGTACATTATTTTAAGGCTAAGTGGCTTTATTAGATACATGGATTGTCATAAATTCAGTGCCTGAGGGAGACAAAGATAGTGTGCGTGTTTGAGAGAAAGATAGAGATAAGGATAGCGTGTGTGAGACAAAGAGAGAGAGATTGAGACAGAGTCATGGGGAGATGGAGTGAGAGAGAGAGAGAGACGCAGAAAGTGAAATAGAGACAGAGTGACCAAGGCAGCTTGAGTAAACCAGACAGACACAGTGAAACAGCACAGGGCAGAAACAAAGAAGTAAAACAGGCAGAAAAAAATGTTTCTAAGGAATAGACAGAGATTAAGGAAAGGGACAGAGAAAGGGAGAGAGACAGACAGCGGAGGAGACTGAAAACAGAAACAAAGAGTGACAGAAACAACAAGGTAGAGCAGCATTGGAGAAACAGGGAGTCAATGGGATGCAGGGAGACAGATAGAAAGAAAGTGCCAGATAAAAATAGAGAGAGCAAAAGGGAGTGAGAGAGACAGAAATAGGGAGTGTCAGGCAGGTAAAAAATCAGACAGAGAGAGGGAGAGATGTTGCCACACACAGAGAGTTAGGGTGAGAAAACAGTGAAAGAAAGCAATAGGCTTGGACAGTAACTGATAGTGAAATGGAAAGAGTGGCACAGAGAAGCAGGGGCAGGGAAAGAGACAGGGTGAGAGGGACAGGGCAGGGCATAGAGAGAGGAAGCGAAAGGGGAGTGATGGCACTGGACTCAGAGGCTCCGAGGGAGATGCAGGGAAAGCATGTTTAGAGATACAGAGATTGATACATGGACAGAAATATAGGCAACGTGTGGGACTCAGATACTACGATGGATAGGATCCTCTATCTGTTTTATGGAAATGTCATCCCCCAGCAAGGGCCTGTTTTCTGATCTCCCAAATGATCACTATTGCAGGCGAAGACAAAGGAAACTACAAAGGAGCTCTGAAATTCCCTGCAAAGCGTGGCAGCATTGAAGGCAATGAGTGGCAGGAGCTTGTTCCCAATCGATCAGAATGGCAACATCTTGTCCATCAAGCTGCATTGCGTTTCATGCCTTACCGGCTTAATGATGAGGCAGAGCGGCAGCAGAGAAGGGAAGGCAGTGGAACAACGTAGTACTCTAGGGCAGTGCCTCGCGTGTCGCCCTGCCTCATGCGCCCAGAGATCTGCAGGTCAAGAATCAGCCTCTTCACCCACACGGTGACAATGGCAGATACTCTGGAGTCCGAGCAGATGTAATCCTAGAATCCAGGGACAGTCGGCGATGACCAATTAGTTTCAGGGCGTGTGTTAACTTCAAGGCCTGGTGTAGTTTGAGGTCCTGCAATAGTCACAGGGTCTGTATTCGATTCACAGTCTGAATCATTACCGGGGCCTGTAATGGTCTCATTTCTGCATTATTTTCAGGGTATTCATTAGATTCGGGGCCTATGTTTGTTTCACGGGTTTGATCTGTTTGGGAGACTGCAGTTGTTGCTGGGTGCAATTGCTTCTGCTCTTTATTCATTACCGTATAAGTAAGATCAGCCTCTGGCACAAAGAAACTGTTCAAGACAAGTGTAACCATGACATAAGGGCCTCTGGCCTTTGTTAGGCCTCTGGCTTCCGATGGCCACTGTAGGCACTCAGTCATCGAATCATACAGCAGCGGGAGAGGCAACATGTCTATCCTGTCAGTAATAAATTAATGGCCTCTTATTCGTCTCAGGGCCCGTGTTGTTCTTAGTGTTCAATATTAAGTGTGTGATACTACATTTTCCAAGGCCAATAAAATCAATCGTTCTCTCCTCCCCTCCATTAGATGAGCAAATTTCCACTGTCTGTACACGTGCAATTCTATTTTGAAGGTTATGTGTCCATCTGCCTCCACCAGTCTTTCAGGCTGAAAATCCCTGACTTCTTCCGCCAACAACTGTTTATCCCATCTCTGCTTCTTTGTCAATCATTTTAAATCTCTGCTCGTCACTGACACTACTTCTAGGTTCACTCGTTATTTACTGCAACAAATCACTTCATGAATTTTAATGTATCTTTTAAACCTCCCATTAATTCTCTCCACCTAATTCAAGCCTCTCACCCCTGCT
Organism: Cetorhinus maximus; assembly: GCF_964194155.1. Lineage (NCBI taxonomy): Eukaryota > Metazoa > Chordata > Chondrichthyes > Lamniformes > Cetorhinidae > Cetorhinus > Cetorhinus maximus. The sequence continues at coordinate 296,494 of NW_027596352.1, forward strand.
GCAATTCCAGTAAAATTCCTCTCTTGCAGCCTCTCCAAGGCCTTGACATCCTTCCTGAAATGGGCTCACCGGAAAGATACACAATACTTTAGCTAAGGCTTCACCAAGTCTTAAAAATTTACACATCTTTTGGTCTGCATTTCTGAATTTTGTAAAATCTGAATCTCTATCAATGAAAATATATTGTTTTTTAATACTCTAGAAAGTGTGCCCTGGCATATATATTGCATTGGTTATATCAAAACCCTTATTTATTATTGATCAACTCCTACATTAGCCCTATTTTCTCCTTCTCAATCCTCTCTATACACTATCCCACTCCTCAAAAACTCTCAGTCTCTTAAAACCCTCAGAATATTAAAACAATGGATCAGAATCTTAGAACAATAGATTTGAATGTTACAACAATGGATGAGAATCTGATAAAAATAGATTGGAATTGTACAACGATGAATCGGAATCTGAGAACAATGGATTGGAATGTTACAGCAATGGATTACAATCTGAGAATTATAAAATGGAATGTTACAGCAATGAGCAGGAGTTTATCGCCTTTGCTTTGTGAACTTAATTCATATTTTGATTGGATGTCATTGAAACGCCGGATCTATTGGCCACTCCAGTTTATTTAAGCGGGTTGCTATCCATTCCTCGCTATTAGTGGCGTCCCTGGTACGTCTCACTATGTACGGTCATTAATTCCACAAACAATGTTTAACTGAATTACTCATCTCCATCAAATATATAAGTGTTTCGCGATTGCAAATAGTTTCACCCAGTTCAGGAAAACAGAGACAACAGGATGATGATTATCATCGAGTTATGCAATTTCAGTATCATATTTCAACTCTTTTGTCTTTCACCATGTAACATACATTACAGTTTATTAGTGCGAATACAGTAGTTTCAACACTTCACTAGATGCAGCAACATACTGGAACATTCAGCGCCTTCAGGCAAACATTTTTTTTTAAATTAAGCTTGTATATAATTCCATTATTTTCACTCTTCCTTATAGTAAACATATTGACGATTGTGATCTTAATTCAGAGAAATTGTGGCCTTTCCAAATGTGTCATTCGATACCTGGTGTCCCTGGCATCAGCAGATCTACTGGTCATTATTGTCGACCTGATATTGAGACACGTTCCAATTGTTTATTGGGAATATTTTAATTTCCTGCAGGGCCATGCCTGTATGTAATATTCATGCTGTCCTGCTTTATGAAGCCACTGGCTATTCTGGCTGGTTCACCGTCTCTTTGACCTTGGAACTGTTCGTGGCCATTTGTTGCCAGAAGTTGAAAAGTAAACATTGCACTGAGAAAATGGTTCGTGGTTCGAGGAACAGTGACTGTGCTGAGCTTGGTAATTAATGTTTTCTGATATTTTATGCTATCATATTGTTATTTGCTAATGAACTGTCCATGGTTTTGTATTTTGACTTTCTAATTTCAGTCTCTAGGGCCTGGGTACCTATAGAAATTACCCATCACATTTTTAACCCCTGTGTCCCATTTGTCCTGATTCTGCTGCTCAATGTTCTCACCGTCAGACACATTTTAGTGAGCAGCAGAAGCCGCAGGAGACTCCGCGCTCACAGCAGTGGGGAGAGTCCCAGAGACCCAGAGATGGAGAGTCGGAAGAAATCCATCAATTTACTATTCGTTATCTCGGCCAAATTCATCCAGTTGTGAACGATGTTGAGTGTTTTCTATATGCAGGCAGATATTTTATATGATGCCTGGTCCTGTATTGATGGGTGACTCTTTTTCGAGAATTGGGCTTCATGCAGCAGCTCCTGAGTTGCTGCACAAACACAGGGATTTAGGCCGTGATCCATACAAGGTTGAGGCAGAAGTTGAAGAATGTTTTGAAGTTTGCCTTTACTCCAAGTCTTCGATGCTTTTGAGGATTTGAAGAAATTAATCACTGAGAGTTTCCACCATTTTACCATTTGATTTTTCTCTTCCAGCGGGGCGGTGAGCTGCCTCTGTTGTGACACAGTGGGGACCGGTCCTGCCCCTATTGTAAAATATGGGGGACAGGATGTGTCCTTGTCGCGACAGAGCGGGCTGCTGCCTATCACTCTGGTGACGGGGGGATGGTGGAGCCTGTGACTATGATTAGAGAGCGGGGAGGACTCTTCTGCTAGGGGGACATTGAGGCAGGTGGCTTTGCTATGGTAACAGAGAGGGAATGGGCCCGTCGCTCTGATGTCAGTGAGGGCAGGGCCTGTCACTGTTAATGCGAAGCGCGGAATTCCTTCTGGCTCTATTGGCAGACGTGGGAGCAGAGACTCTGACTCTGGAAACAGAGTGAAGATGTCCCTCTCTCTATGGGTACAGAGCTAAACTCGTAACTGCCTTTATGGTCACTGGTCGGACAACGGCCTAGTAACAATCCTGGTGGCAGCTGCCTTCCTCCAGTCTCCTAACAAATTGGAGCCTAGATGTGGGGGTGGGGGGTGGGGGTGAGGGTGAGAACAATTGCCACCGCCGAATTGCGGGGAAACAAGAAGAGGAAGAGGGAATGCCATGCCAGGTAAACTGGGAAATCTTGCTCCTGACACAGGTTCACTGGCGAAGAGTGAGTTAACGCAGGAAGATGGGGGAGAGGGTATGTGAGCACGGTGGGGTTCTTATAAAAATAAATGCAGCAATAATTTTTCGATATTGTTTGTGCTTTAAAAATATTTTCCTTTTGAAAAGAATCAGTGTGAGAAACGTTGAAAACTTTATTGAAAACTTATAGAAAATTTTAGCAAGATGCATTTTGTAACGGTTAATCATTGATCATGTATTGCAGAGGAATTACAGAATAGGGATTAGGGTCTGATAACTGTACCAGATGTGCACATTGCAGTCTGGAATAATCCAAAACTACCATCTCCAGCCAATATTTCCATTGTGGAATGAGGAGAGAGTTCATGTACAGGATCTGGTGGTAAAAGAGTGAATGCACCACCCTAGTGAACTGCGCACAGTGCTGCAAATTTCAACCCTTTTCAGCATTGCTCAATATTCTAACTTCATCAAACTGCTTCCAGAGGCAATCATGCAGTATTCTCTGAAACTGGCAAAGACCAGCGCCTGTTTTGGCGGTGAGGGGCCAGCAGAGGCTGGGGTTGTATCACTTTAATTACACGGCAGTAAATGGGTTTGAGAAAAGCCTTGGAACCTGGGCGCTGGGAATGTGGAATCAACTAATCACTTACACTCCCATCCTGTCTGATGCTGAGCCTCACCACTCAGTGAGCAGCCCTTATAGAGAAAGAGAGGCAGTAATACTTCAGAAGATCCAGTAAAAAAATAAGCTTCTTAAAACGTTCAGGTTAAGCTTTCAGGAGTTTATTAAGCACGAAATCGAAGTAACAACCATTACACACATAGTACAAAAACATCCAGATTTCCCTTCAAAGCGGATTATCACAGACTCAAGCGTGTTCCAGTTGTAAACTCAGTATTCAGCCACTCAATCCTTTGCAATTGTAATGCTCATTGCATTCTGCCGCTTCACTGATGCCTTTCTAACTGAGAGATTTCCTTGTCTGATTGTCCATCAATGGAAGCCCTTACTGCTGACCTGTAGGGTCAATGTACCATTTCACAACATTTCTATTGATGGTCGTCAGTGAAAATGTGTTAGAAAACAGACTTTTCACTTCCACAGAATAAAATGCTGATCAGGGAAATTTCATTCAATCCACCTCTTTTCTGTAACTTCAGTTAATTCAGCTGCTCCCCTTACATTTACTTTCAATCACTTCAACATGAACTTAAATTTACACAGCAGGTCTAACACCGCTAATGTAACACAAAATCATTCTTATATCCATTAAAAAACTTGACTTGTGAGTTTATATCTGATTCTGCAAAGCCCAGCACCAAATTATTCCCCCATTCCATAGAAGCGTTGATTAAAAACACCATATCTTCCCAGAGACTGACCTTTAAAAAGGGACTCTCTGTTGTCCCTGTGCCCGTTCTCAGTGCTGACAGGTTGATGAAGCTTTAGGACCTGCACACAGTGGGAGATCTTTGATCGAAAGGCCTCATTAAACAAGAGATCACTTCATTGCTGAAACGGGCTGGCGCTGAGGATCAGTCTGGCTTCAGACTGACCAGAGCTCACTAATTTAAAAAAGGGACTCATCCTCTATTTAACAAAGCAAAGGCTGAATAACTCCCCCACTCTAGCAGTTTGGAGCTGAATCAATAGCGGTATCAGAATCACACATGTCTAGCTGCAGATGATCACATTGCTGACAGAATCATTATGTTAAAGAAGCTGAAGATAAAGCATAGCCGCTATCGAGCGAGTATGTAAAACAGATAGAGACGGGATTACGGCTGCTCGGTGACACTCTCCATCTCTTTCACGGTTCCGGTGGGTCCACACCTGAGCACTGAATGTCTTCCCGCTTCAAGCCGATTAAACATTGATCCTTCTGGAGCTGCGGAAAACAGAAGAAATGACGGATGGATGTCACAAGCAAGGGAGGAATTGGGCAGAATGACTGGATGTGTGAGAGAAGGATCGATCATGAGAATTATCTCCTTTTTAATCATTCATGGAATGAGGGCTTTCAGGTGGTGGTGTTCACATCTGTCTGTTGTCCTTGTCCTTCCCGATGGTAGTGGTCTTTTGATTGGAACGTGCTGTCGAAGCAGCCCTGGTCAATTCATGCAGAACATCTTGTAGATGGTACACACTGCTGCTACTGTGTGTCGGTGGTGGAGGGAGTGTATGTTTGTGGATGGGGTGCCAATCATGCGGGGCTATTTTGCGCTGGATGGTCTCGAGCTTCACAAGTGTTATGGGAGTTCACTCATCTAGGCTAGTGGGGAGTATTCTATCAACACCTGACTTGTGCCTTGTAGATTATGGACAGGCTTTGGGGAGTCAGGAGGTGAGTTACGTGCTGCAGGATTCCCAGCCTCTGTCCTATCCTTGTAGCCACAGTGTTAATATGGCTGGTCGAGTTCACTTTCTGGTCAAATGAGAGGAGAATATCCAAAGGGTAAATTGGGACAGTTATATGAGGGGGAAGTTCATGATCAGTGATTACAGTTTGTGAAAGGGATTATCTGGGGCTTCTCATGTTTGTCCTGAGTGCAGTGCAGTCTCTCACCCGATCCATAATGATATCCTTCGCGCTCTCTTCATTGAGCCCTCTCACTGAAGTGACCATCACTCGAATCGTCTTGTACTTACCATCTAAACACAACAGTAAGAACATGAACAGGTTATACACACCCATAATTCCACTCTCCCTCTCTCCATACCTCTCTTCATCTCATTCCATCTGATCTCAGTTCTGCCCTTTCAGTATTATCATTCTCCAACCTTTCTCTTCACTGTCAGCTCCTTGTCAGCTTTCCTTATATCATTTACGTCCCGTGTTTACGTCTTTTAGGAGAGAATGAGATTGAGAGAGAGAGAGAAAGAGCGGGGGGACGGATAGATAGATAGGAAGACAGACAGGGAGAGAGAGCGAGTCAGAAAGAGAGGGCGAGACAGGGTGAGATGAAGAGAGAGAGACAGAGTGCGAGACAGAGAGAGAAAAATTAAGAGAGGAAGGAAAGAAAGGCAGAAAGAGAGAGACTGAAAGAGAGAGACCGAGAGGTGTACAGAGAAACAGAGAGGAAGAAAGAGAGATACAGAGGTCGATAGAATGATAGATAGAAAGATCTATAGAGAGAAACAGAGAGAGAGAGAGAGAGTTGGAGAAACAGAGAGAGAGGGAGAAAGGAAGCGAGTCATGGAACGAGGGATAGAGAGAGGGAGGGAGAGACAGGAGAGGGCAAGGTGGGTGTTGTTGGAGAAGCGAAAATCTGAGAGAGTGATTGGGGAGAACAGAGGCTGCGAGAAAAAGAACGGAAAATGCAGAGGAAGCCAGTCGGACAGAGGGAAAAAGAGATAGATAGAGAGGGTGAGGTAAAGTGATAGACAGAGGGAGTGAGAGACAGAGTGAGACAAAAGTGAGAACTCTAGAAAAAGAGAGATGAGGAGAGTCACAGAGACATAAAGAGATGGAGCAACAAAGGGGGAGAGGGAGAGTGGCAGGTAGGGAGAGTACATAAATATTATACATGTATCAGCATAAAAATCTGTGAAAGAGGGAAAGACAGACGGAGGAAGAAACAGAGAATGCGACAGAGAGAGACAGAGAGTTGAAGCCACGATTGACACAGAGGCACAGAGTGACATAGAGGCTCAAAAAATATTTCCAAAGTTGCAGCCTTTATTTCCAATGATTTCACACAAAGCGATTCTACGGTTTTGTTTTGTTTTAATTTGTTGTATGTCTGCATTGCGGGCAAGGCCAGCATTTACTATCCATCCATAACTGAACTTGAGAAGGTGGTTGGCAGGCGCCTTCTTGAAGCGCTGCAGTCAGTCTGGTCTCCCTTCTCTCTAGCGGCTGGATACAACTGAGTGTCTGCCTCGGCCATTTCAGAGGACAGTGAGGAGTCAGTCACATTGCTGTGGATCTGGAGTCACACATAGGGCACAGCGGGAAAGGGCCGAATATTTATTTCCCTAAAAGATCATCCCGAAAGTATAGGGATTTTACAGCGATTAGGAATGATTGACCAGTGCCAGGAATGGCTTCCTGCAATTAATTTTAATACTGAGAAAGGCAGAGTTTTGGTGCCTCAAGAGATCAAGGGATATGGGGAGCGGGCAGGAAAGTGCAGTTGAATCCCAAGATCCGCCATGAGCGTATTGAATGGGGGAGCAGGCTGAGGGGCCGAATGGTCTTCTCCTGCTCCTATTCGTTCTGTTCTGCACATGCACACTTACTGAATAACCTGACATCACTGCTTCACCACAGCGAATCAATCTGGACCATTACTCACCAGGGGATTCGTCAGAAATCCTCAACTGCAGATCATCTACATCTCAACTGAGAAATGAACTGGCCGGACCAAAAATCTCCAAATTCGGGCAGAAACCAGCCAAGCTAAAACTTCAGATTGGAGTGGGGAACAGGAGGATGAGAACAAGCAGCGAACAACTCGAGTAAGAGAGGAGAGATTGAACCAAGTGTGAGAGTGAAGAGATGTGAATGGAAAATGAAGGAAGAGAGAAAAGGAGCCACATGAGGCAAATTACGCAAAATACCACAATCACTGAATTCAAATGTATTGACTCAATGCATCTCACTCCCCTTATCCACTGCGTGCCACTCCCCATACTCACTACGCTCAAATCCCCTCAGTCACTGCGTCCCACACAACTCAACACTGCACCTCACTCACTGCATCCCACTACCCTCAGTCACTGCATCCCACACCCCGCAGTCCATTCTACCCACTCCCCTCAGTCACTGCGTCCCACTCCCCGCTGTCACTGCATCCCACTCCCCTCAGTCACTGCATCCCAATCTCCTCAGTCACTGCGTGCCATTATCCTCAGTAACTGCGTCCCACTACCGTCAGTCATTGTGTCCCGCTGCCCTCAGTTACTGTCTTTCACTGGGCTCATTCAAAACATCCCCAGCCCTCATTCGGTAAATCCCACTTTACTCAACCGCTAAATTCCACGCCCCTCAGTCGCTGCATCCCACTGCCCTCAATCACTGCAATCCACTCCCCTCAGCCATTCATCCCGCTCCCCTGAACCACGTGCCCCCACTGCCCTCAGTGAATGCGTGCTACTCGCCTCAATCTCTACATCCCCTCCCCTGATTCGCTACCTCCCACCCTCCTCATTCACCACAAACCCCTCCCTTCATTCAGTGCATCCCATGGTCGTCTGTTACTGTGTCTCACACCCTCTCAGTAACTACACCCCATGCCCTCAGTATAAAATGTCACACCCCTCAGTCACTACATCCTCAAGGTGTCCCATTCCCCTCAATCATACATCCCACTCGGCTCAGCCACGGCGTCCGACTCCCCTCAGTTGCTGCATCCCTCTCGACTCAGGCACTACTTCCCACTCCACTCATTCACTTCGTCCTACTCCCCGCAGTAAATGCGCCTCAATCCCCTCAATTCAACATCCCATCCCCTCAGCCATGCCATCGCACTCCCCTCAGTCACTGGGTCCCATTCGCCTCAATCATTACTTTCCATTCCCCTCATTCACATCCGTCCACACCCCTCAGTCAATGCATCTGCCCTCCCTCAGTCACTGCTGCCACTCCCAGGAGTCAGGCTTTTCACTCCCCTCAGTCTGTAAATCCCTCTCCCCTCAGTTCTGCATCCGACACCCCTCAAACACTACATTCCACTTCTGTCAGTCACTGATTCCCACTCGCCTCATTCAGTACACCTCAATCACCTCAGTCACTGTCCGCCACACCTCCCAGTCACTACATCCCACTCCTTTGATTCACTACCCCCAGAGCCCTCAACCACGACATTCCATTCCATCACTCACTGAATCTCACTGCCCTCATTTACTTGGCCTCATTCCCCTCAGTCACAACATCCCGCTCCCTCCACTCACTACATCCTGCATCCCTCAGTCAGGACACCCTGCACCCTTCAGTTCCAGTTTTCAGTGGTCATGTTGTGTGAAGATTTTCTGTGGTATATGTCCTCCAAACAGATACCTGATGTTTCACATTCTTTTGGACTAGTTGATTCAGGGAGAGCGGATTTTCGAGTCGAGTTCTCCTCAGATTCCGGAGTTGGCGTTGTCCCTGGATCTGCAGTGAAGGAAGGAAACATGGAAGATTGATGTGCGTGTATCACCTCAAGAGATCATTTAATTTGTAGGACAGCTTAGATAATGATTCACCTATTATCATACAGCCTGACGCTCGCCAAAATCACTCTGCTCCGTCACTAATGGCTGTACCCCAGTCACTAAGTCCAAGTCTCATCAGTCACTGCTTCCCACTCCCCTCATTCACTGCATCCCACTTCCCTCAGTCACTTCATCCCACTCCCCTGAGTCACCATGTCCCATTCCCCTAAGTCACTGCATCTCACTCCTCACAGTCACTCCATGCCCCTCCCCTCATGAGTTACCTCCAATTCCCCTCAGTCACAACATCAATATGACCTCAGCCATTGCTTCCCGATCCTCTCAGTCACTACATTCAACTACTCTAATTCACTCCTGCCCACTCCCCTTAGTCACTGATTCACACAGACATCAGTCTCTACATCCCACTGGCGTCAGTCACATTGCCAGCTCGCCTCAATAAATGAATTCCACCTCCCCTCATTCTGTACCTCCTACTCTCCTCAGTAACAACATCCCACTCCCCTCAGTCATTACATCCCTCTCCCCTCAGTCAGTACATCCCGCACACTTCTGTACCAGATTTCAGCGATCATTTTTTCTGAAGGTTTTCTGCGGGTAACCTCCACAAAACTGATACCTGATATATCAGATCCTTTTGGCCTACTAGATTCGTGGAGAGTGGATTTTAGAGTGGACTGCTCCTCAGATTCCGGAGTTGGTGTTGTCCCTGGGCCTGCAGTGAAGTAAGGAGACATGGGAGATTTAAGTGCGCATATCACCTCAGGAGACCATTTAATTGGTAGTAATATTTAGGGATGATTGACGTCATCAAATGGAAAATTTGAAACCGGCCAAGGTCACTGTGCTCTTTCTTTCCTTGTTGTACCCCAGTAACTAACTCCAAGTCCCCTCAGTCACGACCTCCCACTCCCTCCTGTCATTAAACCATACTCCTCTCAATCACTTTATTCCACTCAACTTAGCCACTAAATCCCACATCCCATTCACAACAACCCTCCTCCCTCACTCACTCCAGCTCAACCCTATAGTTCCTGCATCCCATCTCCCAATGTAATGCCATCCCACTCCCCTTACTCAGTGCGTCCAACACTCGGATCCACTACGTACCAGTCCCCTCAGTCGCTGCATCACACTCGGCTCAGTCATGACATACCAATCCCCTGAATCACTGCATCCCATTCCCCACAGTCACTATATCCCTCTCCCCTCAGCCACTACAACCCACTCCCCTCAGTCGCTGTTTCAGACTTTGCTCAATCACCACATAACAACCCACTCAATCACTGCATCCCATTTCCCTCTGTCACTGCATCCCACTCCCCTCAGCCAGTACAGCCCACTCCCCTTCGTCACCAACTTCTTGTTTAACGTAATATTACATGCATTGTCCTCTGACACTATTACACATTCGCTCTGGAATAGATTGAGTAATGTATTGGAGTGAATAATCCTGGAGTCAAATTAAGTGAAGAATTCCTTTCGGAACGACCCCACTTTGCAGTTACCTGAGCTTGAAGACTTCGGAGAAATAGAGGGTGAAATTCCAACAGATTCTTTCATCGATTCTTTCTCGGGCCTCTATTTGTTGGTGAAGTCACGGAATCTATAATAAAGGAAGAAGGAGATGAGGAAGCGAGTAGTGGACATAACTGGAAATTTCACCGATTGACATGAAGATTCAGTGAATGTCACACATTTTAGGGAATGGAGATTGTTAAGGGATGTTATAATGTTTCTTGTAGGTGCTAGGATTGTTTGTTTTATAGTTTTAGTTTGAACTGTATATCTGTATTTGACTTTTTGTTTCACTTTAAAAAGGTGCTTGCATTACAAATGGGAGTTTGCGACATAAAAACTAAAGAAAACACAAGTGTTGTAAAAAAATGTTGCTTTTGCCTAGCAACAGCTGTCCAGTCTGGCAGGTATCTCCTACACACACACAGGGAAGAAGCAAGCTAACAGCTTATTTGGGACGCTGTTGGACTTCAGCTAGCTTTCAAAAACATTGCCAAAGTGCAGGCAACGAAAAAGGGGCAGGTAACAAGCCTCAAGCTAAAACTGTTTGAAGGTAGCTGCCAGAGAGACTGGTGCAAATTGAGCAGATAACCACGCCCAACTTGAAGATAAGACCACAAAATTTAGGGGAGTGGGAAAGGAGAAAGTCTCAAGCAGGTCCTGTTAATGAAGTTAAGAGTGAGAGGAAGAGAACAATGCGACATGCTTCAGAATTAAAGTGTCAAATGCTGCATAAAGCAAATTGTAAGTGAGAGCAGATAGCCAGAGTCAAGACGGTAAAATAAAGAAAGGAAAAAATGTAAGTTAATATGCCAGCCCTCAGTCACTACTTCCCACTCCCCTAAGCCACTACTTCCCATCCCAAACACTTAGTCGCTACATCCCACTCACTCAGTCGTTACATCCCTCACCCTTCAGTTACGACATCTCTCTCCCCTTACTCACTGAAACACAATCCCCTCAGTTACTACACCACATTCCCCTCAGCCATAGCATCCCACTCCCCCTACTCACTACATCACACTCCCCTCTGTCAGTACATCCTGCACCCTTCAGCATCAGATTTCAGCGATCATACTGTGTGAAGAGTTTATGTATAATATCACCTCCAAACTAATACCAGATATTTCAGATCCTTTTAGGCAATTTCAAACTCACCAATGACACCATGCTCTGTCACCCCTCAGTCAGAACTCCCCACACCACAAACTCTATGCACGCCATTACCCTCAGTCACTCCATCCCACTCCCCTCAGTCACTGCATCCCACTCCATTCAGTCACTGCATCCCACTCGCCTCAATCACTGGATCTCACACCCGAAGTCACTACATCCCACTCCCCTCATTCACTGCTTCCCACTTTCCTCACATGTTACATCTAACCCCCTCAGTCACCACAAACACGTTAAATGAAACATTAGATATCATTGTCCTCAGGCACGTATTCATATCCCCTCTGTGAGAAGTGGAATAAACCACTTGGACTGAACCTTGCTGGAGTCAAATTAATTGATGAACCAGTTTAGAATCAACTCCACCGTGCCGATAACTGCGCGTGAACACTTCGCTGTATTGGAGGACGAAATATCAATTGTTTCACTTGTCGATTGTTCTCCGGGTTCCTTATTTGGGGAAGCCTCTGAACCTTCAATGAAGTAAGAGGGAGATGAGGGAGTGAAGACTGGTGGCACCTGCAAATTTCAGAATTATTTTTATTTGTCGGTGTTGGCCATGACTTAAAGTCTATGTTTGTTTCCTATTTCTGTATCTGTGTGTTAAGGAAGGTCAAAATAAGTTTTAAGATTCACTTTATAAAAGGTGCTTGAATTGCTAATGAGAATTTACGACTTAAGATTAGCAAACACAAGAGTAAACAAAATATTGTTGTTGCCGAGCAACGGGGGTACAGACCGACAAGTCCCTCCCACAAGCGCAGAAATAAAGAAGAAAGACAGCAGTCTTTTTGGAAGCTGTTGGAGTTCATCTAGCTTGGACCACATTTGCCGAACAGAATCCACCTAAATGACAAAGGTCGCTAGCCCCAATGTGGAGTTAGTTGAAAGTAGCTGCCACAGAGACTGTGGCAAAGGGGGAAGAAAGTAATTCCCAGGCTAATGAAACACTGCAAAATCCAAGGGAGTGGAGCAGTAGAAATTCTCAAGCAGATCTGTTAGACAAAGGAAAGTCAGGAACCAGGAAAAGGTCCTTTTATTGAAGTTCATAGAGAGCCTCAAAGCTTCAGTTTTAAAGAAACAAACGGCGCAGAAAGCAGAGTTAAAGCGAGGTCAGCTAGAATGCCACAAATACCATTGAAAGACATTAACTTTTTGCCAGGTCATGTGAAGCAATGGTATTGTTGTCAGCTGAATCGGCGAGAGAGAGAGAGAGAGTGCGTGGAAGGCAGCTGGGGGGCATGTGGCGACCAAAGGAAGAGGAGCATCACAAGGAGAGTTCAAAATCATGGACGTGGCGCCTTGCCGACGACATCTGAGAGAAAGCATCAGTTTGGGAGAAGATTCCAAGGTGATGCATTGGAGATTGGAATTCCTCCTGTGAAATACTGAGTGTAGTGAGAATAGTTGGCTTCTGGAGTGACAAGTGTCTGGGAGGACTTGATGAGAGATCCATAGCACATGTTTATGTTTCATTTGGTTTCAGGCTGTGGTATGTCTGACCACAGGGTGCCATAGGTTTACATGTACTATGTGCTTATTGTGAACATTAAAGTATGAGACACCTTTGTTACTTGTGTTATCCTTAAAAATATATCTGTAAAAGTTACACTTGTGGGTGAAATAGGATGGTAATATAATTTCCTGTTTAATACATATTTTATACTTTTGATAAAACATCAGCAGCAGCGTCATGCGACTCCGTTCAGTAGCTACTCACCACGTATCTAATAAAAATAAACACATTGAACGTTACCTTCTATAAGGCGGGTTTCAGCATGATTTTCCACGGGTAACCACAGCTGGGATCCTAAAACTCAGCAGTCAGCATTTCACTTGTATTGATCAAATACACTTCATTTCTATCACTGCAGTCTGTGCTGTAACTGAAGAAATCCCAGGCTCTCAAACAGGACAGCTAACTGTTGAAAATCGCTTTATCCCACTTCCCCGTACACGGCACCCCAAACTCTCTAGCCATTAATAAACACCAACATTAGCTACTGAATTAAATTCCCCTCACTCACTAATTCACACAACCTTCAGTCCTTGAATCTCACACTGCTCAGCCTCTGCACCCCAATCCACTCAGTCCATGCATTGCACTCCCATCTGTCACTACATCCCGCTCAGATCAGTCCCTGCATTCCACTCACTTAAGTTACTGCACCGCACTCCACTCAGTCACGACATCCCACTCACCTCAGTCACGACATCCCACTCGCATCAATCACTGCATCTCACTCCCCTCAGTCACTGAATTCCACTCCCCTCAGTCACTGCATCCCACTCTTCTCAGTCATTACGTCCCACTGCCATCAGTCATACACCCCACTCCCCTCAGTCACTGAATCCCACTCACCTCAGTTACTGCATCCCACTGCCCTCAGTCACCGTTAACCAATTCCCGGCATCATCGCATTCTACAACTGGAACAGGATATTTCCCCCCAGCACGACCAGGAAGGTACAGGGTAAATCCCTGGGGCTGTGTAATTTTGTAGTCACGTTGCGTAATGAATCATTTTAGAATAAACCTCACAGAGCAGATACCTGAGTATGGAGACACGGCAGAGATAGAAGATGGTTTCTCAGTGGATTCTCTTGTCGATGGTTCCTCTGGTTGCTGAGGTGTCGATGCCCCAGCATCTCGAATCAAAGTAGAGGGAAATGATGGAAAATGGGGATCTCCTTTAGAAGCTCAACCTTGTTAGGCACAAGTGTCTGCAGAACATGACATTGCTCGACTTCTAACAACATTAACCATCAAATGAATTTCCATCTGTCGCTGTAAACTGTGAATTGAGTAACTAAAGGCTACAGCTTCAATCAATTCATTCAACTTCACAAATTCGCTCAGTGCGAAATATCACAGAATTAAAATCCCAATCACTTCAGTCAATGCATCCCGCTCCCCTCACTCACAATATCCCACTCCGCTCAGACACTGCATTCTACTCCCCTCAGACACTGCATTCTACTCCCATCAGTCACTGCATTCTACTCCCCTCAGTCACAGCATCCTACTCCCCTCACTCCCTGCCTCCCACTGCCCTCAGTCACTGCATCCCACCCCCTCAGTTAGCACATTCCACTCCACTCACTCAATGATTGCCAGAAACCTCACTCACTGTATCGAACTCCCTTCAGCCACTATACCCCACTCCCCTCAGTCACTGAATCCCACTCAGACCATTCGCTACACCCCAATCCCCTCAGTGACTACACCCCACTGCACTCAGTCTCTCCAACCCACTCCTGTCAGTAACTACACCCAACCCCGCTTAGTCACCACACTACAGTTTAATGAAACGTTGCATAGCACTGTCCTCAGGCTCTATTTCACATCCCCTTTGTTAGATGTGGAATAACCCTCTTTGGCCCAATCCTCCTTGTATCAAATTAAGTCAAGAATCAGTTAGAATCAACCACACCGTGCAGACTCCTGAGCTTGAACACTTCGCTGAATGAGAGGGCAACATATCAATGGATTCAGTGGTCGATCTTTCTTCGGGTTCATGAGTTGGGGCAGGTTTTGAATCCATAGTAAATGAAGAGGGATATGAGGGATCAAAGAGTGGGGTCATCTAGAAATTTCACCGTTTTTTGTCACGAAGCTTCAGTGAACGTTTCACATGTTTGGAAATAGAGATAGTTTAAGTAATTTATAATGGTGTTTTTAATTGTAAAGAATGAGTTTAGGCTTCGCAATTTAAGCTTGATTTGTTTTGACTGATCCGTGCGTTAAGAAAGGTCAAAATTAGTTCCAGATTCCCTTTTGAAAAGGTGCTTGCATGCCTAATGAGGGTTTACGACTTGATAAGCTGAGCAAACACAAGTGTAGACAAAATGGTGCTGTTGCCCAGGAATAAGGACGCAGACAGGCAGGTCCCTCCCATAGGCGCACACAGAGGAAGAAAGGCAGACGTTTTTTTGGAAACTGTTGGAGTTCAGCTGGCTTGGAAGATATTTGCCAAACAGAAACCACCTAAATGCGGTGGATAGCTAGTCCCAGTGCAAAACTGGTTGAAAGTACCTTCCATAGAGACCGGAGCAAGGTGGGCTGATAACGAGCCGCAAGCTAAAGAAACGGCCGCACAATCCAGGGTTGTGGAGCAGTAGACACTCGCCAGCAGATCTTCTAGTCAAAGGAACGGCAGGGACCTGGAAAAGGTTCTGTTAATGAAGTTGATGGGGCGGGATAGAGGTAAAGGCTCCAGGCTTCACTATTAAAGAGAGAAACTCTGTTGAAACCAGATTTAAAGAGAGAACGGCTTCCAAGAGGCAAGAAGGTCTGAAAACACCGTTGACGATCGGTAACTCTTTGCTAGTACATATGAAGCATTGGTATTGTTGTCCGCTGAGTCGGTGAGAGAATAGTCCATGCAGGATAATTTAGATGCACTTGGCACTTCAGGGAAGAAGAACATCCGTTGGAGAGTTGGAAACCCTGGAGGTGGCGCCTTGCAGATGGCATCTGAGAGAAACTGTCAGTTTGGGAGAAGGTTCCAATGCGAGGCATTGGTGAGTGGAGATTGGTAACCCTCGTGTCAAAGACAGAGTGTGGTGAGACTGCTTGGCTCCCGGTGTGAAAAGCGTCGGGGAGCAGCTGATGAGGGACACATAACATCTGGTGAACTGATATATGTCTCTTGCTTTTAGAATGTAAGATGTCTGACCACAGTGTGCCAAAGGTTTAAATGGACTGTGTACATTCTGCGAACGCCAGAACATAAGGTGCGTTGGAACTTGTGTTATATTTGAAAAAAAAATATACATATAGGTAAAATCAGCTGTGAACATTACACATGGCAGTGTGTATTGAACTTGTATTTAACCAATACATATTATTTATATCACTGCAGACTGCTGTAAATGAAGACATCCCACCATCTGAAACAGGAACCCAACTGCCGCCAATCACTGAACACTACACTAAACAACATGCCAATCAATCCAGTCATTAATAAACACACTGGTTGGCTACTGAATTCCAATCTCCTCACTCACGAAATCACACAGACTTCAGTTACCGCATCCTACTCACCTCAGTCACTGCAGCCACCTCCCCTAAGTCACTGCATCCCACCCCCCTCGGCCACTACATCTCACTGTGCTCCGTCACTACATCCCACTCCCCTCGGTCACTACATCCGACTCCCCTCGGTTACTACATCCCACACACGTCATTCGCTACATCCCACTCCCCTCAGTCAATGCATCCCACTCACCTCAGTCACTACATCCCACTGCCCTCACTAACTGCAACCCTCTCCCCTCAGTCACTCCACCCTACACCCTCAGTTTCTCAGCCGCTGTCCCTCAGTGGGAAGTGGATGCTTCTGCTGGACTGAGCTCTCAATAAGTGAAGAGCTTGTTTTGAATCGTTGCCCACTGATGGATACCTGAGGTTATATAAGCTGCTGGAGCCGATGATGAACGGTCAGCCGGCTTTGCACTCGACTGTTCCGGCTTTTCCTGAGTTTGGGCTGTATTTGGATCTGCAATGAAGAAAGAGTAACGTATGGATTGTGCCGAAACGTGCCGCCTTTTTCGTGGTGGTGAATGACAGAGACAACTTCATCAGATCCTAGACCACCAACACTACTCTTCATTAGCAGTCTGTCCCACTGAGGGAGCGGCTGTTGCCCAGCTCCACATTCAGAGCCTTCCTCTACCGCATGGTCCTAATTGGAGTGGAGTGTCTGGCAGACACAGACAACAGTGACTGGTGCAAATCACCATAGTTCTGGTGGAACGTTCATTGTGTGTCAGATCTATTATTCCTCGTGTACCTTACGCAAAGGATAGAGGCTTTGTCAATTTCTTAGTTGTATTGGTGACATGGGGCTTCCTGAACAAAACTTCTGAATCATTTAGAAATGACATTTTACCTGTACAATAAACAGAGCAACCGAATAACGAATCCAACTCATAAACGAAGTAGCTGCTGCAGTTTCTAACTTTGATCTCATGGACCCAGTTGCAGTGATTTCTACCCCAGTTCACACAAACTGTCCTGGTTACTTGCTTCTGTCCCACGGTGGGATGTGGACCTGAAATGAGGTATATCAATATTTAAGAACGTAACAGATGTGAACAATGCTGGACAGTGAATGTAAATCTAATATTAGAAATTCTGAAATTACCACTTAACCAGCCTGTGCCATGTGTGGAGCACTGTCTCACTTTGACAACAGTCTCCGGAATCGTCCATCTACCAGAAGTGAACCGACAATCACAGAGAATGAGGAGGAAGGTATGGAACTCGGAGAGAGAGACTGCGAGGTTCTTGAGCAAATTCAGAGAGGGAGTGACAAGTTATTGGAGGTTTTGGCAGGCTTGGAATTGGATAAATCTCCAGGTCCAGATGATCTGTGTCGCAGACTGCTGAGGGAGGCAAGGGAGGAGATCACATGGGCTCTGAACCAATTTTTTTATTCCGCTCTGGATATGGAAGAGGTGCTAGTATACTGGAGAACACCCAGTGGGTTTCCGGTATGTAAGAATCGTTGTAGAGATAAGCCAGGGGACTACAGGTCAGTGAGCCTAAAGTCAGTGGTGTTGAAATTATTGCAGAAAATTCTGAAGGAGACAATCTATCTTCAATTGGAGAGGCAAGGTTTGACAAGGGATAGTCAGCATGGCTTTGTCAGAGGATGGTAATGACTGACGAATTTGATTGAATTTTTTGAGAAGGTGACCAGGTGGTTAGATGACGATAGTGCTGTTGATATATCTTATATGCATTACAGCAAAGTCTTTGACAAGGTCCCACATGGGAAATTTATAATGAAGGCAAATGCACATGATATGCATGGTTATATGATAAGGTGGATTCAAATTTGGCTTAGTTGGAGGAAAAACAACGTGATGAAAGAAGGATGATTTAGTTACTGGAAGCCAATTTCCGGTGGCGTCCCAAAGGAATCTGTGCTGGATTCACTATTATTCGTTATTTATATAAAATACATAGATGACTATGTGGGGTGGGGGATGTGTGTGGGTTGGGCGGGGTGGTGTGGTGGTATTGGGAATATTGAGTTTGCGGATAACACAAAGATTTGCCGGGTGATTAACAGTGAGGATGAGTGTCTTGGGCTACAGGAAGATATAGACGGGATGGTCAAGTGGGCAGATATATGGCAGATAAAATTTAAGCGTCATAAGTGAGAGGTAATACACTTTAAGAAGTAACTTGACATGACACTAAGAAGTTCTAACGTAAAATGGGACCTTGCCGTGTGTGTCCATAGATCTCTGAAGTAGGAGAGGCATGTTAGTGAGGTGGTGAAAAAGGCACATGGGACACATCCCTTTAGTAATCGAGGCATAGATTGCAAAAGTAGGGAGATCATGTTGGAGGTGTCATGGTGAGGCCACAGCTGGAGTAGTGTGTGCAGTTCTGGACGCCAGATTATAGGAAGGATTTGATTAAAATTGTTGGGGAGCAGAGGGAATTCACCAAGATGTTTCCTGCGATGAAAAATTTAAGTTATGAAGATGGGTTGGATAGACTTGGCTTGTTTTCAATGGAGCAGAGAAGACAGCGGGGCGACCTGATCGATGTGTACAAGATTATGAGGGGCATGGAAACAGTAGATAGGGAGCAGCTGTTGCCCTTAGTTGAAGGGTCAGTCACGAGGGGACACAAGGACAAGGTGAGAGGCGGGAGGTTTAGGGGAAATGTGAGGAAAAAATTTTTACACAAAGGATCGTGACGATCTGGACTGCAATGTCTGGGAGGGTGGTGGAGCTGGGCTGCCTCTCCTATTTGAAAAAATGCCTGGATGAGCACTTGGCAAATCATAACACTCAAGGTTGTGGGCCAAGTGCTGGTAAATGGGATTAGGTATGTAGGTCAGATTTTCCTCATATGTCAGTGCAGACTTGATATGCTGAAGGGCATCTTTCCACTATGATTATGTGTGTCAGCTCCTGGACTGCAACCGCCCACGGCATTATTTCTGACATAACTTCCTGCTCCCTCAGCTGACTCCCAGCACCCTGACTCCCCACCCTCTCACTGCTTAGACAGGGACATTGATCACGTCCATCCTATTGCCCCCACTACAGCCCTTACATCTCCCCCTCCATCCCACATTCAACCTCAGCGCACCCTTTTCCGTCCTCCTTCCATCCCAGCATTGTCCACCTTCAACGGATCATCCGCCGCCATTTACACAACCTCCAGTCTGATGTCACCGCCAAACGCAACTTCATCTCCAGGTTCAGAAATCGGAAGTGGACAATCACTTCGCGTAACCCTGGCCCAGTTCTTCGTCACCCCTAACTTCCCTTTACATCCACAGCACACTTACACATCCTCTCTATCCAGTGATATCCCCTTTCAGACTCTGTTCCTGTCTTATAACCCCCTCTGTCCAGGTTTATCTCCCTTTACACTCTGTCTATTTTCTGAATCGCCCTACATCTAGCTTTATCCCCCTTTACTCTCTTTCCTGTATATATATCCCGCTCTATCCAATGTTGTCTCCATTTTTTCCCGTTCTATATTCCACTCCATTAGGATCTGACTGTATTTTCCCTGTACCTCTCTCTCTGGCTCTTCCCCATTCCCTGTATCCTTTCCTTCTATCATTGTTCTGCCTGACGGACCAGGCCACTCTCACTTTATGTTCCTCCTCTGATGTTTTTATCATTTATACAGGTGGTTCCCAACCCAAAGCCCCTAGTTCACCTTAAATTGGCTCCTTTTGTTACCTTTTGAATCTGTACCATCCGTGGTTCAGTTTGTCATCACATTTCGGACCCGTGCACCGGTGTCAGTACAATCCGTGCTCCACCAGGGCTGGTCCAGGACTGTGTGATTTACACACGGGTCAGTCACTGCAGAGTCTGTGACTGAGTGACAGACAGGTGTTTAATGTTATTAAAAAGTATAGTGATTATTACACAGAGATTGGTATCCTCTGAAGAGACGGTAACCGTTTTCTCACAAGCTCCAACATGTAGGAATGCCACCCACTTAACACTGGAATCTTTCTTCCTTCTCCAAAGCAGTTTTCCCTCTGTCTCCGAGTTCGGCCTCACCCTCTAACTCACGGCTCACAGGCCGTCCCCATTCGAGATTCACCCCCAGCCCCCAGTTAACAGAAAGCAGCACTGATCTCAGATTCACTTTGTCCCAGCAGAGAAGCTGCAGTTTTGAAACAGGCATTTTGTTAATCCCGTCACCAATGGAAGATTGGGCTGCGTTTCGATTTTATTATCCAGTGGACCCCTTAGGTTGCTGTTCAAGCCCTGCAGGGCTTTGCAGACCCGCATCCCCCACACCCAACCCCACGACGTCCGCCAACCCCACAGCCCATTTCCCAACTTCCAACACCACTCCCTCTGTCCTGTTTCCCGTGGTCAGGACCAGCCCTGTCCACCCTCCATGGTCTATAAAGAGGGTAATACCCGGATTTCCATGCCTCTCTATTCTTGACTCGGATCAGAAACGATCATCAATGCCCCTCTGTCCTCGACTGAGGTTCAGATCCGGCCCCACGTGCACCTTTATCCTTGTCCCGGCGGTAGATACGGCCCCACATGCCTCTTTATCCTTGCCCGAGGGTGAGATCCGGCACCAATTTTTCTGTATCCATGTCCCGGTGTCAGATGCGGCCCCCACATGCCTCTCTATGCTTGTCCCAGTGTCAGATACCGCACCAATGCGTCGCTATCCTGGACCCGGGTCATATCCGATCATTAATGCCTCTCCATCCTGGAGCCTGGTTCAGATTTGGGCCCTCATGCCTCTCTATCCTGTCTCCCGATCACATCTGGGCCCCCATGCCTCTCTCTCCTCTCTCCCGGTCAGCTCCGGCCCCCCATGCCTCTCTATCCTGTCTCCCGATCAGATCCGGGCCCCCCATGGCTCTCTATCCTGTCTCCCGGTCACATCCGGGCCCCCATGCGTCTCTAGCCTGTCTCCCGGTCAGATCCGGCCCCCCATGCCTCTCTATCCTGTCACCCGATCAGATCCGGGCCCCCATGCCTCTCTATGCTGTCTCCCGGTCACATCCGGCCCCCCATGCCTCACTATCCTGTCTCCCGGACAAATCCGGGCCCCCATGCCTCTCTATGCTGTCTCCCGGTCACATCCGGGCTCCCATGCCTCTCTCTCCTGTCTCCCGGTCAGATACGGCCCCCCATGCCTCTCTATCCTGTCTCCCGATCAGATCCGGGCCCCCATGCCTCTCTAGCCTGTCTCCCGGTCAGATCCGGTCTCCCATGCCTCTCTATCCTGTCTCCCGATCAGATCCGGGCCCCCATGCCTCTCTATCCTGTCTCCCGGTCACATCCGGCCCCCCATGCCTCACTATCCTCTCTCCCGGACAGATCCGGGCGCCCATGCCTCTCTATCCTGTCTCCCGATCAGATCCGGGCCCCCCATGCCTCACTATCCTGTGTCCCGGTCACACCCGGGCCCCCATGCCTCCCTATCCTGTTTCCCGGACAGATCCGGGCCCCCATGTCTCTCTATCCTGTCTCCCGGACAGATCCGGCCCCCCATGCCTCACTATCCGGTCTCCCGGACAGATCAGGGGCCCCCTGCCTCCCTAGCCTGTCTCCTGGTTAGATCCGGGCCCCCATGCCTCTCTATCCTGTCTCCCAGCTAGATCCTGGACCCGTGCCTCACTATCCTGTCTCCCTGTTAGATCCGGGACCCATACCTCAATATCCTGTATCCCAGTTAGATCCGGGACCCATGCCTCACTATCCTGTCTCCCAGTTAGATCCGGGTCCCCATGCCTCACTATCCTGTCTCCCAGTTAGATCCGGGCCCCCATGCCTCACTATCTTTTCTCCTAGTTAGATCCGGGACCCATGACTCACTATACTGTCTCCGGGTCAGTTCCGGGCCCGCATGCCTCACTATCCTGTCTCCCGGTCACATCCGGGCTCCCATGCCTCACTATCCTGTTTCCCGGACAGATCCGGGCCCTCATGTCTCACTATCCTGTCTCCCGGACAGATCCGGGCCTGCATGCCTCACTATCCTCTCTCCCGGTCACGTCCGGGCCCCCATGCCTCACTATCCTATCTCCCGGTCAGTTCATGGCCCCCATGCCTCACTGCCCTGTCTCGCGGTCAGATCCGGGCCCCTATGCCTCACTGCCCTTTCTCCCCATCAGATAGGGCCCATGCCTCACTGCCCTGTATCCCCGTCAGATAGGGCCCCCATGCCTCACTGCCCTGTCTCCCGGTCAGATAGGGCCCCCATGCCTCTCTATCCTGTCTCCCAGTTAGATCCGGGCCCCCATGCCTCTCTATGCTGTCTCCCGGTCTGAGTGTCTGGAATTCGCTGCCAGAGGAGGTGGTGGAAGCTGGTACGATAGTGGTGTTTAAGAGGCAGCTTGACAAATACATGAATAGGATGGGATAGAGCGATAGGGACCCCGGAAGTGCAAAATGTTTTAGTTGACGGGCAACATGAGCGGCGCAGGCTTGGAGGGCCGAAAGGCCTGTTCCTGTCCTGTACTTTTCCTTGTTCTTTGTTCTTTGTCCTTTGTTCCTTGCATCACCATCTGTATCCAGGGCACTTTAATAAAACCGCGTGCCTCAGAAACGACATCGGCACAAGTCATACCAGATATTGTGATAACCGATCAGGACGACATACTTCACAGCCCGCCCACAATTGTGGATCATGGGCGAGCTGACGGCAACAAGTTCCAAGGAGCATCACAGCTAAAGGCCCCCTGTACCCGATGCTGTTGAAGCATCAAGTATGTGATGGCGAGAGCGACAACTGAAATGAATGCAATAAGTTTCATTGATCTTCAAACTGGCAGACTCAGAAAAGAAAGAACAATTGAAGGCAAATTTCCATTAAGTGCAATAGGGAGCAAAAATAAAAACTTATATCAAGAGCTACTCATTCAATCGCGCTTCCCCTTCTTTCGCGCCATTCCTGAATGTGTACATTCCATATGGTATGTGAACACTTCATTGAGGTCAAAACAAATCAAATCGAATAAAAAGCAAACTCACATTCAGTCTCTTCGCTCGGCCAATTAAAAGCCAAGTTTCGCCAAGAAACCCCAATTTCTCTCAGCAACGCCTCAAATCATTGCCGCCTGAAGACGCATCGTTCTGCAAATAAAGTCCTGACTGCAAATTTGGGCCTGGATTTTGCACGCCGCTCCATAACCTCTTTAGAATACACTGGGCTTAAAGGTAAGATAAACTATTCGATTTCAGCTTTATATGTAGCCCGAATCTTGCATGGCTTGTTCCACACAACTAAGAGGCTCTCTCCCAAGTGTGAAGCCCAAATGTCAAAGATGTCCGCTGTCTGAGACAATCGGGACATTTTTCACAAAAACAAAAACTGCTGGAAAACCTCAGCGGGCCTGACAGCCTCTGTGGGGAGAAAGACATGGTCAACGTTTCGAGGCCATCGGATTCTTCTACATCTTCTACATCTTCCTACACATCCCCGATTAAGTTGAGACTCGGTTGGAGCCTCAGGCGATGTCTCATGTTTCACTCCTATTGTAGGTCATTTATCTTTGTAACACTATTAGCCCAAAAAGCACAGAGACGGATCTGGGCCTCGTCAAGTCTGCGGAATCGGTTTGTCAGGTCTTACCATAGCTGCTACATCGGATCGTGTTATCTGAAACCCAGCAAGAAATATTCCATTAGTCTATAATTCTGCGTGCTGGAATGTAGGGAGAAGAGCAGGGACTAAACAGGCCGAGTCTGTCAATGTTACTCTCACCCGAGGGAGATTCGAACGGTGCTGTTGTTATTTTCCTCCATCAGGTGTTTATCTGGCTTCCCCTTGAATAAATCTACACTCTTCAAAGCATCTGCTTCCTGTGGTGACGAGTTTCAAATTTTCAATTAATTTTCCCACTAAATGTAAAAACTTGAAAATAACAGCAGCAGGAGTGGACCATTCGGCCCTTTCAGCCTCTGCTTCTCCATTCAAAATGATCATGGCAGATCCTATATTGCAACGTCTTACTACCTCTATCTCTTCCCATCCCCATGGACGCCATTAGTGTGTATAAATCTATCTATTTCCTACTTAGCTATATTCAGTGACATGCCCCCCACAACATCCTGTTGTCGAGATTATCACAGGTTCAGAACCATCTGAGTGAAAGAATTTCCCCATCATCTCATTCCTGAATTTCCCGACCCCGTATCCTCAGATTGGGGCCGGAGGTTCCAGACGCCCCATTCCAGGGGGAGGGGGAAATCCACCCCGTGCCCCCTCACACCCCCGCACCAATCCGCCCAAATCTCTCAGAATTGTATACCCTTCAACCAGATCACACCTCATTCTTCTAATCTCCACTGAATACAGGCCGAGTCCACCCATTCTTAGCTCAAACGACAATCCTGCCACCCCAGTCATCATTCCGGTGAACCTTCGCTGCAATTCCCTCTGTGACAATATATATCCTTTCTTAGCTGCGGGGGAATAAACTGCGCAACAATATTCCAGGTGTGTTCTCAGAGAGTCCCATGTACAGCTGCCGTAAGACATCGTTCCTCTTGACTAAGTTGCTTTCTGGATTCATCAGTGAATCTGTTGCATTGATGGCCATTAGGTTTGGCCGCCTAGACAAACAACAGAAACACATTTCCAAGATGGATCATATCAGAACCTTCCTTAGACTTAACAACAAAAACGTATATTTATATGTCGTTGATAGCCTAGTGTAGAGTCCAAAAGTGCTTCACAGGAACACTGTGAAAAGTCAGAATGGCAGTTGATGAAAACATTTGCCCAATGCTTTCGGGTGTTTAAGGAGCGTAGTTTTGGAGGCGAGGAGAGGTGGAGAGGGAATTCGAGGTTTTAGGGTTCCGCAGGCAGCTGAAGGCACAGCAACCAATGGCTGAGCGATTGACATCGGGAGATGATCACAGGGCTAGGCCTGGATTGGCACAGAGATTTCGGATAATTGTGGTGTGGAGGAAATGGGAGACAAAGAGGGGCCCGGCTGAGGAGGGATTGGAAAACGAGTATGCACCTTACGAAATCGAGGCATCTGGCTCTGGATAAGGGAAGACATATAGCTTCTGAAACAATATTAAAAGCTGCATCTGAATACATCGTCCCCGGCAACATCAAACCCACAATAATGCAAAGTTTTATAATAAATTATGGTCATGGGATTTGAACTGTCACTAGCCAAGAGACTGTGTGTTGTCTCCACAGGCAGACAGTGAGCTGCTGCTTCATATTAAGATACAGCTCATTCCTTTCTATTAGCTAACGAGTGTCAGACAGGATGGCGACTGGTGACAGGGACAGTTCCGTATCAGAGGGAAATATTTAACCATTCACCAACGGCTTAGATTTAGAAATATTTAATGGAGAGACAGCATGAGAGGAAGATGGCCTAGGGGATGGATGATGGAGAAGCAAATGATGAGTTAGAGGAGCAGAGCGAGATAAAGAAAGATACACTTAACATAATCTTAGAGAGGCAGGGAGCAGAGTATTAGGACGCAGGTAGATGGAGAGGTGCCAAGTAGGAAAATTATTGCATTTCTATACCATCAATCGGAGCGTCAGAAATTCCCAAAGATTTCCCCAGCAAATGTTAAAGTGTCATCAATGATGTAATGTAGAAATTGTGATAGCCAATCGGTGTACAGAAAGCTCCCACTGAGGAGGTAATGACCAGGCCGTCTTCTTCAGTTATGTCAGACGGAGAAATAAATGTCCCAGACAAGTATTCTGCCCACAGACGCTGTGGGCTGTCTCAGAGAGTGGGAGGTTAGGGAACCAGTAAATACACAATAAAGATAATTGGAAAATGAACTAATTTGGAAGATGACAAGTATATCATTTTACACATTTTTAGTTTATCTAATACGTCCCAAGGTTAATCATTATTCGGCCTTATTCATGGATATCAATCAAAAACCAGCTTTGGCAACTGGTTAAATCGTTGATTACAGTCACTCTTTGTCACCGTTCCCGGGCCCTGGTAATATATCCAAGAGGTAGCCAATCCCCAGTTTGTGTGTTTGTGTTATAATTAACGACACGAAGCTTTCTGAGCCCATATAAAGAGCTTCCATCTTCCAATCATCTCATTGTGACTCGGAGGAACACGGCAGAAAATGCTGAAAAGTCTGCTCTTGGCATTTGGTGTCTTGGTGCTGATACAACCGTTTACTTTTGGTTACTTATATGACCCTCCGTAATTGACAGGTTAGTATGTCTCTCAGGATACAACCCATGTACTATTGATAGGAACAGGCGGAGATATTCTGCACCTCGGGTCTCCTCCAACATAGAGTTGGATCTTTGTTGATCTTCACCATACCTCCCTCTACCCACTTGGTTTCTGTACACTGAACATCTTTTCAAGAAAAAGACCCAACAAATTCTCTGCAGTATAATTGCAAAAAAATATTTAACTGCATTATTTTGAATTATCCCATATCTCCCGCTTTTCCCTGTCCTTCAATTTCGTTACTTCCCCCACCTCAATGAGTGGAGCCCCTCGGAGCCATTAGGCGAAAACGCAGTGTTATTATTATTCACAAGTACAGCGCAAAGCCCTACCTCACCACTAACACCTGTCAACTCCTCCACTGCCTCTCAATAACCAGATTGCTTATAGACCATCCAATACCGGATGTGGAAATATTTGCTCCAATTAAATATCGGGATGGTTTCAGCCCCCACACCAAAATCGCCCTAGGCGAATATCCAAAGTGAAACCTTTCACTAACTTCGTGCCATATTTGATTGCAAGATGTGATTCATGCCACATAATCTATGTCACCCATATGACCAAACTATTCAACCTTCTTAACAAACCGCGTGCCTACCGGCCTCAGTTCATCTGTTACTGAAATCCTCTACCAGACATTCCTTACCTCCGGACTTCGCTCCATGACTTCGTGGGAATACCTTGTCATCCGTCCCAGTGTCTCCCCCTGTCGGCCGATGGCGACAATGGATTGAGCAGACGGCTGTGAGGCACTTGGGGAAGCTTTAAGTATGATAATGGCGCTATTTAAATATAAGTTGCTGTTGTTGTACATTCCATAAAAGGTTTTGATTGTGTGGGTGTCGCAAGATGTTTCCAATTGTTATTGGCTGCCCAAATCGAGGGTTCATCAGTATAAGTTTGTCACTGATAAATCCAATAGAGTGTTCAGAAAAATAATCTTTACCCAGAGAGTGATGAGAATGTGGAGCGTGGGATCACATAGAGTGGGGGTTGGGATAAGAACCGTTGATTTATTTAAGGTGAAGCTGGTTTTACCGTAGTGAGAAAAGTACTTCTATGCAATATATGCTCCTGATCACCATTGCGTGAGTGTAATGCTGACATACGCGGCTTGTTAATATGCAGATATTCTATGCCCCACCCAGAACAATAGGCTAATGCAATATCCTTATGAACCTTTCATCCTTCATCATGGGATGCAAGCGCTTTTGTGGAAGATGTCGAAACGCCCCTTGCCCGCCAGGCCAGACTCAGTCGAAACTTATATTGTGTGGACCCAACCATTACTGCTGCATCGTTAAATGATCTACAACATGGTGGATATATGTAACCTTATCCCCAATGTCGTCGAATCTAACTTTAATTGAGGCTTCGATTGATTGTGGAGACCGCACGGATTCTGGCCCCTGCCCCACTGCTTTCTGAGTTTTTTTGAATAAACCTTGCTGCATTCATAACTGTCTCTTGTCAGTGTCTCATTTCTCATTCGGTTGGTGTGTCACCATATTGACTGGGAGGGCAGGTCAGAAAATGTCAGAGCCACATTGACACATTGTAGTTCCAAAGTATACATACTCACAGAAGCATACATTACATCCAATTTCCCGGACTCCTCCATTAACATCCCTGGTAATGTCCTGCACCACTGGCAGGAATGATTTACCTGATGTGGCGGCACAATGGTGTACATTCAGGATGTTTACTAGTGCTGCTGGGAAGAGTTTTAACTAGTTTTGCGGCAGCTTGAGAGCCTGAGGGTAGATTCAGATGGGGAAAAGCCAGAAATGGTAATGGAAGGCAGAAAATCAGTGAGTGAGGATGGATAGCTGGGAAAAACAAATATTCAAAACATCAACATGATTTTGTCAGTGTCCAAGGACATATAATTTAATATAAGGAGTAGAGCAAATACAGAGGACAAGCTGAGTTCAAAAAACAAACGTGGCAGTATTATATCATAGTTACTACAGAAACATAGCTTAAAGAGGGACAGGGCTGGTGGGAGCTCAACAATCCTCGCAAAAGGGGATTCAGGCGTTACGGAGAGGGGGGAAAACGGAACGGCGTTATAATTTTGGTTCTAGAAGCAATTACAGCTGTGGGGAGGGATAGAAAGATTAACATCTAAGACCACATGGATTGAGTTCAGGAATAGAATTATATATCTATAACAGCCACACTAGTGGGAGTGTAACATCTACCTGAAAATAGCCAGGGGGAGAAAGAATGGTCAACGTTTAGGAAAATCTCTGACAAATGCCTGGAAATGGAGATGTAATAGCAGGGGATTTTAACTACCCCAATCTTAACGGGAGGAGTTTTAGTGTGAAAAGAAGGGAAGGGATAGAATTCATAAGGAGCATTCAGGAGAACTTTAGGCCTGTATTTGTTTGGTTCAATCAATTATTACCCATGCTAGTTGCCATTGAGAAGGTGATTCCAGAGGGGCCTTGTAAAGGCAGCCAGGTTACTGTGGGTCTGGAGTCACATGCATTTTACACCAGCAACTTTCCTTCTCTCAAGGAAATTAGTGAAACGAGTTTTTTAAAAAAATATAACAACTGACAATGTTTTCATGGTCCTCATTAGACCAATTTTTATCCCACATTTTATTGGTTACAAATGCAACCATCTCTGCCATGCTGGGATTCGAACCCTGACGATGATACCAGTGACAAAGAACTGGACCCAATACTGCAGCTAAGGCCGAACTAATGTCTTGTATAAGCCCAAACTAAGCTCTTTTCTCTTGTACTACTTGCCCATATTAATGAAGCCCTGGACACAATAGGTTTCATTAACCATCTCTCAACCTGTTCTGCCCTCTTCAATTACTCAATCACGGACACGCCCGGGTCCCTCTGCTGCTGCATCCTCTAGAGAGTTCTACCTTTATTTTTTATATCGGCTCTGCATGTTCTTCCTACCAAATGAGTCGCTTCACATTTCTGCGCATTGAAAATTACCGCCACCTCTCTACCCATTCCACGGAATTAACTATGTCGTTTCGTGGCTGTGCAATATCTTTCTCACAGTTCACAAGGCTTCCAAATTTCGTGACCTGTGCAATTACAAAATTGTATCCTGTGCACCGAGATGCATGTCATTAATCTGTTTATTAGAAAAAGGCTGCAAGCAGTAGGTCTTGACATTTTGCACTAAATAAAACCTTCTCCCTGCCTGATAAAGAAAAAAAATATTGTTTCCCCCAAGTCAGCCTATGTTGTATCCTTGTCCACAGTTGCCCTCATATTCCATGAACAATACCTTTGCTCACAGTGCTCGTGTTCAGCATTTTATCAACTGTATTTTTGTAATCAATGTATAACACACGAACAGCGTTTCACTCATCAACACAACAACAGCATATGATAGAAATAACTCAGCAGATCTGTGAACATCTGTGAAGAGAGAAACAAAGTTGACATTTCGAGTCCATATGAATATTCTTAACAGCTTCAGAGCCACACGGATCGAAACGTCAACTCTGTTTCTCTCTCCACAGATGCTGTCAGGTCTGCTGAGTATTTTCCAGCATTTTCTGTTTTTGATTCAGGTTCCCAGCATCTACAGTGTTTTGCTTTTACGTTATTGCCCTCATCAACCTTCTAGTTACATCTTCCTAAAAGAAAAAAAAACCTGCAAGTTAGCTAAACACTATTTTCCTTTAATACATGAATTCTTGGTTCCCTCAATAACCCCACAATTATTCACGTGATCGCTACGTTTTCTAGAAGATTCCCCACTATAGAAGTAAATAATTGCTCGCATTATGTCCGCATTCTGCTTTGAACACGCGTGTGACATTTGTAATTCTTCAGTCCTCCAGCACCACCCTTGTGTCCAAGGAGCATTTAAAATTTTGGCTCGTGCGACTGCAATTTCTACTCTTGCTGCTGATCACCAGATGTCCCAGTCTGGACAATAGTCTGCCCCACAAATGGATGAAGATTGGCCCTGGGAAAAATGTTTCCCTCCATCAAAATCACAAAAAGGTTATCCCATTAGTATTCCTCAAGGGTAGCTTGACAAGGGCACATTTTCTCCCCGAAGTTAAATCAATGAAGTCACTTGAATATTGACGGTGAGACTCTTTGGAATATTCTACGCTTTAAAGGCGTCTGGGTGAAAGTGTTGGTTTAGGGGAGGATTCCAAGATGTGGAATGGAGATTACGAGCCCTCGCGTGAAAGATGGGGTTCAGTGAGATCACTTGGCTCACGCTGTGACAAGGGACTGGGGGGAGTTGAGGAACGATCCATTGCATCTGGTTGAGGTGGCAGCTGTCACCTTATTTAAGAGTGTTGTGTATCGGATTGCATGGTGCCTATTGGACTTTGTAATTACTGTGAGCATTGGAGTGTAAGATAGCTTTTGTATCTTGTGATATCCTTACAAACCTGTGTATTTCTGTAAAGGTATAGTTGTGGATGAAGAAATATTGTAACATAGTTCAACATTTCTTCTTTAATAAATGTTTTGTTCTTTTGTCAAAAGTTCATCAGCTGACTCCAGTGAATCTTCAGTAGCCCCCTCCACGTATCGAAACAGACGTTTGGATCTATCAAGTTGGATTTCAAACTGGGTTCACGTTTGTCCAAGTGTAACCTCAGCTGGGATTGCAAAGATGGCACGGGATGTGCTCTGGCTGTGAGGGGTCTTCAATAACTAGAAGTAACAGTGACTCTGCAGCAACACTGCTGGCTGACCTGGCTGAGTGTTGAAGGATATGTCAGACAATCTGGAAAGAAAGGAAGGTGCCTGTCTGTCCATTAGCTCGAAAGCCTGCTTGGGACTTTCTCCTGTTCCACTCCCTTGGATTTCTTGGGGCCTTCTTTAGCTTGGGCCTGGCAATCTGCCCCCCTCTAGGCTGTTCCTGCCTGGCAACTATCTTCAAAACTTGCTGAAATCCAACAGCATCCAAATCAAACCTGCTGTTTCTAGCTTTTGCGTGTGTTTCTGAGAGAGGACCTGCCTTTCTAAGCCCCCGTGACCTGGCAACAGCCGAAACAAAGAAGAACATAGAAAAGTACAGCACATGAATAGGCCCTTCGGCCCTCAAGCCTGCACCGATCAAAACCTTCCATTTTGTTTCACTTCCTTCTTGCAGTACCAGGCGGTGAGAGAAGGAACAAGAGGAGGGAAACTTGCTTGGTCCCTGTCCTCACTAATCTACCCTTGAGCAGATGAATTTGTCCATGATGGGTATCGGCAGGAGGGACCGGCACAAAGTCTTTGTCGCGGCAAAGTACAGTCTTCACTCTGAGGGCACCTTCCATCGTTTTGTGTGTCACTCCCAAGTGTGTCCGGCATCGCAAAAGCGGGCAATTGTGAGGCACTGTGGGCCACCTGCCGCAGAGGCAGGTTTGCGCTCAAAGGCAACCTGTAACCTCATGTCCCGCAGCAAACCTCACTCTCCGCCTGCACTGTGGGTGCACAGGCAACACATATGCTGCATCGCTACAGGGAAACAGATCGCCAGCAATTTCTCATGGGCAGTTAGGGATGGCCAATACATGTTGGCCTCGCAATTGCGGCACACATTCAAACAATGGATAGGCGAAGGATATGGAAGGGGGCGGAATACTTGTTGGGAGTTCACCCTGCACCAATTTCGTACACCATTCTGGCCATCCTTGCAACACGTAGTGCTGGTCTCGGGCTGCTTAAAAGCCTGTTAAACATTTGCCTCAATCACGGAACTGACCGGCCACCAGTAGCCATGCCATCTGACAGCCTTGAACATGGGCGCCAGGATCTGGCAGGAACGATTCGCCCCAGTATAGAGTCTCACCTGCCTCCCGGCCGCCTGTGTGCAAAATGTACATGCTGGCATTCCACAAGGTTATGGGAAATGTGTGATCTGAATCCCTGTAGGCATCATTGCCCGGGGAGCTTAATACCCTTGGGCCACAGGAACTTATCCATTTTACAGATAAATATTAACACTTGATCTCGTATCTGTTGCTGTTGAAAGGAGGGAGTTACCGATGTGTATCGCTCCTTGTGTATAGCGGTGTTCTCTAAATATTGTAATGAACAGTCTGACTAGACCTTTTAGACCCTGTCCCATAGCCTGTGAACATAGTTTATCTGTATAACCTTATCTGTTCCCCTTAACAACTTGAATCCTTCAACCCAACCACTCTGGAATGTTCCAAATTCCAGCGAGTACAAGCATTATTGGTGTAATCTCTCCAGTCTATTTTCCTTTGTAGCCCAGCTATCATTTCGATAAACATATCCTGCATTCCTTCCACGCCTGACAACTCACCTTAGGGTAACTTGTCGGCAATTGCTTCGTCTCCATCTCTCTCTCTCTCTCTCTCTCTATCTCTCTCATCCCATTCTTAAACAACAAAGTGGTTTTTAGAATTACCCAGTCTCAAGGAGTAACTCTCAGATGAAAGGAACTGCAGGATATTACAGACCAGACATGTGCAATATCTCAGCAGTTTCCTTCAATTGCTGGGATTGAAACGAAATGACCCTGGGGATTTGCCAAGCTAAAGTCCCATTATTTACTCCAATTCCATTATGTTTCTAATTCTACGTCTTTTATGTGTATTATTTATAAAATTCTTTAGGCTATATGTTATCTTCAATGGAAAGGCAGAATCTTTTACCTGCCCTTTGCAAATCTTTGCGATTCTCAACCAATGGTAAGAGTGCTTCGCTACAACATACCAACTTTAGCTGGTAATCCAATTTGACCATTCTCGACCAATGGGGCGAGAGCATCTGTCTTTCCTACAGCAATTTAGCCTTAACTTATGCACGTTCCTTACAATTGTTGCCCTCAGTCCACCATTCTAGTCAATCAGCATTCAGTTTTGGCTTCTGGTGAATGATAACGCTAGACTCTCCGCAGCCCAAAGACATAATTGTATTAGCAATTACAACCTCAGTTCCATTCTGTGCTGCCTTTTCTCCTTAAAGTTACGTTACAGCACATTGTCATTGAAAGAGTTAGGTCAACTTAACAACATTCTGAAAGTGGGTAGGAATTAAGATCTTAAATTTCTCAGTTGTTATGAAGACCAATTGGTAACTTAAGCCTGAGCAAATAGAGCAATGCCTGAATGGGGTGACGGCCCACAGGGTTGGATCGTCAGATGTGGCGGCTGCTGGTCTTTACATCGTCTCCTGCCCTCTGAAGCTGAGTTTGTAATTGGGAAACATTTTTCTTTTGGGCACTGGAGAGTCCAGCATTATCATTCAACAGATGGCAAAACTGAATGCCAATTGGCTAGAAGGGTAGACTGAGGTCGATAGTTGTAAGGAACGGGCTTATTTTAAGGCTAGATTGTTGTAGAAAAATCAGAAGTTCTCATTCCATTGGCCAAGAACCATTACTGTTCCCTTGTTTGAAAGGTAATGGTCGTGGTAGGATGAAGAGTATGCCGGGCCATTGTCTTCAGATTGTTTCTGAATTAAACTCTTCTGCTGATGGCCCACAGCCCCTCATGGATGTTGAGATTTCAGCCGTGTGACCTGTTGTGAATCTATCCCATTGAAAGCAATGCGTGTCACACAACACAATGGACTGTGTCCTCAGTGTGAAGACAGAGGTCTGTTGTCAGAAGGACTGTGCGGTGGTCATTCGTAGCAACAACATAAGAGACAGATGCATCTGCAGCAGGTAGATTGGTGGTCATGAGGCCAAATAGAATTTCCCCTCTTGTTGGTTCACCTGCCTCAGGCCTATTCTGCCTTTCAGGGCTCGGGCACCTGGGTCTGTAACGGTGACCCTGAGCCGCTCTTGGTGATGGACATGCAGTTCCCAAAGCAGAGAACATTCTGTGCCCTTGATACGCTCAGTGCTTCTTCCATGTGCTGTTTAGAATTGATCAGATTCGGAGAGAGGTAGGTGCAAATCAGCAGAAGTTTCTCATTCCCCTGTTTGCCCTCATGCCTTCTGACATCACAGAGCGTGGAGTCAATAATGAGCACTCCCAGTGCAAGCCCATACCTATTGTATGCCTCTATGCTCTCAAGCCTGGTACCACCCTCCTGTAAATGGGGTTTGACAAACCCAGGAATATGGGTGGCGAACCTTTGGCATTGGCTCTGAAGTTCTGATTCTGATAGCACGACAATTCAGGAGCTACAAGATGCCAATGAGACCCTGCCATATTCTACACGCATGGCAACATTGGAGTTTTAAGATGTCAATGTGACCCTGCCATTTTCTGACCTCGCCTCCCTGTCAATATTGTGACAAAGCGATCCGAGTGAGAAATGAGACACGGACAAGAGGCGTTGATCGACGCAGCAAGTTTCATTCACATGAGTCAGAAAGCAATGGATCAACAGAATGTACCAGAGCCGGAATTACAGAAATTAAAGTCTGAATGTCCCAATGTTTATCCCTCGTCCCACTATCAACAAATCAGGTTGTCCAGCCATTATGCCACTGATGCTTGTGGGATCTTGCTGTACACAAATTGACTTTCATGCTCCCCTCTTCACAACAGTGGGAAATGTCAACGTTATTTCACTCTCTGAGGAAACCCTGGGATATCCTGCGGCTCTGAAAGGTGTGATTGAACAGTCTCCCTTACATTTTCTTCGCATTTCCTGTCACGTCCCTCTGCCCTCTCTCTCTTTCTCTCCATCTAACTCTGTCTCACCCCCGCTTTCAACCTCTATTGATTCCTCCTTCCTTCTTATCCCTCTCTCTCCTCCCCTCTCTCTTTCTCTCTCTCTCTCTTTCTGTCTCTCCCTCTGCCTTTCTCCACCCTTGATTTCTCCCTCTTTCCCTATGTGCTTCTCCATTAATTTGTCTTGTTCGGTCACGTTCACTTACTCTGTTTCATTATGTGCGTTTCCTATTTCTTCGCTCTCTTTCTACATTTTCCTCCCATGCTATCTTTCTGAATCCCTCCCACCGATGTCTTTTGTTGAATTGAGTGCGATGGGCTCAGTGGCTAGGGCAGCGTAATTTGCCATTCGCTGGTTGCCCTTGAGAAGGCGGTGGTGAGGCGCTTTCTTGAACCGCTGCAGTCCCTGTGGTGTAGGTACACCCACCGTCCTGTTAGGGAGGGAGTTCCAGGATTTTGACCCTGCGACAGTGAAGGAACGGCCGACATACTTCCAAGTCAGGACGGTGAGTGGCTTGGAAGGGAACCTACAGGTTACCATGTGCCTTCTGCCCTTCCCCTTCTCGATAGTAGTAGTCGCGGGTTTGGGGGTTGCTGTAGAAGGAGCCTTGATGAGTAGCTGCAGTACGTCTTGTAGATGGTACGCACTGCTGCCACTGTGCATCGGTGGTGGAGGGAGTGAATATTTGTGAGTGGGGTGCCGAACAATTGTGGTGCTTTGTCCTGGTTGGTTTCAAGATTCTTGAGTGTTATTGGAGCTGCAGTTATCCAGGGAAATGGGGATTATTCCATCAGGATCCTGCCTGGAAGATGGTGGAAAGGCTTTGGGAAGTCAGGAGCTGAGTTACTCAGCGCAGGATTCCCAGCCTCTGACCGGCTCTTGTAGTCACAGTATTTATATGGCTATTCCGGTCCAGTTTCTGCTCAATGGTAACCCGCAGGATGCTGATAGTGTGGTATTCAGTGATGGTAATGCCATTGAACGTCAAGAGGGCGATGGTTAGATTCTCTCTTGTTGGAGATGGTCATTACCTGACATACTAAAATAAAAGTGTTGTGTCCAAAATCCGGTGAAGTTACTCTGAAGAATTATTAATCAATCCCTCCTTTGGCCGCAGCTAGATTAATCCAACCAGCTCTGATCACCAGGGCATTGCCTGTCATTTGTGTGGCAAAAATATTTTTGCTTTGCTGAATCAGGAGATGAGTTACACAGGTGGTTAAATATTTCTAATTTTAGGACGCTTTCGGTTTGTTAAATATTTGCCGCTGAAGCGGAACTGCCCTTTCCCCAGCTTCCATCCTGTCTGACTCCGAGTAGGAATGAGCTGTACCTGGATATGACCCAGCAACTCAGTGCCTTCCTGTGGGGACAATACACAAACCCACAACTATTCAGTGTCCTCATATCATCACATTAATTCATCATGAACTGTGAAATACTGTGTGCAAATGCTCCATGAGCAGCGTATGTATACACAGAAAAAATATACACGCACAGAACCTGTGATCATCGTAAGGCTTCTGCAGATGGTTTTGCAAAACAATCAGTTCCAACCCACCCCCATCCCACGCGACCCCACTTTAAAGGAGGTAGATTAGCCTTTTCTGGACTTGAGGAGGGGGGGAGGATACCTGGCTAACATCACCTTGCTTGTGGGAACTTGCAGTGCTTGCCTGGCCTGCAGCCTGTCCTGCACTTCAACCCTGGTTACCCTCCCCGAGTTCAGTTTACTGATGGGCTGATTGAGGATTGCTCACATATCCAACCCCTCGCCATTTCGCTCAGTAAATCATCGATAAATATAAAAAAAACAGTGCATCGTTATTTAAAATGGTCAGACAGAAGCTTTTCAGAGTGACTTTCAATCTAGTTCGATCCTGAGGAAGGTAAAAGGAACAGCGATAGCGGCAGATTATCAAGCGGGAGAGAGAGATATGGAAAGGTGAGCAGGGATAGGGTGGGTCAGAGAGGTACAGAGGGAGGGGGAGAGAAACAGAGCGAGAAAGGGAGAGGGAGAGGTGACAGTGTTAGAAGTGGAAAGTGCAATGTGAATATTTAGTGTACAAACATCAACAGGCCTGGAGTGAGCAGGTAGAGGGGGTGGGGACAGTGAATGGGAGATGGACGGTGAGAGGGGAATGATCAATGTTTGTGTGTTGTGTACAATCAGGCAGTAAAGCAGCTGGATCTGGCAGGTTAAACACAGAGGGAGAGGGCTGGTCACGAAACATTTACACCTTCATGTTATTTCAAATCTGTTCACATTTCTCTGTTGAATAAAAGGGGATTTTTTTTAAAAAATGATGCCTCTAAACCCACTCCACCGCCCCTCCGAGATTGTGGATGTGAGAGAGAAGAGCCCGTGGATCTTGCTGTGTTTTTTATGTTTCAATAATCTTTGCTTTATTTTAATCAATTTCCATTTCTCTCTCTCTCTCCCCACCCTCCCCCCCCCCCACGCTCTCCCCGCCCCGCCACCCCCCCACCCCCCACCCCACACACACCCCAAGGAGAATGGATTTGACAGCTGCAACTCGGAAGATGCAGAGAGAGAATCGATTTGCCGTGAGGAATCCTCGGACAAGAGCTATAACCGGAGAGAAAAACAATAATAAAAATGTATCCGTGTCTTTGTCACTCATTCTTATACCCGGAGAAAGGACATGCGGAATTTTCACGATTGGGTTCAGTGTCGGCGTAGGGGGGGCGGGGGGCGTTGGTGCTGGTTGGGGAATGGTGGTTTTACCCAGGGGTATCAAGGTTGAGACATGGTGCTGCAGAGAGCCCAATATGATCCCATCGAGTTCAATCCTTCCACCTCTTCCTTTCGCTGTATCTCTGCTCCTCCCTCCATGTTCCTAATTGCTTCCGCACATCTTTCTTTCAATCCCCATTTCTCCACGTCCTTTGTATGTCGGCCTCTCAGAATTGTGAAAACTTTCCCTTTTCATCTCTTCCTACAACTCTCTCTGCATCACTCTCTGAAACTTTGCCACTCTGTTCTTTCCAATCTCCCACCTCCTTGTCCTCTACTTCTCTCTATATCTGACGTTGTCTCTCAGCCTCTCTGCATCTTTCTCTCTCTACACATCTCTCTCTCTATGTGGATCATTCTTTTGTTCTACGTCACAGCTGCATTCTCTCTCTCTGCATCTCTCGCGCTCTGTCTCTACATGTCTCTCCCTCTCTCTCTATACATCTCTCGCTCTCTCTCACTCAAAATCTCTTGCTCTCTCTGTCTGCCCATCTCTCACTCTCTCTCTGCCCATACTTTTCTCTCTCTCTGTCTGAATTATAGAGAGAGAGAGGGAGTGGGAATTAGAGAGAGAGAGAGATAGAGAGGGAGTTAGAGACATAGAGGGGGAGTTTGAGAGAGGGGGAAGTTTTAGAGAATAATTAGACAGGGGAAATTAGACAGAAAAGGGGAATTAGAAGTGGAAAGGTACGGAGGGGTTTAGACACATGGGGGTGGGAGTCAGACAGAGAGTTGGTAATTAGAAAGAGAGGCGGGGGAAAAGAAAGCGGCGATGGACTGGGGTGGATAAAGACATAGACAGGAAGAGAGAGAGAGGGGGGAGTTGTAATGAAAGGGGGGAATTGGACAGAGAGGTGAGTTAGGCATAGAGAGGGGAGTAATTAGATGGAGACGTGGAATTAGAGGGGCGGGAGAGAAGATTAGACAGAGAGGAGAGAGTTAGGCAGAGATGAGTTAATTAGAAAGGGTGAGTTAGAGAGGGTTATAGAGAGGGCGTGGGAGTCAGACAGAGAGGGGGGCAAATAGACAGAGAGAGGAGGCGGATGGAGCAGTGAGGGCAGAGGTAGACTGAGGAGGGAGATGAACAGAGAGGGAAGATCAGGAGAGAGAGGGGGCAATTAGACCAGGAGAGAGTTGGGGTAGTTAGGGAGAGAGGTGGCGTGTTAGTCATAGACGGGAGGCAGGGTCACACAACGAGAGGTAGGAGGGACATAAACAGAGAGAGAGGAAAAGTTGTGGAGGGGGGAATTATGCTGGAGGCAAACTTTGCAGGTGGGTCATTTTGGAGGACAATTTTCGGTTGGGGATTGCAGAGGAAACTTTGGGGGGTTAATATGTGGGTGTAAAGCTCATGAGCGATAATTTGTAGAGGGTGAAATTCATCGGGGGTGTGAATTTGCACGGCAAAACATTTGCAGGGGGGGAATTCTTGGGGGTGTGAATTTGAGGGGGGGGGGAATCTTGGCGGGTGGAGATTTGCGGGAGGAAACTTTGATGGGGGAAACATGAGGGGAGAAATTGGTAGGGGGGATAAATTTGAGGGTGGAAAATTTGCGGGGTTGGAAAAATTTCGGGGGCGGAAATTGCATTGGGGGAAAATTTGCATGCGAATTTGCGTGGTTTAATTTGCGGGAGTGGAAATTTTTCGTGGGGGGATTTTGCGTTAGGTGGAAATTTACGAGGGTGGAATTTGTGGGTGGGGGAGGTTTGCGGGAGGGGTAAATTTGGAGGTGGGTGGTTTGCGGGAGGGAACATATTTGCGGGGAGGTAACAGTTGAGGGGTGCAAAATTTGCATGGGGAAGAATATTTGCGGGGGGTGAACATTTGCACGGGGGTAATTTCCGGGGTTCGGGATAGATATTCCATTAAAATACAGGGGGGCTGCTCAGAGGAAGGAGAATTAGACAGAGGGGGAATTAGACACATGGGGGGGATAATTTGGGAGAGTGGGAGGAAATTAGACAGAGACAAGGAATTAGATACATGGGGCGGAATTGGTGAAAGTGGGAGGAAATTAGACAGAGTGGGGGAATTAGGCACATGGGGGTTATTCGAGAGATTGGGAGGTAATTAGACAGAGGGGGAATTAGAGAGGGTGAATTAGACTGAGAGGGAGAAATAGGGAGAGAGTGGAGAAATTAGGAAAAGGGGAAATTAGATAAAGAGTGGGGGCGAATTAGACATGGGGGTAATTAGAGAAAGAGGGGCAATTAGATATGGGGAGAATTAGAGAGAGGGGGAAATTAGAAAAAGCTGAAAATAGAGAAAGAGAGTCGGGGAATTAGACAGGGGGGGAAAGACAGTGGGGGGTAATTACAGTGAGTGGGTAATTAGAAAGAGAGAGCAGCAATTAGAGAGAAAATATAAATAGAGAGAGGTAGGGGAATTGGAGAGAGCTGGGGGAAATTAGACAAAGGGAATTAGAGCAGAGGGTTAATTAGTCCTGAGGGCGAAATTAGAAAGAGGTTTAGAGCCAGATGGGGCGATTAGAGTGAGTGGGGGTTTAGAGATGGGATAATTACAGTGAAAGTGAGCATAAGTGAAAGGGGGATTATTCAGAGAGGATTAGACAGAGGGGGGAAATTAGAGAAAGACAGAATTAGACAGAGAGGTGTAATTGGAAATACGGGCTAATTGGAGACAGAGGAGGCATTTGAGAGCTAGAGGGGGAATTAGAGAGATAGAGGGGGAGGTACAAAGATAGAGGGGGGGAATTTGAGGGAGTTATATAGACAGAAAGCGGGAAATTAGACAGGGAGGAATCAGACAGCGTAGAGTTGGAGAATTACACAGAGAGGGTAATTACAGGGAAATCGGATTGAGAGAGAAGGCAAGTAAAGAGAGGGAGGGGGAAACTAGACAGAGGGGGAAATAGAGGTAGAATGTTTTTGAGGGGTTTAGAGAAATGAGGGTGGAATTCAAACAGAGAGCGGGGGCAACCAGAAAGAGAGGGGAGGGAAAATAGAGAGGGAAGATGGACTCGCGGGGGGCAGAGATATACAGTGAGAGAAGAGGGGAGTTAGTCAGACAGGGGAGGCAGGGTCAGTCAACGAGAGGTGGAAGGGAGATAGGCGGAGAGGAAAATTTGTGGGTGGAGCAAATTTTGCGGGAGGCAAAATTTTCAGGTGCATAAATGTGGGAAGCAATTTGCAGGGGGGATTGCAGATGGAATTTTCGGGAGGGCGAATTTCTGAAGGCGGGAAAATTTGGCGCTTAAAATGTTTTTTCCTGGGGGGTGATTTTTGAGGTGACTAATTTGCAGGGCTGAATAAATTGCGGGGAGGAACATTTTTTGGCGGGGGGGAGGGGAATTTTGCCGAGGGAAAATTTCTGAGTGTAAGATGTGCGTGGGGAAAAGATTGCAGGGGGTGTAAACTTTGTGGGGGGAATAATTAGCGAGGCGGGGTATGAAATTTTGGGAGGAATAATTTGCAGGGGGGAAATTTGTGGGGGGCAATAATTTGCCTGGGCTGGGAAGTTTGCAGGGGGAAAACTTTGCTGGGAGAAATCTACCCGGAGAATAATTTGCAGGGGTGGGAAGTTTGCAGGGGGAAATCTTTGCAGGGGTAAATCTTCCCGGGGAATAATTTGCAGGGGTGGGAAGTTTGCAGGAGGAAAACATTGCAGGGGGAAATCTACCCGGGGCATAATTTGCGGGGGGAATAATCTGTGGGAGGGAATAATTTGCGCGGGAAATAATTTGCGGGGTTAATAATTTGCGGGGAAAGAAGCTTGCGGGGGAAGAAACATGAGCGGGGAAGTAATTTGCGGGGGGCGGGGTGAGACAGGGGGCGAAAGATGAAGGGGGAGAGAGACAGAGGGGGTAAATAGACTGGGGGGAAAGAGACAGGGGTAAGGCACAGGAGTTAGAGACAGCGGGGAAAGAGTCAGTGGTTGCACGAGAGGGGCGGGGGAAGAGACAGTGGGCGAAAGAGGCAGAGGGGAAAAAGAGAGGGGGAAAAAGAGAGGGGGGAAGAGAGAGGGGGGACAAAGAGACGGGTGAAAGCAGAGAGGGGCGAAAAGCGAGGTGGGGGGAATGAGAGAGGAAGAAAGGGAGAGGGGGAAAGAGAGATGGGGAAAGAGACAGATTGGGGAAAGAGACAGAGGGGAAAAGATTCAGAAGGGAAAAGACAACTGTAACTCACACCCAGTATCTCTTATTCAGTATATAAACGATCCAGAACAGCTCGATTAGATTCCAGTCTGTAACTTACTCCCGGGTATCTGTTATTCTATATATAATCCTCCCCGAAACCCTCGATTAGATTCCAGTCTGTAAGTTACTCTCGGGTATCTGTTATTCTATAAATAAACCACCCTGAAACCCCGATTAGATTCCAGTCTGTAACTCACACCCGGGAGTCTGTTATCCTATATATGAAACATCGCAAACCCTTTGATTAGATTCCTGTCTGTAACTCACTCCTGGGTATTTGTTATGCTAAATATAACCCATAACAAACCCATTGATTAAATTACAGTCTGCAACTCAATTCCGGGTATCTAATATCCTATATATAATCCACCAAAAACCGCTCGATTAGATTCCAGACTGTAACTCATTCCCGGGCCTCTGTTATTCTATATATATTATATACATATGCTTCATATATAAACCACTACGAGCCCTTCGATTAGATTCCAGTCTGCAACTCACTCCCGGGTATCTGTTATTCTATATATAAACCACCACGAAGCGCTCGATTAGATTCCAGTAAACTCGACCTCACTCCCGGGTATCTGTTTTTCTATATGTAAACCACCCCAAACACCTCGATTAGATTCCAGCCTGTAACGCATTCCCGGGCTTCTGTTATTCTATATATTTTATATACATATGATTTACATGTAAACCACTCTGAACACCTCAATTAAATTCAAGCCTGTAACTGACTCTAGAGTATTTGGTTATCTGTATATAAACCACTCCGAAACCCTCCATTAGATTTCAGTCTATAACTCACTCAGAGGTAACTGTTATTGCATATATAAAACACACCAAACTCCTCAATTAGATTCCAATCTGTAACTTTCACCTAGGCATCTGTTATTATATATATATTATATATATATATTAAACCACACCGAACCCCTCGATTAGATTCCAGTCTTCAGCTCAATCTCGGGTATCTATGATCGTATATAAACCCCCGAACCCCTCGATTAGACTTCAGTCTGTAACTCATTGCCGGGTATCTGCGATTCTATATATAAACCCCTGAATCCCTCGACTAGATTTCAGTCTGTAACTCACTTCTGGCTATCTTTTATTCTATATATAAACCCCCGAACCCCTCGATTAGTATCCAGTCTGTAACTCACATCCAGGTATCTTTTATTCTTCATATAAAGCGCCCCGAACCCCTTAGTTATATCCCAGCCTGTAACTCACTCCCTGATATCTGTTATCCTATATATAAACCACCCTGAACTCCTCTGTTAGATTCCAGCCTATAACTCACTTCCGGGTTATCTGTTATCCTATATATAAACCACCACAAACCCTTTAATTAGATTCCAGTCTGTAACTCACTCTCAGTTATCAGTTATTCTATGTATAAACAACCAATAACCCCTCGATTAGATTCCATTCTGTGCTTGACTCCCGGAAATCTGTCATTCTATATATATAAGCCCCCTGAGCCACTCGATTAGATTCCAGTCTGTAACTCACTCCCTGGTATCTGTTATCCTATATATAAACCACCCTGAACTCCTCCATTAGATTCCAGCCTGTAACGCAGTTCCGGGTTAACTTTTATCCTATATATAAACCACCACAAACCCTTTGATTAGATTCCAGTCTATAACTCACTCTCGGGCGTCTGTTATTCTTTATAAGCTGGATAGTAAATTATCATCAGTTTCGGCTGTCC
Organism: Cetorhinus maximus; assembly: GCF_964194155.1. Lineage (NCBI taxonomy): Eukaryota > Metazoa > Chordata > Chondrichthyes > Lamniformes > Cetorhinidae > Cetorhinus > Cetorhinus maximus. The sequence goes on from NW_027596352.1 coordinate 340,372, forward strand.
CTCGATTCTATGCTGATGTCCCCTCGGGGTGGCCACGGCCTTCCGTGGGTCTTCATGTGGATGAGCAGGCCGAATCTCCAACCGCAGACCTTCGGGTACATGGCATATTACATCCCACCAGGTAGTGGGATCCGGAGAGCAGTTTTTGCTTCATTTCGTTCCCTTCCCTGCAGCCGCTCCGCTTCAACATGAAGATATGGAGACTCAAAGCGTGATGCAGAATGATGGACACCTTGTCGCCATTTTGTCCGAATGACAGCGAGCTCCTCCCAGTCATGAACGTCCATGCTGTCTCACTTCAGGGAGAGTTTCAGAGTGTTCCCTTGGATTGTTGGCCACTGGGGAGTTGAGAAAGCAGGAACTAGCGGCAAGAGACACGTGTCCACCATCCGGAAACAACACCCTGTCGATTGACGTCTATTTTGTGAAAACTTTGCCTGAATACTCGTGCAGCCAGCTTCTAGAAGGACAGTCCTCCCAGTGAATCCGGCGGAGTCACTGCTGGTGGAAATATCTCTACCCTGCTTACTTGCATAACGGTAAAACTGTGTGGAGCACACAAATATCTGGAAAGATATAGCGGTAGGTTGAGTGATCGGGTAATATGGTGGCAGGTCGAGTGTAATGTAGAAATGTGAGGTTATCCACTTTCACAGGAAGAATAGAAGAACAGAATAGTTAATAAATGTTGAGGCCATTTTTAATGTTGATGCTCGGAGGGAATTTGGAATCCGTGTACAGGACACAGTACAGGTTAGCTCACGGGTAGAGTGGGAAGATAAATGATGTGTTTGTATTTCACAAAAGGTGGAAGTCTTACTGCAATTGTACAAGATTTAAGTCAGTGAAAGTGGAGGTCCAGGCACAGTGTTAATAGGCACCATTGTATCGAATGGTGGTGAAGGATCTTGGGCCCGAATTGACGACTCGCGCTCCTATTTTTTTGGTGATCTCAGCTGAAGGAAAACGGTTTAATTCCTCTGACCTGAGGTAGGATATGTTTGACTTAGATAAGGCGTGGCAAATGTTCACTCGATCGGTACCCAGGATGAGAGTTTTGTACATTCATCAGAGATCTGGAGCAAATTGGGGCTCTGATGTTCAAACAAAAAGACAAATTCCATTGAAGCTTCTCAGTTTCTGATGTAGATCCGTTAGTAGATGCAAAGAGATTACATCCTGGATGGAGACTCCAGAACTGGATGAGGTTGTGGGGGGATGTGGGCACATGCACTGAAAATAAAAACGGTAAAAACTGATAAATAAGAAAACTGATCTGAACCGGTCTGGTATGCTTAAAATGGAACACCATTATAAAATGGGAAATAAGAGCACGGGTCCGTACTATTCTTTTTCGATCTGGCCACTTAGGAACAATGCATCAACTATGAAAAACAGACTTTAGGAAGAATTTCTATGCATTTGAAGTCAACGTGAGCAATGAGCTGGAACCAATGACGTTAGCCCTGGTTGCATGAGTGACCAATCAGCCATTTGGAACGACATGGCCGAAGATGGTGTGACAAATCTCTAGGGTGTGAAATACAGAAACGCCTCGATGTGGACACCAAGCGAAGGAAAATCACTTCTGTCCCTCGAGGACAGTGGGGAGATTCCTCTCAGGGTGGAAATGGAGAGTGTGGCACTGGGGCCGTGTGGTCAGTCAGTGGAGAATTCCTGTCAGTGTGGCTCCCAGGTGGAGATGATATCGCCGCCGGAATACCTCTGGCTAGAGTCCTTGGGCCAACCATCTTCAGCGGCTGCATCAATAACCTTCCTTCAATCATCAGATCAGAAGCGGGGATGTCGGTGAAGATTGCACAATGTCCAGCATCGTTCGGGACTCCTCAGACACTGAAGCAGCCCATGTCCAGTCGAAGCGAGGCCTGGACAATACGCAGCCTTTGGCGGACAAGTGGCAAGTCATATTCGCGCCATACAAGTGCCAGGCATTTACATTCTCCATCACGAAACGCTAAACATCGCCCCTTGACATTCAAGGGCTTGAATATCAGAAACTGAACTGGACTAGCCAAATAAATACAGTGCCGACAAGAGCTGATCCGAATCAGGAAATCCTGCTGCAAGTAACTCACCCCCTGACGGCGCCAGTGTCTGCCCACCATCTACAAAGTACAAGTCAGGGTGTGATGGATTGCACTCCACTTGCGTGTATCAGTGCATCTCCCACAACACTCAAGACACTCGACAACATCAAGGACAAAGCAGCCTCGCTCGATTGGCACCACATCAAAAAAATTTCAATCCCTCCACCAATGACACACAGCATCAGGAGCGTGTACCATCTACAAGGTAAACTTAGCAAATCACCAACGCTGCTTCGACAGCAACTTCCAAACACATTACCCCTGCCATCTGGAAGGACAAGGGCAGCAGACACATGGGAACAGCAGCACCTGGGTGTTCACCTCCAATCCACTCACCATCCTGACTTGGATATATATCGGCCATTCCTTCACTGTCGCTGGATCAATATCCTTGAACTCCCTCCATAACAGCACTGTGGGTGTACCTAAACAACATGGACACTAGCCAGCTCAGCTCAGCACCACCTTCTCAAGGGCGGGTATGGGCAATAAGTGCTTTCCCAGCCTGCGAGGCCCACATCCCCTGAATGAATATAAAAACAGTTGGAGTGTTGCACTGGGCCCAGGGTGCAGACAGTTGAGAATTCCTGTCAGTCTGGATCTCAGGAAGGTTCTGTATCTTTCGGTGAACAGCTGTCAGTGCGGGAGGTGGGGGCGCGGTTAAGATTGTCAGCTGCTTCTTACATATTGGGCGTGCATTTGAAAGTAGGGTTTTGTTGAGACACATACTTTCCACTGTGTCTCCCCTTATTAACTATTGGAGAAGTTTGAGTTCATTGAACAAGTTGATTGATAAGTTTTTGATTATTTGGAAAGTGCATTGTTGTTTAATTTTTATTCTGTTCAATAAACGTCAGTATTATTCGCTAATTCAATGTGTGAGACTCTGCCTGATAGTTCTGTCTCTGTGGAACTAAGTCAGTTTGAAGGGTTAAATCAGGTTGCAGTAATTAACCTGTTCACTGCTAAATTTACTCACGTCTATTTTTAAATGAACAAACAGCCCTTTTTATATGTACAGGGTGAGATTAATCTCCTCCTGCTCCTATTTCAAATGTTCTTCAATGGCCGGTTCAGTGAGCTAACTCGAGGGTGCAGGGTAGATTTTCATTCCCCCCACCCAGACCATGGGACCATTGTCAATACTGAGGTTGTGTGATGGTGACAGGTTCTGTGCTGAGCAGATTTGAATGCTGTACACCATGTATCAGGAACAAGGAAAGGTCAGCCGATAAGTATTTGTGAGCTTGCTCTGTTTGACAACAACTATTCATAAAAGCGGTGAAGGTAAGATATCTCAAAAAACACAAATTGAGGAACATGTACAACAGGAGAAAGGGGTCTAAAACTGTTTTAAATATGAGAACAGGAGAAGTTAATAAAACCCCTAAGCCATGTTCAAGGATGCATGGGGTCTAACGCAGCTCTGTATTACTACGAGAGCGACCAGCTGGTACACAGAAACTTTAATAACCTTACGTAACACATACCCATCAACATATGCCTTGACATTCCCAATTGACACACCCAACAACTTCCAACTGGCTAGTGTGTGATTGTGTGATTCCTGATATTAACTCTTGAATGGCCCAAATCTAATATTAAGATTATGTTCCTCAGAAGCAGATCACTCAGTGATCTAATAACATTGGCAAAATATTATTATTGCATCTTAGAATTGCTGCTAGTGCAGCACCCCCTCAGTGCTGGCCCGCCGACAGTGCAGCGCTCCCCCAGTATTGACACGCCTACAAAGCGGCAGTCCCTAACTACTGACCCTCTGATAATGTGGCACTCCCACTGCACTGCCTCTCCGAAAGTGCTGCACTCACTCAGTACTCATAGTACGGCAGCGCAGTCCGCCCTCATTGCTGACCCTCCGACAGTGTGGCATTCGCTCAGTACTGATCGACTGACAGTGCGGAAATCTAACAGTGCTGTCCCTCGAACAGAGTGGCACTCCCTCAGTACTCACCCTCCTACAGGGCGGTACGTACTCAGTAATGGCCCTCCAACAGTGCGGCACTCCCTCAAACCTGAACCTCTGACAGTGCGACCGTCCCTCACAACTATAACTGCAACAGTGCGGACATCCTCAGTGCTTATACTCTGACAGTTACGCACTCCTTCAGTATTGAACCTCCGAGAGTGCAACACACCTTCATGACTTACCATCCGACAATGTGACTTTCCATCAGAACTCACCCGCAGACAGTGCGGCTTCCAACTCAGTGCTTACCCTCTGACAGTGCAGTGCTCTCTCAGAGCTGACCCTCTGCAAGAGCGGCATTTCCTCTATACTGACCCTCAGACAGTGTGGCATTCCCTCAGTACTGACCCTCTGACAGTGTGGCATTCCCTCAGTACTGACCCTCTGACAGTGTGGCATTCCCTCAGTAGTGACCCTCTGACAGTGCTGTGCTCTCTCAGTGCTGACCCTCTGATAGTGGGGCATTCCCTCAGTAACGACCCTCTAACAGTGCTGTGCTCTCTCAGTGCTGACCCTCTGATAGTGGGGCTTTCTCTCAGTCCTGACCCTCTGACAGTGCTGTGCTCTCTCAGAGCTGACCCTCTGATAGTGGGGCATTCTCTCAGTACTGACCCTCTGGCAGTACATTAGTTCCACAATACTGGACCTCTGACAGTGCAGAAGTCTCTCAGCACTGAATATCTCACAGGGGGACACTCCCTCTGTACTGACCCTCCGACAATGCGGAACTCCTTCAATATTGACACTCTGAAACTGCAGCACTCCCTCCTTACTGACCCTCCGACAGTGCAGTACGCCGTCAGTACTGACCTTCCAACCGTGCCGCTCTCCCTCACTATTGGCCTCCGATACTGCAGCACACCCTCACTACAGATCATGCAACAGTGGGGCGCATCCTCAGTAGTGAGTCTCAAACAGTTTGGCGCTCCCTCACTGCTGACAAACCGACAGATCGGCATTCCCTCAGGACTGAACCTCCGACAGCGCAGTGCATCATCAGTTCTGACCCTCTAACAGTGCTGCACTCCTTCAGTAAGGAGCCTCCTACATTCAGCTGTACCTCAGTATTGACCCTCCAACAGTACAACACTACCTCTGTATTCATCCACTGACAGTGTTTCACTCCCTCAGCACTGACCCTGCAGCAGATCGACACTCCCACGGGACTAACCCTCCGATAGTGCAGCACTCCCTCAGTCCTAAACGAACCGATAGTGCAGCACAGCCTCAGAACTGACCTTCCGACTCTGCGACTCCCCATCACAGCTGAACCTCCGATAGCGCGACATTCCCTCGCTACTTACCCTTGGACAGTGCGGTACTCCCTCAGAGCTGACACTCCGACAGCGCAAAATTCCATCAGAATTGACATTCCAACAGTGCGGCATTCCCTCAGTGCAGACCCCTGGACAGTGCATTAATTCCTCAGGACTCAAACTCTGACGGTGTGATATTACCTGATCACTGTCCCTCTGACAGTACAGGACTCACTCAATACTGACCCTCGGACAGTCCACGACTATCTCAGGGCTGACACTCTCAAAGTGCGGTACCCACTCAGCCCTGACCCTCCGACAGTGCAGCACTTCCTGATTACTGACCCTCTAACAATAAGGCACCAGATCTTTACTGAGCCTCCAACAGTTCACTACAACATCAGTACTGAAGCTCCGAAAGTGCTGCTATCCCTCAGTAATGACCCTCCCACACTGCAGCAAATCCTCACTACAGACCAGGCATTGTTGTGGCATATCCTCAGTACTGACTCTCTGACAGCTTGGAGCTCCTTCAGTACTGACCCTTCAACAGTGCGACATCACACTCCCAAATCAGCCCATTGTCCAATTGCCTGGTCCCAGTAATCTTCATCATCCCCATTCACACCAAAGTTACCACCTATGTCAATGTCTTAATGATGTTCCATGTCCTAGCTTCTTCACAACACTGAACCTGATAGTAAAATGTCCTCTCCTTCGGCTGTGCGTCCATTTGAGGATGATGCCTCAGGGTCGCTACTTCCTGCCGTGGGTCTTCATGTGGATGAACCGGCCGATTCTCGAGCCGCAGAGCTTCGGGCACATGGGGCAGGACGTCCCACCATGTAGTAGGATCCGGAGAGCAGGATTTGCTTCCTTTTCTTCCCTTCCCTTTGGCCGCTCTGCCTCATCATTAAGACATTGAGTCTCAAAGCGAGATGCGGAATGATGGACATATTATCGCCAATTTTGCCAATGGGCAGCGACCTCCTCTCAGCCATTAACATCGATGCTGCCACACTTCGCTGAGAGCTTCAAAGTTTCTCCGTGGACCGTTGCCCATTGGAGACTTGAGAAAACAGGACCTGGCAGCGAGAGACACGTTTCCACAATCTGGACAGTGTCCAGTCCATTAACGTGGACATTGCTAGAGTTTTTATTCAGAATGCTCATTCTGCCAGTTTCAAGAAGGACACGAGTGTTTGCTCGACAGTCCTCCCAGTGATTCCGGCGGAGTCATTTCTGACCCTTTGACAGTGTGGCTCTCCCTCAGTACTTACCTTCCAATTGTATAGTATTACCTCAATCCTGGCCCTCGCACAGTGCAGTACTGACCCTCCAACAGTGCTGTACGCCTTCACTACTGACCCTTCAACAGCGCTGCACTCCATAAGTAATGCTTTTCTGAAAGTGCGGCAAATCCTCAGTACTGACCGTCAGACAGCTCGGTGCTCCCTCAGCACTGATCCTCTGACAGTGAGGCCTCCCCTTATTCAACTCCCTCCAACAGTGCTGTACTCCAGCAATGGTGACCCTCTGACAGTGTGCCACTCCTTCAGTGCTGACCCTCAGACAATGCAGTGCTTCCTCTGTACTCACCCTACAACAGTTCGATTTTACCTCAGTATTGACCTTCCGACAGTGCTGCAGTCCCCCAGTACTGACCCTCTGAGAATACGGTACTCCCTCTGATAATTGGAGGATTACAATTTTGTGGTCAATATCTACGGAGTCACTATTTTGTGAGAGTCCATTCACACCAGCAGCAAAATTTCGTATCTGCGGATATGGTTGTGTTTAATATGTCATCAGAATAAGCAGTTTAAACAACTCAGCATTGGCAATTCATTCAAAGATGAGGAGAAGCATTTTCTCTCAGAGCTTCGTGGGTCTTTGGACCTCTTGTCATAAAAAGATGGTGAAAGAAAAGTCCTTGAATATTTTTAAGGCCAAGCGAGATAGAGTCTGGATTAACAAGGGGGTGAAAGGTTATCGGCGGGAGGCGGGAATGTGGGGTTGATGTTACAATCAGATCACCCATGATCTTATTGAATGGCGGAGGCGGATCGATGGGCCGAGTGGCCTAATCCTGATCCGAATTGGTAAATTCATAGATATAGCTGTTAATCAATTTCAACAATATAATCTCAATAATTACCTTAAATTATTAATTAATTCATTATATTATGAGTTAATACGTCTAATTATTAACAAAATTCAACAGCATATTACGTATGATTGGTCTAAATATTAATTAATTGTAAAATGTAGTGTGAAACAGTACACTTGATTATTAATTAATTTCAACAGATTACTATGAATTGTCGGCCTAAATATTAATTTCAATAATGAATGGAAAAGTCTAAATATTAATAATAAATTAAACATCTAATTATCAATTAATTTCTAAAAATATATTATAAATTTTTGGTCGAATTATTAATCAATTGCAATAAACAGATTTTTCATTAAAATCCAATTATTACTTAATGTTCTTCCATCTCTAGTAAATCTAATATTGACTTAATATCAGTGTCACATTGCTGGAGGATCCATACGGAGGAAGTGTCGCACTGTCGAGGGTAAGAACTGGGGGTGTACCTCACTGTTGAAGGATCATTACTGAGGGAGTGCCACACTGTCGGAGGGTCATTACTGGGGGTGTGCCGCTCTGTTGGAGGGTCATTATTAAAGGAACGCCACACTGCTTGAGGGTCACTACATGGGGTGTGCCGCACTGTCGGAAGTTCATTACTAAAGGATCGCCGCATTGTCGGATGGACATTACTGAGGGAGTGCCGCACTGCTGGAGACTCATTACTGAGGGAGCGCTGCACTGTTGGATGTTTAGTAATGGGGTGGTGCCGCACTGTTAGATGGTCTGTACTGAGGGTGTGCTGCTTTTTCGGGGGTTCAGTACTGAGGGAGCGCCGCGCTTTCAGAGCCTCAGTACTGAGGCAGAGCCGCACTGTTGGAGGTTCATTAGTCAGAGAGGCTGCACGGTTGGAGGTTCATTACTGAGGGAGTGCCGTACTGTTGGATGGTCGTTACTGAGGGAATACCACACTGATATAGGGTCTTTAATGAGGGAGTGCAATACTGTCGGACGGTCAGTACCGAGGGACTGTCGCAATGTCGGTGGTCCATTTTGAGTGAACGCCGCACTGTTGGAGGGTGTGCACTGAGGGAGTGCCGCACTGCTGGACGGTCATTATTTAGGGAGTGCCGCACTTAGAGGGTCAGTATTGAGGCTGTGCCGCATTGTTGGAGGGTCATTACTGAGGGAGCGACGCGCTGCAGGAGGGTCAGTACTTGTGGTGTGCCTCACTGTCGGAGGTTCATTAATAAGGGAGTGCCGCACTGTCGGAAGGTCAGGATGGAAGGAGTGCCACACTGCGGAGGCTCAATTCTGAGGGAGCAGCGCATTGACAGAGGGTCAGTTCTGAGGGAAGGATGCTCTTTTGGAAGTTGAGTGCTGATGGAGCACCGAATTGTCGGAGGGTCAGTATGGAGGGAGTGCTGCACTCTCGGAGGGTCACTACTGAGGGAGTGTGGCATTGTCGGAGGGTCAGTTCTGAGGGAGTGATGCACCGTCAGAGGGTCAGAAGTGAGGCAGCTATTGCAATATAGAGGAATGATCTGTTTCCCATGTACTGAGATTACTGTCTGGTCTGCTTCCAAGTGATATAGTCTTAATATTAGACCTGGGCCATTAAGGAATAATTTCAGGAATGACACAATCACACACAGGCCAGTGGAAAACTATTTGCTGTGTCAATTGGGAATGTCAAGAAATACATTGATGTGCCTTATTTACCTGAGGATATTTAAGGTTCTGGGTGCAAGCTGGGTCACTGTTGTAATAACACAGATGTGCTATAGACCCCCTGAATACTGGAACAAGGCTAAGGAAGTGCATGACCTTCAGGTGTTCTCATATTTAAATCAGCTCTCCGTTCCCTTGCTCCTGTTTGTACATGTTCCTCAATTTGTGGTTTCTGAGATATCTTATCTGCACCTCTGTTGTGAGCAGTCGCTGTTAAACACAGTAAACTCATAATTATTTACAGGCTGACCTTTCCTTGCTCCTGATACGCGGTGTGCAGCATTCAAATCTGCTCAGCACAGAGCCTGTCTCCATCACACAACATCGGCAATGACAAAGGCCCCATAGTGTGGGTGGGAGGAGCTGAAAATCTACCCTGCACCCGGGAGTTAACTCACTGAACCGGCCATTGAATAATATTAGAAATAGGAGCAAAAGGACTTTAATCTCACCCTGTACATTTAAAAAGTGCTGTTTCTTTTGATAAGCTTCGGCTTGAATTAATTCAGCAGTGGACGGGGTAATGAATAGATCCTCAATTAAACTTTCAGTTCCACAGAGACAGAAGCAGCAGGCAGATTCTCAGACACTGAATTAGCGAATAATACTGACATTCATTGAATAGAAGCAAAATAAAGCACTTTTCATTCAGCCAAAGACTCATCAAGCAACTTGTTCAATGAAATAAAACTTCTCCAATAGAAAATTAGGGGAGACAAAGTGGGAAATAGACGTGTCAACAAAAGCCTACAGGAGTCACATTTTCAAATTGACTCCCAATCTTTAAGAAGAGGATGACAAACTCAACCACTACAACAACATACCATCCACCCACCTCCACACCTCGCCACTCCTCCCGCGCTGACAGCTGTTTACCGAAGAACTCAGAACCTTCCTGGGGTCCCCACTGACAGAAATTCTCCTCTGTCTGCCACCTGGGCCTAGTGCCACACTCACCATCTGTTATTTGTATTCATTCAGGGGATGTAGGAATTACTGGCTGGAACAGCATTTATTGCACATGCTTATTTGCCCCATAGGATGATGGTGGTGAGCGTCCTTCTTGAACCGCTGTTAACCACGTGGTGTAGGTACAGCCACAGTGCTGTTAGGGATAAATTTCCAGGATTTTGACCCAGCGACATTGAAGGAGCGGACGAGAAATTTCAATGTCAGCATAATGAGTGGCTTGGAGGAGAACTTCCAGTCGGTGTTATTTCAAATGTGCCTGCTGCCCTTGTCCTTCTAGATGGTAGCGGCCATGGGGTTGGAAGGTGCTGTCAATGGAGCCATGGTGAGTTTCTGCAGAGCATATTGTAAATGGTGTACACTGCATTGGTGATGCAGGGAAGGACTGTTTGTGGATTGGGTGCCGATCAAGAGGGGCTGTTTTCTCCTGGATGGTTTCGAGCTTCCTGAGTGTTATGGGAGCTGCAACGCATCCAGCCAAGTGGGGAGTATCCCATCACACTCCTGGCTTCTGCCTTACATTTCCTGGACAGGCTTTGGGGAGTCAGGTGGAGAGTTACTCGCTGCAGGATACCTAGCCTCTGAACTGCCCTTGTCCCCAAAGTATTTATATGGCTAGACCAGTTCAATTTCTGGTCAGTGGGAAACCCCAGGATACAGAGAGTGGGGGATTCATTGATGGTAATGCCATTGAACACTTATGTGGCATGAATGTACCTTGCCACTTTTCAGCCCAAACCTGGATATTGTTCAGGCCTCGCTGCATTAGGACATGAGCTGCTTCAGTTTCTGAGGAGTCACGAATGTTGATGAACATTGTGCGCCATCAGCGAACATCCCCACTTCTGACCTTATGATGGAAGGGAGGTCATTGATGCAGCAGCTGAAGATGGTTGGGCCGAGGACACTACCCTGAGGAACTCCAGCGGTGATGTCATTTCCACCCTGGGGTCCACACTGACGGGAAATCTCCACTGTCTGACCTTCGGCTCAGCGCCACACCCACCATCTCCACTCTGACAGGAACCCACCTCTGACCCCAATGTTCTGAAGCAGTTTCCCGTTGCTTGGTGTCCACATCGAAACGTTTCTGTGTTTCACATACCAGAGGGTTGTAACACCACCTTCGGCCATGTCATTCCAAATGGCTCAGTGGTCACTCATGCTGCCAGGGCTATCGACGTTGGTTCCAGCTTATTTCTCACGTTGCCTTCAACCCAAGGCAATGGATTGCTTCAAGATTTATTCCCTATTTTTCTTACCAAACGACACCACCATTCGTTAGGCCCAGAAATATAAGTCCAGGTCAGTGTTTTCCGGGAGTGTAGGGTCCTTTCTCACATCTTCTATGACAACATTTTCTTTAATGTTCCAGACTCTGGTCTTCCAAAGGATGAAGGTACACCCTCAGGACTGATACTCCAAAATTGCGGCATTACCTCAGTACTGACCTTCCAACAGTGCAATACACCATCAGTACTGAATCTTCAACAGTGCTGTACGCCTTCAGTACTGACCCTTCAATAGTGCTGCACTCCATAAGTAATGCCTTTCTGACACTGCGGCAAATCCTCAGTACTGACCCTCAGACAGCTCGGCGCTCCCTCAGCACTGACCGGCTGACCATGCGGCTCTCCCTTTTTACTGTCCCTCCAACAGTACTGTACTCCAGCAATGCTGACCTTCTGACGGAGCGGCGCTCCATCAGTGCTGACCCTCAGACAGTGCAGTGCTTCCTCTGTACTGACCCTCCAACAATTCGGTTCTCCCTTAGTACTGACCTTCGGAGAGTGCTGCAGTCCCTCAGTACTGCCCCTCTGAGGATGCAACACTCCCTCTGATAATTGGACCGTTATAATTTTGTGGTCAATATCTACGCAGTCACTATTCTGCGAGAGCCCTTTCATACCAGGAGCAACATTTTGTAGCTGCGTTCAAGGTTGTGTTTATTATGTGATCAGAATAAGCAGTTTAAACAACTCAACATTCACAATTCATACAAAATGAGGGAAAGCATTTTCTCTCAGAGCGTCGTGGGTCTTTGGACCTTCCTTCCTGAAGAGGTGTTGGAAGCAGAGTCTTTAATTATTTTTATGGCCAAGTGAGATGGTGTCTCGATTAACAAGGGGCTGAAACGTTATTGGGGGAGGCGGGAATGTGGGGTAGAGGTTACAATCATATCAGCCATGATCTTATTGAGTGGCGGAGGAAGATCGAGGGGCTGAGTGGCCTACTCTGTTCCGAATTGGTAAGTTCATAGGTATAGCTATTAATCATTTTCAACAATATATTCTCAATAATTACCTTAATTAATTGCAACATGTAGTGTGAAACAGTACAGTTGATTACTAATTAATATGCACAGAATATTATGAATTGCCGGCCTAATTATTACTTTCCATTATGAATGGAAAAATTCTAAACATAATAATAAATTAATCATTTAATTATCAATTAATTTCTAAAAATATATTATAAATAATTGGTCGAATTATTAATCAATTGCAACAATAGATTATGCATTAAAATCCAATTATTAATTAATCTTCTTCCATCTCTTGTAAATCTAATATTGACTTAATATCAGCACCGCATTGCTTGAGGCTCCATTTGGAGGTAGCGTCGCACTGTCGGAGTGTAGGTACTGGGGATGTGCCGCAGTCTTGGAGGGTCAGTACTGAGGGAGTGCCGCACTGTTGGATTTTGGAGGGTCATTGCAAAGGGAGCGCCGCATTGTCTGAGGGTCAGTATTGGGGGTGTGCCACAGTGTCGGAGTGTCATTACTAATGGAATGCCGCACTGTTGGAGGGTCAATACAGAGGGAGTGCCGCAATGTTAGAGGGTCATTAATGAGGGAGTGCCGCACTGTTGGAGGACCATTACTGAGGGAGCGACATACTGTTGGAGAGTCAGTACTGGGTGTGTGCCACACTGTCGGATGGTCATTACTGAGGGAGTGCCGCACTGTTGGAGGGTCATTACTGAGGGAGCGCCGCACTTTTGGAGGGTCATAACTGAGGGAGCGCCGTACACTTGGAGAGTCAGTACTGGGGGTGTGCCACACTGTCGGATGGTTATTACTGAGGAGTGCCGCAATGTTGGAGGGTCATTACTGAGGGAGCGCCGCACTTTTGGAGGGTCATAACTGAGGGAGCGCCGTACACTTGGAGAGTCAGTACTGGGGGTGTGCCACACTGTCGGATGCTTATTACTGAGGAGTGCCGCAATGTTGGATGGTCATTACTGAGGGACAGCCACACTGTTGGAGGGTGAGTACTGGAGTTGTGCCACACTGTTGCATTGTCAGAACTGAGGTTCTTCCGCATTGTTGGAGGGTCATTAGTGATGGAGTGCCATACTGTTGGATGGTCAGTACTGACGGAATGCCTCACAGATAGAGTGTCATTAATGAGGGTGTGCCGTACTGTCGGAGGGTGAGTACTGATGGAGTATCGCACTGTCGGGGGTCACTGCTGTGGGAACGCCGCACTGTCGGAGTGTCAGTACGGAGGTAACGCTGCACAGTTGCAGGGTGAGTACTGAGAGAGTGCCGCACTGCTGGGGGGTCATTATTGACGGAGTGCCACACTTAGAGTTTCAGTATTGAGGTTGAGACTCACTGTTGGAGGGTCGTTACTGAAGGAGTGCCGTACTTTTGGCGGGTCATTACTGAGGGAGTGCCGAGCTGTTTGAGGATCAGTACTTTTGGTGTGCTGCACTGTCAGATGTTCATTAATGAGGGAGTGCCACACTGTCGGAAGTTCTGGACGGAAGGAATGCCACACTGCCGGAGGCTCCGTTCTGAGGGAGCAGCGCATTGTCGGAGAGTCACTTCTGTGGGAGGGACGCTCTGTTGGAGAGTGAGTTCTGAGGGTGCACCGAATTGTTGGAGGGTCGGTATGAAAGGACCACCGAACTCTCGGAGGATCAGTAGTGAGGGTTTGCCGGATTATCGAAGGGTCAGTTCTGAGGGAGTGATGCAATGTCAGAGGGTCAGTACTGAGGCAGCGCTTGGAATATTGATCAATGGTCTGCTTCCCATGTATTAAGATGACTATGTGCTCTGCTTCCGAGTGATATAGTCTTAACATTGGATTTGGGACAATAAGGAGTAATGTCAGGAATCACACAATACACACACGGGCCAGTGGAAAGCCATTTAGTCTGTCAATTGGGAATGTCAAGAAATACATTGATGTGCCTTATTTAAATGAGGATATTTAAGGTTCTGTGTGCAATCTGGTTCACTGCTGTAATAATACAGATGTGCTATAGACCCCATGAATACTGCAACAAGGCTAAAGGAGTGCCTTACCTTCACCTGTTCTCATATTTAAATAAGCTCTCTGTTCCCCTTGCTCCTGTTTGTACGTATTCCTCAATTTGTGGTTTCTGAGAGATCTTATCTCCACCTCTGTTGTGAACGGTCGCTGTGAAACACCGTAAACTCACAAATATTTATAGGATGACCTTGTCTTGCACCTGATACACGGTGTGCAGCATGCAAATCTGCTCAGCACAGAGCCAGTCTCCATCACACAACCTCAGCATTGACAAAGGCCCCATAGTGGGGGTGGGGGAGATTAAAATCTACCCTGCACCCTGGAGTTACCTCACTGAACCGGCCATTGAAGAACATTAGAAATAGGAGCAAAAGTACTTTAATCTCACACTGTACATTTAAAAAGGGCTGTTTGTTTTGCTAAGCTTAGGCTTGAATTAATTCAGCAGTGAACTGGGTAATCAATAGATCCTGAATTAACCCTTCAAACTGACTTAGTTTGACAGAGTCAGAACCATCAGACAGAGTCTCAGACACTGAATTAGCGAATAATACTGACGTTTATTTAACAGAATCAAAATCAAGCACTTATCATAGAGCCAAAGACTCATCAAGCAACTTGTTCAATGAAATGAAACTTCACCAATAGGAAATTAGGGGAGACAAAGTGGAAAACATACGTGTGTTGAGAGGAATGCGTACAGGAGTCACACTTTCAAATTGACTCCCAATATTTCAGAAGAGGATGACACACTCAACCAACACAACACCATCCCACCCAGCCCCACCACGCCACTCCCCCCGCGCTGACAGCTGTTTACCAAAGGACTCAGGACCTTCCTGGGGTCCCCACTGACAGATTTTCTCCTCTGTCTGCCCCCTGGGCCTAGTGCCACACTCACCATCTGTTATTTGTATTCATGGAGGGGATGTAGGAATCGCTGGCTGGAACAGCATTTATTGCACATGCCTATTTTCCCCATGAGAAGATGGTGGTGAGCGTCCTTCTTGAACCACTGTTGTTCAGGTGGTGTAGGTACAGCCATAGTGCTGGTAGGGATAAAGTTCCAGGATTTTGACCCAGCGACATTGAAGGAGCGGACGAGACATTTCAATGTCAGGATGATGAGTGGCTTGGAGGGGAGCTTCCAGTTGGTGTTATTCCCAATTTTTCCACTGCCCTTGCCCTTCTAGATGGTGGAGGCCATGGGTTTGGAAGGTGCTGTCAAAGGAGATTTGAGAGTTTCTGCAGTGCATATTGTAGATGGTATACAGTGCTTCGGTGTTGCAGGGAGTGAATATTTTTGGATAGGGTTCCGATCAAGTGGGGCTGTTTTCTCTGGACGGTATCGAGCTTCCTGAGTGTTGTGGGAGCTGCAACGCATCCAGCCAAGTGAGTCTCTTCCCACCGCACTCTTTCTCTGTGCCTTATACTTCCTGGGCAGGTTTTGGGGACTCAGGTGGAGTGTTACTCGCAGCAGGATTCCCAACCCCTGAACTGCCCTTGTCGCCAAAATATTTATCTGGCTAGTCCAGTTCAGTTTCTTGTCAATGGGAAACCACAGATTATAGATAGTGGGGGATTCATTGATGGTAATGCCATTGAACACTTATGTGGCGTAAATGTAACTTGCGACCTTTCAGCCCAAGTCTTGATATTGCCCAGGCATCGTTGCATTTCGGCATGAGCTGCTTCAGTGTCTGAGTAGTCACGAATGGTGCTGCAAATTGTGCAATCATCAGCGAACATCGCCACTTCTGACATTATGATGGAAGGTAGATCATTGAGGGAGCAGCTGAAGGTGGTTGTGCCGAGGACACTAACATGAGGAACTCGGGGGATGTTGTTATCTCCACCCTGGGGTCCACACTGATGGGAAGTATCCTCTGTCTGACCTTCGGCTCAGCACCACACCCACCATCTCCGCCTTGACAGAAATGCCCCTTTCTGACCCCGAGGGTCTGAAGCGGTTACCCTTTGTTTCGTGTCCATGAGGCGTTTGTGTGTTTCACACACCAGAGGGTTGTAGAACCACCTTCGGCCGTGAAGTTCCAAATGGCTCAGTGGTCACTCATGTTTCCAGGGCCTATCGTTAGTGCTTCCAACTTATTGCTCATTTTGGCTTCAACCCAAGACAATGGATTGCTTCAAGATTCATTCCCTATTTTTATTACCTTACGACTATCCCATTCGTTGGGCACAGAAATGTAAGACCGGGGCATTGTTTTCCGGGAGTGTAGGTTCCTTTCTCACATCTTCTGCGGCCACATTTTCTTTAATGTTCCAGACTCCCGTCTTCCATAGGGTGAAGGTAGATGTGTGGGAAGCTGTTCAGAGAATGTTCACCAGGCTAATACCAGGAACGGGCGAGTTGTCTTATGGTGAAGGGTCGGACTGGCGAGGCTTGTATCCGATGGAGTTTAGAAGAGAACGAGGCGACTTGATCGACTTGAGATTCTGAGAACTTTAAGATTCTGAGCGGTCCTTGACAGGGAGGGTGTGTGGGGTGATGTTCCCCTTTGTGGGAGAATCTCTAACGATGGGGGGTCACGATGTTAAAATGAGGGGTCGCCCATTTCAGACAGAGATGAGGAGATATGTTTTCTCTCAGGGGGCCGTAAGTCTTTGGGGCTCTCTTCCTCAAAAGGCGGTGGAAGAAGAGTCTTTGAATATTTTTATAAACGAGCGAGAGAGATTCTCTGTGAACAAGGGGGTGAGAGGATATCGGCCGGTGTGTGTGTGCGGGGGGGTGGGGGTCTGGTGTTAGGAGCGGGAATGTAGTGTTGAGGTCACAATCAGATGAAGCGTGATCTTATTGAACGGGGGAGTAGGCTGGAGGGGGCGAGTGGCCCACTCCTGCTCCAAATTCGCAAGTTCGTATGTAATCCTAGCAGAGGAACATTAATAGTAAAATACAGGATTCTGACTTTTATCGGCTATTTGATGTGTGATGACTTATCCCTCAGGTCCAGGGTAATTCAGGTACGATCTTCTAATAGAGTTGCTTGTCGGTGAGGAGTTAGTATGGAGTGAGCTTGTTGAGAAAGGTTTGCAACTTAGCATGGCTTCTCTCTTCTCATGTTAGTAACAACATGTCCAAGTGTAGCAAGCCCACTAAATCCGACTAAAATTCAACGAAACTCCCTTCCCCGTGAACCTGCTCTGCTGTCGGATGAGAGAGATGGTGACAGAGCGGGGCTGTCATTGGTCGACCGATCCCGAGGCTCAGGAGAATGTTCTGGGGTCAGGGGTTCAATTCACATCATGGAATTTCCATTTAATTCATCAACCTGGAATTCTCATGTATTCGTTTATGTGATGTGAGAGTGGGGAGCGGGGCTGCCAGGAGGAAGAGTGGGGTGAGGGTCGGGCTCAGGGGAGGTATGGGAATGTAGGGGGGCGTTGAGAGCGGGGATGGGAGGATAGATTGAGGGCAGGGAGTGCGCAGGGCCGGGGCGAGAGCGGTATTGAATGCGGGAGAGTGGGGCCCGTGGGGAGACTGGGTTCAGTGGAAGAGTAATGCAGGGCCGTGCCTGTTAGTGTGAGAGAGAGTGCGAGAGCGAGGGAGTTAGTGCTCTTCTATTCTTCCTGACAAAGTGGATAATCGCACGTTCCTCCACATTATGCTCGACCTGCCACCATATTGCCTGCTGACTCAAACTGCCGATATCTCTTTCCAGTTCTTTGTGTCTTCCTCACAGCTTTACTCTGATGCTGATAAGCGGGGTAGAGATATTTCCACCAGCAGTGACACCGCCGGATTCACTGGGAGGACTATCTAACAAAGGCTGCTGCCCTTCTTGAAGCTAGCTGCACGAGAACTCAGACAAAACTCTAGCATAGGAGTTTGATGGTCTGGACACAGTGTCAGGATGGTGGAAACGTGTCTCTCGCCGCCAGGTCCTGGTTTCTCAACTCTCCAATGGCCAACAGTCCAGGGGAACACTGTGAAACTCTCCCTGACGTGTGGCAGCATCGACGTTAATGACTGGGAAGAACTCGCTGTCAAATGGCCAAAAGGGTGACATCGTATCCATCATTCAGCAACATGCTTTGAGTCTCCATGTCTTAATGATGAGGCAGGTCGGCCGCAGAGAAGGGAAGGAAGGGAAGGAAATCCTGCTCTCCGAACCGCTACCTGGTGGGACTTCATGCCCAATGTCTCCGAAGCTATGCGGCTGGAGATTCGGCCGGTTTATCCACATGAACACCCACGACTGGAAGTGCCCATCATCCTCGAGTCATCATCCTCGAATCGAGGTACAGCAGAAGATGAGGATAATTTAGTATCTATCTTGGTGTTGTGACCAAGCATAGACAAAGGACACTCCGTCCCCTCATTCAGACATTGATGTATTTCGTACATTTGGTGAGAATGGGGATTGATGAAGATTATTGGGGAACAGGTGATGGCCAATGGGAGGGTTTGGGAGTGTGATGGAAATTCCGTACGTCACAGAGTTACTAATCCAGAGAGTGTTACTTCCAATTGCACCCCTGGGATTTGAGATTTTGAGTTTAAAACAACCCTGTATACAAACAGCCAGAATCAGTAAAAGCCTCTGACATTTTGCGAATGTTGTAGGGATTTTACAGTGAACATTGTCTCTCTAAAACTGTTACTATTAAAATTCCAACCCGCAACTCGCCAAGGCTCTTGGACAGCACATTCCATATCCACAGCCGCTACCATCTTGAAGAACAAGGGCAGCAGATAGATGGGAGCACCACCGCCTGGTAGGTCTCCTCCAAGCCATGCACCGTCCTGACTTGGAAATACATTGTCCGTTCCTTCACTGTCGCTGGTTCAAAATATTCAAACTCCCTCCTAAACAGCACTGTGGGTGTACCTACACCACATGCACAGCAGTGATTGAAGAAGTCACCTCACCACCACCTTCTCAAGGGGCAATTAGGGATGGGCAATAAATGCTGTCTTGGCCAGCAATGCCCACATCCCAAAAAGGAATGAAAAAATTTACCCGGACCATTGTACAATGTTGACCATTAAATGCTCAGGCCTGGTGCCAATTTCAATCCCCCTACACTCTTCCTGATGGGCAACTGGAGGCAGGTTATGATGTAAGGGAAAAAGAACTGCTCCAAATATCAGGTGACATGTTTCCTTGTTTTGTTATCGCAGCTTATTTCATTAGTAATCTTTAATTTGCACAAATGTTACCACAATGTAACTCATTGACAAATGATAACGTATCAGCCAAGCAGCATTGCCAATGGTCAGATGTGAAACCCATGTGATGGGCGGCGTTGGATATATTGTCACGGTGACTGATGCCACTCACAGCAGATTGGACCGGAGAGTGAAGAGGCAGCAAATCAACGGGACCACAACTGCATCGCGCACAGTGACATCTTATCTGGAGACTCTGGTAAGCATTCGGCTATGATGTGGCCAGTATAATAAGGTCAGGAATTTGTCATTTTCTAGGTCTTGCTTCGGTGGGGCGTGTGCTGCTTGTCCTGTCCGCCTACCGGGCTCAGTAATGGAACGGTGTTCGAATATTAGCACGGTGCCTACACAACGGGGCTGGAGGAGGAACCAGAGAATAGAGCAGGAACGTCAGGAATACATCGAGTTTATATTTTTGAGGAGTTGAACAAGGAAAGAGGGAAGGATTGAACTAAAGCTATGGGTGTTTGTTAGGAAAATTTAAGGAAGTGGAATTCACCTCTGTCGGTGGGGGTGACAGTGAGGGAGGCAGATTCAGCTCACTCTGTGTGTTTGGGTCGCAGTGAGTGTACAGTTCACCCATTATAACTCGATATTCTCACTATTCCACTGTCCAACTCTCTAATACAATTCCCTCCCTTTCCCTTTTCTATTAACTCTCCACAATGCTAATTCTGTGTTTTCCTTCCCAAAATATCCCCCGGTGAGATGGCGATTCTGCTGCTGATTCTCGGTTGCCTGAGTAAGTTAATTACAATGTAATCAAACGCCACCATATTCATTTAAAACAATTATGGAGAGAATCATCATTTGTAATGTTGTTGATCGTGGTTTCATTGCTGTGCCTGGGACACAGGAGCAGATGCCATTGTAAGCAGTGTACATGGAATATAAAGTTAAAAATGACTGATTGTTCACAGAATGCACAACAGTATGTCAAAATAGCCTTGAATGTTGCCTCATATGAGAACATACAGTCTGCAATTAAAGAGGATAAAACAGTGATCGTTCTAATCGGTGGCAATTCACAATGGGTAGATGTCCAAAGAGACTTGAGGATCCTTTCTACAGATTATGGCATGTCTTCAACAGGTTCACAAAATAATACAAAAGCCTAATTGAATGCTGATCTGTATATCTGTCGTAACGGACGACAAGTTTGGAGACATCATGTGTCAGATTCATAAAGCCCTGGTCAGGCCACACACAGGGAGTATGTGAGCAGTTATGTGCATCACACCAGAGGAAGGATTGATTGACTTCGGAGGGAGTGTCGTGTAGATTTACGAGGACGAACCCAAGATTCCAAGGATTAAAATAAAAGGAGATTTTAGGCAACCTAAGATTGTTGTCCCTTTTTTTTAAGAGGGGGGTGGGACCGGTGTGAGCTGACTTGAACAAACTTTTCAAGCTATCCTGCGGGAGGCATCAGGTGGACAAAATCTAGTTCGGAGAGTTTGAATGTGGAGAATGAGGGGGCGTCATCTAATGATTAGAGTCAGAGTTACTTTAGTCAAATTAGCAAACACTTTTACAAATGAAGTTAGTAGAAGTTTGACATTTTCTTCTGTAAAATACAGCGGATGTTTAACTTCGAAATCTGGAATTGGTATATTTTTTCCACGATCTCTCTAATGTTTAACATCCGTCACATTCACATTCTCTCCTCTCTTTCTCACATACCCACACTCTCTCCCTCTCTCTCTGTCACACACAGTCACACTCTCCCCCTCTATCTCACACATAATCACACTCTCCCCCCTCTCTCTGTCACAGTCACACTGTCCCCCCTCTCTCTCACACAGTCACACTCTCCCCCCTCACATACACACACTCTCCCCCTCTCTCTCACACATTGTCACTCTCCCCCTGTCCATCTCTCTCACACAGTGACACTCACCCCCTTTCTCGCACACAGTCACACTCTCCCCGCCTCTCTCAGATACTCATCATGTCCCCGTCTCCCTCTCCAATGCTCACACTCTCCCTCTCCCTCTCTCACACAGTATTAATCTCCCCCTCTCACATACCCACACTCTCCCCCTCTCTCCCTCACACAGTCACACACTCCCCCTCTCTCTCACATACTCATCATCTCCCCCTCTCTCTCTCACATACTCACACTCTCCCCCTTTCTCTCTCACAAACTCACACTGTCCCCCTCTCTATGTCACAAACTCAGACTCTGCCCCCTTTCTCTCTAACAGACACAGTCACACTCTCCCCCTCTCTTGCTGTCACACCTGATGACAATCTCCCCCTCTCCCCCTCACTCACACTCTCTCCCTCTCTCACACACACAGTCACACTCTCCCCCTCTCTCACACACTTAAACTCTCCACCTCTCACATTACCACACTCTCCCCCTCTCTCCCTCACACACAGTCACACTCACCTCCTCTCTCTCTCACACATACATTCTCTCACTCACTCTCACACCGTCACACTTGCCCCCTCTCTATGTCACATGCTCACACTCTCCCCCCCTCCCTTTCGCACAGTCACAGTCTCTACGACACATATTCACACTCTCCCCCTCTCTCACACATATTCACACTATCCCCCCTCTCTCTCACATACCCACACTCTCTCCCTCACTCACTCTCACACAGAGACACTTCCCCCTTCTCTATGGCATATACTCAGACTCTCCCCTCTCTCGCTGTCACACATATTGACGTCTCCCCCTCTCTCACAGTATCGCCCTCCCTCTCACACTCTCCCCCTCTCTCTGCCACACACACTCTGACTCTCCCACTTCTCTCTCCTTCACTCACACTCTCTTCTTCCTTTCATGTGCACATTCTCCCCCTCCCTCCCCTTGCTCACTCATTCTCATTCCCCTCTGTTTCACACTCACACTCTCCTCTCGCTCTCTCACTTTCACCCTATCCCCTCGCTCTTTTACTAAAACTCTCGCTCCCTCGCTTTCTCTTTCTCTCTCTCTCACAAACACACTGTCCCGTCTCTCTCACTCACACTCTGCACCTCACTCACATTCACAGACTTCCACCTCATTCGCTCTACCACTTTCTCACACATGCACACTCCCTCTCTCTCTCACCTCTCGGACACCCACACTCACTCTCCCCACATTTTTCTCAAATACTCACACTAACCGCCGCCACTTACAAGCATCTTTCTCACACTCAAACTCTGACCGCACCCTCACAGACTCTACTGCTTTCTCTGACACTGACACATTCACTCGCATTCCTCTCTCACACCTAAGCACACTCTCTCTCCATTTTTCACTCAAAATCTGCACCCCCCCCCCCCCCCCCTCGCCCCTCAAATTCACAGCCTCCCCTCTCTCCCCTGAAATTCAGGCTCTTCCCCGCTTTCTTTCTCTCTCTCTTTTTCCCTCTCTCTCTTTCTCTCTGTCTCTCTGACTCTCACACACACCCTCACACTCTACTGTCTCCACCACGCTCACAAACCCTCCTCCCTGTCACGCTGAAACTCTTTCCTCTCTCTCCTGCACACACCCTCACCCTTATCTATCGCAATCAAACTCTCCCCTCTTTCTCCTTCACACTCTCACCAATTTCACTCAAATCCACAGTCGCCCTCTCTCTCATTCACAATTTCACTCTCTCCCTCTTAATCACACCCTCCTCCTCTCTAGTTCACTC
This sequence comes from Cetorhinus maximus, assembly GCF_964194155.1. Taxonomy (NCBI): domain Eukaryota; kingdom Metazoa; phylum Chordata; class Chondrichthyes; order Lamniformes; family Cetorhinidae; genus Cetorhinus; species Cetorhinus maximus. Next base: position 363,630 of record NW_027596352.1, read on the forward strand.
ACAGTCTCCCTCTCACTCACACCCAGTCTCTTTCTCACGCTCTCACTCGGACTCTCTCTCTCTTTCACTCACATCCCCCACCCCCTCGAATTCTGTCTCCATCTCTCTCGCACTTTCAGTCTACCTCTCTCTGTCCCATTCACAATTTCCCTCTTTCTTATTCAAAGTCACCCTCTCTCACATTCAGTCTCCATCTCTCTCTGTCACATTTATATCCCTCTCTTTCTCACACATTCACAGATTCCCTCTCTCTGACATTAAGTTTCTCCCTCTCTCTCCAAAACTTTCATAGTCTCTCCCTCTCTCTCACTCACCATCTATTTTGCGCTGTCACTCACTCACAGTCACCCCCTCTCTCATACATACAGTCTCTATCTCTGGCATTCAGTATCCTTCATTCATTCAATCTCCCACTTTATCTCCGTCACTGGCTTCTCTCTCATTCAGTCTCCCTCTCTGTCTCTCGGACTCAAAGTCTCCATCTCCCTCTCTATCTCACTAAGTCTTTATCTCCCTCTCACATTCGCAGTTTCCCACTCTCTCTCTCTCTGACATTCAGTCTCTTTCTCTCTCTCACATTCACATTCTCTCTCCTTCTCACTCACATTCACAGCCTTCATATCTCTAACTGTCCCCATCTCTTTCTCTCTCGTACAATCTAACCTTCACACTGTCTCCATCTCTCTTTCACTAACATTCTCCTTCCCTGACATTCACCGTCTCCCTCTCTCACTCGTTTTCTAACACTCTCTCTTTCTCCCTCTCCCTCTATCTTACATTCACAATCTCTCCCTCTCTCTCACATTCACATGCTCCCTCTCTCGCAATCAGTCTCCGGCTCTCTCTATCCGATTTAAAATTTCCCTTCTCTAATTCTCCACTCTCTCTCACATCCACAGTCTCCCTAAATCACTCTTAAGCACGTCCAATCTCCCGCTCTCTCTGTCTCACATTCACTGTCTCCATCTTTCTCTCACACAGTCATTCCCTCTCTCACTGTCTCCATCTCTCTCTCACTCAATCTCTCTCTCTCTCACACACATTCACAGTCACCATCGTTCTCTCTTATTAGCAGTCTCTCTCTCACATTCAATGTCTCCCTCTCCTTCTCATTCACATTCTCCTTCTTTCTCACTCACGTCAACAGTTTTCCTCTCTCTCTCACATTCGCATGCTCCCTCTCTCTCATTCAAAGTCTCCATCTGTCTTCCTCTCTTACATTCACAGTCTCCCTATTATCTCACATTCACAGTTTCCCTGTCACTCTCACAATCACGTTCTCCCCCTCTCACTCACTCACATTCTCCCTCTCTCTCACTCGTAGTCTCTCACTCTTTCTCTCTCACTCTCGCACACAGTCTTCCTCTCTCACGCTTCCTCCCTCTCACTCACACATTTACATTCTCTATCTATCTCTCACATTCAGTATCTCTCTCACTCACAGTATCGCTCCCTCTGACAAATTCACAGGCTCACCCTCATTCTCACATTCACATCCTCTCTCTCTCTTTCACTCACTCACTGTCTCCCTCTCTCTCTAACTCACTCACTGCGTCCAACTCTCTCTCCTCACTCGCAGTATGCCTCTCTCTCACATTCACAGGCCCCGCCTCTCTCTCACATTCACAGGCCCCGTCTCTCTCTCACATTCACATTATCTCTATCTCCCTCTCTGTTACTCACACAAAGTCTTCCAATGTCTCTGACTCACAGTCTCCCACTGTCTGACATTCACGGTCCCCATCTCTCTCACATTCACCGTCTCCCTCTCTCTCTCACACTCACAATTTCCCTGTTCTCTCTCCTTCACATTCTCCCTTTCTCTCCCACTGACTCACAGTAGCTTCACTCTCACAGACTCCCTCTTTGATTCGCTCACAGTGTCTCCCTGTCACATTCACATTCACCCTCTATCCCTCACATTCAGTACCCCTCTCTCTCTAATATTATCTATCTCACTGTCATTCACATTCTACCTCTCTCTCTTTCACTCACTGCCTCCCTTCCTCTGACATTCGCCGTCTCCCTCGCTCTCTGAATTTCACATTTGCACTGCCTCTCTCTCACGTTTAGAGTCGCCCTCTCTCTCACATACAGAGTCTCCCTCTCTCTCTCACACTTAGCCTTCCTCTCTTTATCTCACTCAGCCTCCCTCAGTCTCTCTCTCACATCCCCCTCTTCCTCTCTAACTCAAAAGTTCCCTCTGCCTCACTTACACTTAACTCTCTCTCTCACATTCAAAGTTTCCCTCTCGCTCTCACATTCACATCTTCACTCTCTCTCTCTCCCATTCAGAGTCTCCATCTCTCCCTCACCTTCAAAGCCTCTCTCTCCCTCTCACTCAGTCTCCTTATCTCTCTCTCATATTAACAGTCTCCCTCTATCTATCTCACATTCACAATCTCCCTCCCATACTCGCTCAGTCTACCTCTTTCTCGTATAAACTGGCTCCCTCTCGCTCACACATTCATAGTCTCCCTCTCTCCGTAACATTCACATTGTCTCCCTCACTCACTCACTGTCTCCCTCTCTCTCTCTCCTCACTTTAAGTCTCCCTCACTCTCAGATTATCAGGCTCCATCTCTCTCTGACATTCAAAACCTCCCTCCCTCCATCACATTTACCTTCATTTTCTCACTCACTGTTTCCCTCTCTCTCTCAGTCAGTGTCACTTTCTCTCTCTCACACTCACAATCTCCCTCTCTCACACTTTCAGTCACCAACTCTCTCACATAATCACCGTCTCCCTCTCCCTCACATTCACATTCTCCCTCTCTCCCACACATTCATAGCCCCCCCTCTCTCTGATATTCTCCATCTATCTCACTCATATTCACAGTCTAGCTCCCTCCCTCTCTCTCTCATTCTCTCACTCTCACTCCGTCTCCCTTTCCCTCTCTCTCACCTTCCGTGTCTACCTCTGTCTTTCTCATATTCAGTGCCGCCCTCTCTCTATCTCAGTCAGCCTCTCTCCCTCCCTCTGATTCACATTTTCTATCTCTCTCACTCACTCACTATCATCCTCTCTCTCTCACACTCAATCTCCCTCTCTATAAAACTCACAGTCTACCGCTCTCAATTCCAGTCCCAATCGGTCTCTCACAAGAAGAGTCTCACTCTCTCTCTGGTACTCACAATATCCCTCTCTTTCACATTCACATTATCCCTCTCTCTCCCACTGATTCAGTCTCGTCTCTCTCACAGTCTCCCTCTCTCATGCACTCACAGTCTCTCTAGCTCAGAATCACAGTCTCCCCATCTCTCTCTCAATCAATATCTCCCTCTCTCCCTCACATTCACAGTCTCCCTCTCTCTCTGAAATTCTCCATCTGTCTCACTCACATTCACAGTCTAGCTCCCTCTCTATCTCACTCACTCACAGCCTCCCTCCCTCTCACATACAACTTCTCCCTCTCTCACTCATTCTCTCACTGCCACTGAGTCATACTCTCCCTCTCTCTCACATTCAGACTCCCCCTCTCTCTCTCGCTCTCACGTTCTCCCTCTCTCTCACATTCAGACTCCCCCTCTCACGTTCTCCCTCTCTCTCACATTCACATTATCCCTCTCTCTTGCACCGTGCCAGTCTCGTCTCTCTCAAAGTCTCCCTCTGTCATGCACTCACAGTCTCTCTCGCTCATATTCAAAGTCTCCCTCTCTTTCTGACATTCTCCATCTATCTCCCTCACATTCACAGTCTAGCTCTCTCTCACACACACTCACAACTTCCCTCCCTCTCACAATACTACGTCTCCCTCTCTTACCCATTCTCTCAATCCCACGCAGTCATCCTCTACCTCTCTCTGACATTGAGAGTCTCTCTGTCTGTCACATTCAGAGTCTCCCTCTCTCTCTCACATTCAGAGTCACCCTCTTTCCCCCACATTCAGACTGCCCCCCTCTCTCTCTCTCACATTAATAATCTCCCTTTCTCACTCAATCGGTCTCCATCTCTGTCACATTCACATGCTTCCTCTCTCTCTCACGTTAATATTCTCTAGCTCTCTCACTCACTCATTCTCCCTATCTCTCTCACTCAGCCTCTCTCTCACTCACAGTCTCCCTCTCTCACATTCACATGCTCCGTCACTCTCACTCTCAATCTCCGTCCTGCTAACTCACACTCAGTCTCTCCTTCTCTCTCGCATCCAGTCTCCCTCTCACTCTCACATTCACTGAATTTAACTCTCACATTCTCAGGCTCTCTCTCTCCCTCATCCACAGTCTCCCACTGCCTCTCACACATTCACAGCCTCCCACTATCTGTCGCATTGATAGTTGCCCTCCCTCTCTCACATTCACATTCTCCCTCTCTTTCACTCAGTCTCATTCTCTCTTACATTCACAGTCTACCTAAATCTTTCTCACGATCACAATCTCCCTCTCTCTCACTCACCCACAGTCTCCGTCTCTCTCTCACATTCACAGCTTTTCTCTCTCTCACACATTCAAATGCTCCCTCTCTCTATCACAGTCTCCTTCTCTCTCTCATATTCAGTCTGCTTTTTTTCTCGCATTCAGAGCCTCCCGCTCTGTCTCACATCAACAGACTCCCGCTTACTGTCTTATTCACAGCCTCCCTCTCTCACCCACATTCACATTCTCCCTCTCTCAAATTCTCAGGCTCCCACTCTCTCCCTCAGCCTCCTTCTCTCTTCCACACATCTCCATCATTCTTCCTCCCAGTCTCCTTCTCGCTCTCACACATTCACAGATTCCCTCTTCCTCTCACACATTCACAATCTCCCTCTATTCACCTCACATTCGCAATCTCTCTCCCTCTCACTCACTCCATCTCCCTCTCCCCCTCACTCAGTTCCCTCTCTCATATTCACATGCTGCCTCTCCCTCGCTCAGTTTACCTCTATCGCTCTCATTCGCAGTCTCCCTTTCCCTCACACACATAAATTGTAGCTCCCTCTCTCTCTCACACATTCACAGGCTCATCCTCTCTCCCACATTCGCAGTCTCCCTCTCTCTCTCACTCACAGTCTCACTCTCCCTCACATTCTGTCTCCCACTTTCACTCATTCTCCTTCTCTCACTCAATCGCCCTCTCCATCTCCCCCACATTCAGAATCTTCCTCTCTCATCCTCTCACATTCAGAGTCTCCCTCTGTCTCTCTCATTCACATTCTCTTTCTCCCTCACGCAGTCTCCCTCTCTTTCCCTAATTCTCTCTCTCTCTCTCTCACTCAGTTTTCTTCTTTCTCTCTCTCACATTCACAGCCGCTAACTATCTCACATTCACATGCTTTCTCCTCTCACATTAATGTTCTCCATCTCTCACTCACTCACAGGCCCACTCTCTGTATCACTCAATCTCTCTCTCTCTCTGACTCACAGTCTCCCTCTCCAACTCGCTCAGTTTCCCTCTCCCTCACATTGAGTTTCCACCTATCGCTCACTCAGTCTCCTTCTCTCGCTCACACATTCACAATTTCCCTCTCTCTCACTCACATTCAAAGTCTCCCTCTCTCTCCCTCACACACAGTCTCCCTCTTTCTCTCGCACACTCTCCTCCTCCCTCACATTGAGTTTCCATCTCTCGCAAACTCAGCCTCCCTCTCTTTCTCCATTACTTTCACAGACTCCCTTTTTGTCACTCACATTCACGGACTCCCTCTCTCTCACATTCACAGCCGTCATCTCGCTATCGATTTCACAGCCTCCTTCTCTCTCACATTCAAATTATTCCGATTGTACTCACAGTCTCCTGCTCTCTCTCACACTCATTCTCCCTTTCCCTCTCCCATTCACAGCCTCTTTCCTTCCCTCACATTCACTTTCTCTCTCTCTGACTCACTCTCTTCCTCACCCTCTGTCTCAATCCCTCTCAGTCACATTCTCCCTCACTTTCCATCCCCAACTGTCTCTCACATTCACCGACTCCCTCTCTCTCACATTCATATTCACCCTCTCTCTCTCGCCGTTTCATTATCCGTCTCTCTCCTACGGACTCACGGTATCCTCTCTCACATATTCTCACACTTTCATTCGCTCACAGTCTCTCTTTCTCACATTCGCGTTCTCCCTCTCTACCTCAAATCCAGTCTCCCTCTCTCTCTGACATTCACTTTCCATCACACTGGCATTCAGATTTTAGCTCTCTCTCTCCATCTCACGGACTTCCTCTCTCCCACATTCACCCTCTCCCTCTCTCATTAATTCTCTCTCACTTACTCAGCATCCATCTCACTCTCTCTCCCATTCAGAGTCTCCCTCTCACTCACACACATTTAGACACGTATTCACTGTCTCTCTTCCTTTCACAGATTCCCTCTCTCTCTGTTACTTTCACACTCCGCCTCTCTCTCTCTAACTGATATTCAATGTCTGTCTCACTCAGTCTCCCTCTCTGTCCCTCAAGTACACAGCCTCTCTCTCTCTCACTCACTCTGTTTCCCTCTCTCTCTCAGGCATTCAGATCAGCCATCTATCTCACATTCACATGCTCCTTCCTTTCACAGTAACATTCTCTCCCTCTCTCTCACTCAGTCACTCAGACGCCCACTCTCTCATATTCAATTGCTCATATTCATAAATACACCACTCTCTATCCCTCCGGCCCCGCTCTTTAACCCCCCCCCACCCCCCCACGCCCCCCCCGGCCCGGCTCTCTATCCACCCGGCCCCGCTCTCTAACACGCCAGATACGCTATCTAACCCCCCGGCCCCACTCTCTAACCACCCGGCCCCAC